>NC_082670.1:48808901-49120531 GCF_025265405.1 Mesoplodon densirostris
CCATTGGTGAACCATAAGTTTGTTTAATGAATCTGTGATTGCCCTTCTCCGTGGAAATATCTGCCCTGGTATCCGTTTTTAGGTAACACCTATAAGTGATATCCTAGGATATGTGTCTTTCACTTTCTGACTTACTACAAGTCACGTGATTACCTGTAGACTCATCTACGGTGCTGCAAATGGCATTGTGCCCTTTTTTTCCTTGGCTAATATTCTGTCTTAGCGAGGTCCATTTTCTGCAATGTGATTCCCTGAGGGCTGAGGATTAGCTGACCTGGGCAGCCTGACTCTGCCGGCAAGCCCTCCCCAGGTGTGCCTGGGTTGAGGTCAATAGAAACAGCACTCCAGGCAGCAATAGCCCCTGCAGCTGTGCCTGACTCCATATTCTCTGCCCCGTCAGCAGTCTCGGGGCTGTGCTGGTGGGAGGGTGTGAGGGTCCACGGCTTTGTTGGTGGCCCGGTGTGAGTGGGGCTCTGCTGGACTTTCTGCAGGAGTTGCCAGGCTGCCACCTGTAAAGAAGAGGATGTGTCACCCATAACTTCCGCTGGAATTTCTCTCCGAGCTGAGGTGAGGAAGGAAAAAAAGGAGTGGGGGCCGGGACAGGAGGGGTATCTCAGCCAGGGAAATGGAAACGTTCCAGAAGAGCTCCTGGGGCCAGGAACATCCTGGCTGGCCTGCAGGCACCAAGTTGGCCTGCGTGCTGTCGCTGGTGTGGCTCCATGGCCCTTCCTCTAGGCTTTCAATCCCTTGTACATATTCAGGTGTTTCACCTGGGAAGGGTGGGAACAGTTCAGCAGCAGCTGGCCTGGGGCTCAGCTCACGTTTACTCACAGAGGCCTCGGAATGGTCCCCCAGCTTTGCAATGAGGACGCTCCTTGCGTGGGGGGCCCGGGCTGCTGGCTGTATGGGAGATGATTCCCCACCTCTGACCAATTTCAGAATTGTTTACCGCTGGAGCAAGTGCCCTGATAGGGTTTTCCTCTGTATAACAGCTGGGTTCAGGATTTTTTTTTTCTTTTTTGGTTCAAGTTAGAATTTATTCATCTTTTATGTATTTATTGATATAAGCATGGAAATAATTCATTCATAGAAATACATCTGTGTGAAGGGAAGAACTTTTTTCTGTTTTATTTTAAATTTTACTTCTAAAAATTTTGAAGTTTAATTATATTTATTTTTCTATACAGCAGGTTATTATTAGTTATCTATTTTATTCATATACATATATACAGGTCAATACCTATCTCCCAACTCATCTGACCACCAACACCCCATGGCTTCCCCCACTTGGTGTCCTTACGTTTGTTCTCTACCTCTGTTTCTCTATTTCTGCCCTGCAAACCTGTTCATCTGTACCATATATCTAGGTTCCACATACATGCATTAAGACAGAATATTTGTTTTGCTCTTTCTGACTTACTTCATTCTGTATGACAGTCTCTAGATCCACCGACTTCTCTACAAGTAACCCAGTTTCATTCCTTTTCATGGCTGAGTCATATTCCATTTTATATATGTACCACATCTTTATCCATTCTTCTGTCTGTGGGCATTTAGGTTGCTTCCATTACCTGGCTATTGTAAATAGTGCTGCAATGAACATTGTGGTGAATGTGTGTTTTTGATTTATGGTTTTCTCTGGGTATATGCCCAGAAGTGGGATTGCTGGATCCTATGGTAATTCTATTTCTAGTTTCTTTAAGGAAACTCCATACTGTTCTCCATAGTGACTGTATCAATTTACCTTCCCACCAATAGTGGAAGAGGCTTCCTTTTGTCCACACCCTCCCCAGAATTTGTTGTTTGTAGATTTTCTGATGATGCCGATTCTAACAGGGGTGAGGTGATACCTCATTGTCATTGTGATTTGCATTTCTCTAATAATTAGTGGTGTTGAGCAGCTTTTCATGTGCGTCTTGGCCGTCTCTGTGACTTCTTTGAAGAAACGTCTATTTAGATCTTCTGCCCATTTTTGTATTGGGTTGTTTGTTTTATTAATATTAAGCTGCGTGAGCTGTTTATATATATTGGAGATTAAACCTTTGTCCATTGATTCGTTTGCGAATGTTTTCGCCCATTCTGAGGGTTGCCTTTTTCCATTCCCGTTTTTTTTAACCAAAAAAGAAAGAAAGCAAAAGAAGCAGAACACTAATGTGCGTGAAATATGCCTCTTGAAACTGTCGTTTTGAAATATGGACGTCTTTTGAACTTTTTGGTCGATATATGACCCCAGGATTTGTTTTCAGGGCAGGTGTCTTTTACAGGCCTCAATGATTTGGAATATCCACTGACCATTAGCGCTGGGATTAAAGCTGCTGTTGTGTGAAACGGCCACAAGGTGGCAGCAGTTCTCCCTTAGCAAATCTGGTTACTAGGGCAACAGAGCCTCAATGGAAGCCGTGTTCTAGATTGGAATTTAGAATGGAATGTGCCAGGAGAAAGCCCCTCAAGTTTGTCTCACTACTTCTTGTTCGTGTTTTCAATTTAATTTTTAATTTTTTATTACAGCAAGTTTGATTACAACGTTTGGCTTGTTGTAGGTGTGCAAGATGTGGTTCTTTTAAACATATACATATGTCTGTTCTTCCTGGGACCCTTTTCCCATGTACGTTATGACAGAATGTTGAGTAGTCTTCTCTTGGCATTCCGTAGGTCTTTGGTGATTATATATTTCACCTGTGTTTGTATATGTCTCTTAACCCCAATATCATAATGATCCAATCCTCACACCTTTCCATTGGTGAACCATAAGTTTGTTTAATGAATCTGTGATTGCCCTTCTCCGTGGAAATATCTGCCCTGGTATCCGTTTTTAGGTAACACCTATAAGTGATATCCTAGGATATGTGTCTTTCACTTTCTGACTTACTACAAGTCACGTGATTACCTGTAGACTCATCTACGGTGCTGCAAATGGCATTGTGCCCTTTTTTTCCTTGGCTAATATTCTGTCTTAGCGAGGTCCATTTTCTGCAATGTGATTCCCTGAGGGCTGAGGATTAGCTGACCTGGGCAGCCTGACTCTGCCGGCAAGCCCTCCCCAGGTGTGCCTGGGTTGAGGTCAATAGAAACAGCACTCCAGGCAGCAATAGCCCCTGCAGCTGTGCCTGACTCCATATTCTCTGCCCCGTCAGCAGTCTCGGGGCTGTGCTGGTGGGAGGGTGTGAGGGTCCACGGCTTTGTTGGTGGCCCGGTGTGAGTGGGGCTCTGCTGGACTTTCTGCAGGAGTTGCCAGGCTGCCACCTGTAAAGAAGAGGATGTGTCACCCATAACTTCCGCTGGAATTTCTCTCCGAGCTGAGGTGAGGAAGGAAAAAAAGGAGTGGGGGCCGGGACAGGAGGGGTATCTCAGCCAGGGAAATGGAAACGTTCCAGAAGAGCTCCTGGGGCCAGGAACATCCTGGCTGGCCTGCAGGCACCAAGTTGGCCTGCGTGCTGTCGCTGGTGTGGCTCCATGGCCCTTCCTCTAGGCTTTCAATCCCTTGTACATATTCAGGTGTTTCACCTGGGAAGGGTGGGAACAGTTCAGCAGCAGCTGGCCTGGGGCTCAGCTCACGTTTACTCACAGAGGCCTCGGAATGGTCCCCCAGCTTTGCAATGAGGACGCTCCTTGCGTGGGGGGCCCGGGCTGCTGGCTGTATGGGAGATGATTCCCCACCTCTGACCAATTTCAGAATTGTTTACCGCTGGAGCAAGTGCCCTGATAGGGTTTTCCTCTGTATAACAGCTGGGTTCAGGATTTTTTTTTTCTTTTTTGGTTCAAGTTAGAATTTATTCATCTTTTATGTATTTATTGATATAAGCATGGAAATAATTCATTCATAGAAATACATCTGTGTGAAGGGAAGAACTTTTTTCTGTTTTATTTTAAATTTTACTTCTAAAAATTTTGAAGTTTAATTATATTTATTTTTCTATACAGCAGGTTATTATTAGTTATCTATTTTATTCATATACATATATACAGGTCAATACCTATCTCCCAACTCATCTGACCACCAACACCCCATGGCTTCCCCCACTTGGTGTCCTTACGTTTGTTCTCTACCTCTGTTTCTCTATTTCTGCCCTGCAAACCTGTTCATCTGTACCATATATCTAGGTTCCACATACATGCATTAAGACAGAATATTTGTTTTGCTCTTTCTGACTTACTTCATTCTGTATGACAGTCTCTAGATCCACCGACTTCTCTACAAGTAACCCAGTTTCATTCCTTTTCATGGCTGAGTCATATTCCATTTTATATATGTACCACATCTTTATCCATTCTTCTGTCTGTGGGCATTTAGGTTGCTTCCATTACCTGGCTATTGTAAATAGTGCTGCAATGAACATTGTGGTGAATGTGTGTTTTTGATTTATGGTTTTCTCTGGGTATATGCCCAGAAGTGGGATTGCTGGATCCTATGGTAATTCTATTTCTAGTTTCTTTAAGGAAACTCCATACTGTTCTCCATAGTGACTGTATCAATTTACCTTCCCACCAATAGTGGAAGAGGCTTCCTTTTGTCCACACCCTCCCCAGAATTTGTTGTTTGTAGATTTTCTGATGATGCCGATTCTAACAGGGGTGAGGTGATACCTCATTGTCATTGTGATTTGCATTTCTCTAATAATTAGTGGTGTTGAGCAGCTTTTCATGTGCGTCTTGGCCGTCTCTGTGACTTCTTTGAAGAAACGTCTATTTAGATCTTCTGCCCATTTTTGTATTGGGTTGTTTGTTTTATTAATATTAAGCAGCGTGAGCTGTTTATATATATTGGAGATTAAACCTTTGTCCATTGATTCGTTTGCGAACGTTTTCGCCCATTCTGAGGATTGCCTTTTTCCATTCCCGTTTTTTTTTAACCAAAAAAGAAAGAAATCAAAAGCAGCAGAACACTAATGTGCGTGAAATATGCCTCTTGAAACTGTCGTTTTGAAATATGGACGTCTTTTGAACTTTTTGGTCGATATATGACCCCAGGATTTGTTTTCAGGGCAGGTGTCATTTACAGGCCTGCAATGATTTGGAATATCCACTGACCATTAGCGCTGGGATTAAAGCTGCTGTTGTGTGAAACGGCCACAAGGTGGCAGCAGTTCTCCCTTCGAAAATCTAGTTACTAAGGCAACAGAGCCTCAATAGAAGTCCTGTTCTAGATTGGAATTTAGAATGGAATGTGCCAGGAGAAAGCCCCTCAAGTTTGTCTCACTACTTCTTGTTCGTGTTTTTAATTTAATTTTTTATTTTTTATTACAGCAAGTTTGATGACAACGTTTGGCTTGTTGTAGGTGTGCAAGATGTGGTTCTTTTACACATATACATATGTCTGTTCTTCCTGGGACCCTTTTCCCATGTACGTTATGACAGAATGTTGAGTAGTCTTCTCTTGGCATTCCGTAGGTCTTTGGTGATTATATATTTCACCTGTGTTTGTATATGTCTCTTAACCCCAATATCGTAATGAATCCAATCCTCACACCTTTCCATTGGTGAACCATAAGTTTGTTTAATGAATCTGTGATTGCCCTTCTCCGAGGAAATATCTGCCCTGGTATCCGTTTTTAGGTAACACCTATAAGTGATATCCTAGGATATGTGTCTTTCACTTTCTGACTTACTACAAGTCACGTGATTACCTGTAGACTCATCTACGGTGCTGCAAATGAAATTGTGCCCTTTTTTTCCTTGGCTAATATTCTGTCTTAGCGAGGTCCATTTTCTGCAATGTGATTCCCTGAGGGCTGAGGATTAGCTGACCTGGGCAGCCTGACCCTGCTGGCAAGCCCTCCCCAGGTGTGCCTGGTTTGAGGTCAATGGAAACAGCATTTCAGGCAGCAATAGACCCTGCAGCTGTGCCTGACTCCATATTCTCTGCCCCGTCAGCAGTCTCGGGGCTGTGCTGGTGGGAGGGTGTGAGGGTCCACGGCTTTGTTGGTGGCCCGGTGTGAGTGGGGCTCTGCTGGACTTTCTGCAGGAGTTGCCAGGCTGCCACCTGTAAAGAAGAGGATGTGTCACCCATAACTTCCGCAGGAATTTCTCTCCGGGCTGAGGTGAGGAAGGAAAAAAAGGAGTGGGGGCCGGGACAGGAGGGGTATCTCAGCCAGGGAAATGGAAAGCTTCCAGAAGAGCTCCTGTGGCCAGGACCATCCTGGCTGGCCTGCAGGCACCAAGTTGGCCTGCGTGCTGTCACTGGTGTGGCTCCAAGGCCTTTCCTCTAGGCTTTCAAGCCCTTGTACATATTCAGGTGTTTTACCTGGGAAGGGTGGGAACAGTTCAGCAGCAGCTGGCCTGGGGCTCAGCTCACGTTTACTCACAGAGGCCTCGGCACGGTCCCCCAGCTTTGCAATGAGGACGCTCCTTGCGTGGGGGGGCCGGGTTGCTGGCTGTATGGGAGATGATTCCCCACCTCTGACCAATTTCAGAATTGTTTACCGCTGGAGCAAGTGCCCTGATAGGGTTTTCCTCTGTATAACTGCTGGGTTCAGGTTTTTTTTTTCTTTTTTGGTTCAAGTTAGAATTTATTCATCTTTTATGTATTTATTGATATAAGCATGGAAATAATTCATTCATAGAAATACATCTGTGTGAAGGGAAGAACTTTTTTCTGTTTTATTTTTAAATTTTACTTCTAAAAATTTTGAAGTTTAATTATATTTATTTTTCTATACAGCAGGTTATTATTAGTTATCTATTTTATTCATATATATATATACAGGTCAATACCTATCTCCCAACTCATCTGACCACCAACACCCCATGGCTTCCCCGACTTGGTGTCCATACGTTTGTTCTCTACCTCTGTTTCTCTATTTCTGCCCTGCAAACCTCTTCATCTGTACCATATATCTAGGTTCCACATACATGCATTAAGACAGAATATTTATTTTGCTCATTCTGACTTACTTCATTCTGTATGACAGTCTCTAGATCCACCGACTTCACTACAAATAACATAGTTTCCTTCCTTTTCATGGCTGAGTCATATCCCATTTTATATATGTACCACATCTTTATCCATTCTTCTGTCTGTGGGCATTTAGGTTGCTTCCATTACCTGGCTATTGTAAATAGTGCTGCAATGAACATTGTGGTGAATGTGTGTTTTTGATTTATGGTTTTCTCTGGGTATATGCCCAGAAGTGGGATTGCTGGATCCTATGGTAATTCTATTTCTAGTTTCTTTAAGGAAACTCCATACTGTTCTCCATAGTGAGTGTATCAATTTACCTTCCCACCAATAGTGGAAGAGGGTTCCTTTTGTCCACACCCTCCCCAGAATTTGTTGTTTGTAGATTTTCTGATGACGCCGATGCTAACAGGTGTGAGGTGATACCTCATTGTCGTTTTGATTTGCATTTCTCTAATAATTAGTGGTGTTGAGCAGCTTTTCATGTGCGTCTTGGCCGTCTCTGTGACTTCTTTGAAGAAACGTCTATTTAGATCTTCTGCCCATTTTTGTATTGGGTTGTTTGTTTTATTAATATTAAGCTGCGTGAGCTGTTTATATATATTGGAGATTAAACCTTTGTCCATTGATTCGTTTGCGAACGTTTTCGCCCATTCGGAGGGTTGCCTTTTTCCATTCCCGTTTTTTTTTTTTTTTTTTTTTTTTTTTTTTTTTTTTTTTTTTTTTGCGATACGCGGGCCTCTCACTGCTGTGGCCTCTCCCGTTGCGGAGCACAGGCTCCGGACGTGCAGGCTCAGCAGCCATGGCTCACGGGCCCAGCCGCTCCGTGGCATGTGGGATCTTCCCGGACCGGGGCACGAACCCGTGTCCCCTGCATCGGCAGGCGGACTCGCAACCACTGCGCCACCAGGGAAGCCCCATTCCCGTTTTTTTTTTAACCAAAAAAGAAAGAAAGCAAAAGAAGCAGAACACTAATGTGCGTGAAATATGCCTCTTGAAACTGTCATTTTGAAATATGGACGTCTTTTGAAATTTTTGGTCGATATATGACCCCAGGATTTGTTTTCAGGGCAGGTGTCTTTTACAGGCCTCAATGATTTGGAATATCCACTGACCATTAGCGCTGGGATTAAAGCTGCTGTTGTGTGAAACGGCCACAAGGTGGCAGCAGTTCTCCCTTAGCAAATCTGGTTACTAGGGCAACAGAGCCTCAATGGAAGCCGTGTTCTAGATTGGAATTTAGAATGGAATGTGCCAGGAGAAAGCCCCTCAAGTTTGTCTCACTACTTCTTGTTCGTGTTTTCAATTTAATTTTTAATTTTTTATTACAGCAAGTTTGATTACAACGTTTGGCTTGTTGTAGGTGTGCAAGATGTGGTTCTTTTAAACATATACATATGTCTGTTCTTCCTGGGACCCTTTTCCCATGTACGTTATGACAGAATGTTGAGTAGTCTTCTCTTGGCATTCCGTAGGTCTTTGGTGATTATATATTTCACCTGTGTTTGTATATGTCTCTTAACCCCAATATCGTAATGATCCAATCCTCACACCTTTCCATTGGTGAACCATAAGTTTGTTTAATGAATCTGTGATTGCCCTTCTCCGTGGAAATATCTGCCCTGGTATCCGTTTTTAGGTAACACCTATAAGTGATATCCTACGATATGTGTCTTTCACTTTCTGACTTACTACAAGTCACGTGATTACCTGTAGACTCATCTACGGTGCTGCAAATGGCATTGTGCCCTTTTTTTCCTTGGCTAATATTCTGTCTTAGCGAGGTCCATTTTCTGCAATGTGATTCCCTGAGGGCTGAGGATTAGCTGACCTGGGCAGCCTGACCCTGCCGGCAAGCCCTCCCCAGGTGTGCCTGGGTTGAGGTCAATAGAAACAGCACTCCAGGCAGCAATAGCCCCTGCAGCTGTGCCTGACTCCATATTCTCTGCCCCGTCAGCAGTCTCGGGGCTGTGCTGGTGGGAGGGTGTGTGGGTCCACGGCTTTGTTGGTGGCCCGGTGTGAGTGGGGCTCTGCTGGACTTTCTGCAGGAGTTGCCAGGCTGCCACCTGTAAAGAAGAGGATGTGTCACCCATAACTTCCGCTGGAATTTCTCTCCGGGCTGAGGTGAGGAAGGAAAAAAAGGAGTGGGGGCCGGGACAGGAGGGGTATCTCAGCCAGGGAAATGGAAACGTTCCAGAAGAGCTCCTGGGGCCAGGACCATCCTGGCTGGCCTGCAGGCACCAAGTTGGCCTGCGTGCTGTCGCTGGTGTGGCTCCATGGCCCTTCCTCTAGGCTTTCAATCCCTTGTACATATTCAGGTGTTTTACCTGGGAAGGGTGGGAACAGTTCAGCAGCAGCTGGCCTGGGGCTCAGCTCACGTTTACTCACAGAGGCCTCGGCATGGTCCCCCAGCTTTGCAATGAGGACGCTCCTTGCGTGGGGGGGCCGGGCTGCTGGCTGTATGGGAGATGATTCCCCACCTCTGACCAATTTCAGAATTGTTTACCGCTGGAGCAAGTGCCCTGATAGGGTTTTCCTCTGTATAACTGCTGGGTTCAGGATTTTTTTTTTCTTTTTTGGTTCAAGTTAGAATTTATTCATCTTTTATGTATTTATTGATATAAGCATGGAAATAATTCATTCATAGAAATACATCTGTGTGAAGGGAAGAACTTTTTTCTGTTTTATTTTAAATTTTACTTCTAAAAATTTTGAAGTTTAATTATATTTATTTTTCTATACAGCAGGTTATTATTAGTTATCTATTTTATTCATATACATATATACAGGTCAATACCTATCTCCCAACTCATCTGACCACCAACACCCCATGGCTTCCCCCACTTGGTGTCCTTACGTTTGTTCTCTACCTCTGTTTCTCTATTTCTGCCCTGCAAACCTGTTCATCTGTACCATATATCTAGGTTCCACATACATGCATTAAGACAGAATATTTGTTTTGCTCTTTCTGACTTACTTCATTCTGTATGACAGTCTCTAGATCCACCGACTTCTCTACAAGTAACCCAGTTTTATTCCTTTTCATGGCTGAGTCATATTCCATTTTATATATGTACCACATCTTTATCCATTCTTCTGTCTGTGGGCATTTAGGTTGCTTCCATTACCTGGCTATTGTAAATAGTGCTGCAATGAACATTGTGGTGAATGTGTGTTTTTGATTTATGGTTTTCTCTGGGTATATGCCCAGAAGTGGGATTGCTGGATCCTATGGTAATTCTATTTCTAGTTTCTTTAAGGAAACTCCATACTGTTCTCCATAGTGACTGTATCAATTTACCTTCCCACCAATAGTGGAAGAGGGTTCCTTTTGTCCACACCCTCCCCAGAATTTGTTGTTTGTAGATTTTCTGATGACGCCGATTCTAACAGGTGATACCTCATTGTCATTGTGATTTGCATTTCTCTAATAGTGGTGTTGAGCAGCTTTTCATGTGCGACTTGGCCGTCTCTGTGACTTCTTTGAAGAAACGTCTATTTAGATCTTCTGCCCATTTTTGTATTGGGTTGTTTGTTTTATTAATATTAAGCAGCGTGAGCTGTTTATATATATTGGAGATTAAACCTTTGTCCATTGATTCGTTTGCGAACGTTTTCGCCCATTCTGAGGGTTGCCTTTTTCCATTCCCGTTTTTTTTTAACCAAAAAAGAAAGAAAGCCAAAGCAGCAGAACACTAATGTGCGTGAAATATGCCTCTTGAAACTGTCGTTTTGAAATATGGACGTCTTTTGAACTTTTTGGTCGATATATGACACCAGGATTTGTTTTCAGGGCAGGTGTCAGTTACAGGCCTGCAATGATTTGGAATATCCACTGACCATTAGCGCTGGGATTAAAGCTGCTGTTGTGTGAAACGGCCACAAGGTGGCAGCAGTTCTCCCTTCGAAAATCTAGTTACTAAGGCAACAGAGCCTCAATAGAAGTCCTGTTCTAGATTGGAATTTAGAATGGAATGTGCCAGGAGAAAGCCCCTCAAGTTTGTCTCACTACTTCTTGTTCGTGTTTTTAATTTAATTTTTTATTTTTTATTACAGCAAGTTTGATTACAACGTTTGGCTTGTTGTAGGTGTGCAAGATGTGGTTCTTTTACACATATACATATGTCTGTTCTTCCTGGGACCCTTTTCCCATGTACGTTATGACAGAATGTTGAGTAGTCTTCTCTTGGCATTCCGTAGGTCTTTGGTGATTATATATTTCACCTGTGTTTGTATATGTCTCTTAACCCCAATATCGTAATGAATCCAATCCTCACACCTTTCCATTGGTGAACCATAAGTTTGTTTAATGAATCTGTGATTGCCCTTCTCCGTGGAAATATCTGCCCTGGTATCCGTTTTTAGGTAACACCTATAAGTGATATCCTACGATATGTGTCTTTCACTTTCTGACTTACTACAAGTCACGTGATTACCTGTAGACTCATCCACGGTGCTGCAAATGGCATTGTGCCCTTTTTTTCCTTGGCTAATATTCTGTCTTAGTGAGGTCCATTTTCTGCAATGTGATTCCCTGAGGGCTGAGGATTAGCTGACCTGGGCAGCCTGACCCTGCTGGCAAGCACTCCCCAGGTGTGCCTGGGTTGAGGTCAATAGAAACAGCACTCCAGGCAGCAATAGCCCCTGCAGCTGTGCCTGACTCCATATTCTCTGCCCCGTCAGCAGTCTCGGGGCTGTGCTGGTGGGAGGGTGTGAGGGTCCACGGCTTTGTTGGTGGCCCGGTGTGAGTGGGGCTCTGCTGGACTTTCTGCAGGAGTTGCCAGGCTGCCACCTGTAAAGAAGAGGATGTGTCACCCATAACTTCCGCAGGAATTTCTCTCCGGGCTGAGGTGAGGAAGGAAAAAAAGGAGTGGGGGCCGGGACAGGAGGGGTATCTCAGCCATGGAAATGGAAAGCTTCCAGAAGAGCGCCCGGGGACAGGACCATCCTGGCTGGCCTGCAGGCACCAAGTTGGCCTGCGTGCTGTCACTGTTGTGGCTCCACGGCCTTTCCTCTGGGCTTTCAAGCCCTTGTACATATTCAGGTGTTTTACCTGGGAAGGGTGGGAACAGTTCAGCAGCAGCTGGCCTGGGGCTCAGCTCACGTTTACTCACAGAGGCCTCGGCACGGTCCCCCAGCTTTGCAATGAGGACGCTCCTTGCGTCGGGGGGCCGGGCTGCTGGCTGTATGGGAGATGATTCCCCACCTCTGACCAATTTCAGAATTTTTTACCGCTGGAGCAAGTGCCCTGATAGGGTTTTCCTCTGTATAACTGCTGGGTTCAGGTTTTTTTTTTTCTTTTTTGGTTCAAGTTAGAATTTATTCATCTTTTATGTATTTATTGATATAAGCATGGAAATAATTCATTCATAGAAATACATCTGTGTGAAGGGAAGAACTTTTTTCTGTTTTATTTTTAAATTTTATTTCTAAAAATTTTGAAGTTTAATTATATTTATTTTTCTATACAGCAGGTTATTATTAGTTATCTACTTTATTCATATATATATATATACAGGTCAATACCTATCTCCCAACTCATCTGACCACCAACACCCCATGGCTTCCCCGACTTGGTGTCCATACGTTTGTTCTCTACCTCTGTTTCTCTATTTCTGCCCTGCAAACCTCTTCATCTGTACCATATATCTAGGTTCCACATACATGCATTAAGACAGAATATTTGTTTTGCTCATTCTGACTTACTTCATTCTGTATGACAGTCTCTAGATGCACCGACTTCTCTACAAATAACATAGTTTCCTTCCTTTTCATGGCTGAGTCATATCCCATTTTATATATGTACCACATCTTTATCCATTCTTCTGTCTGTGGGCATTTAGGTTGCTTCCATTACCTGGCTATTGTAAATAGTGCTGCAATGAACATTGTGGTGAATGTGTGTTTTTGATTTATGGTTTTCTCTGGGTATATGCCCAGAAGTGGGATTGCTGGATCCTATGGTAATTCTATTTCTAGTTTCTTTAAGGAAACTCCATACTGTTCTCCATAGTGACTGTATCAATTTACCTTCCCACCAATAGTGGAAGAGGGTTCCTTTTGTCCACACCCTCCCCAGAATTTGTTGTTTGTAGATTTTCTGATGACGCCGATTCTAACAGGTGTGAGGTGATACCTCATTGTCGTTTTGATTTCAATTTCTCTAATAATTAGTGGTGTTGAGCAACTTTTCATGTGCGTCTTGGCCGTCTCTGTGACTTCTTTGAAGAAACGTCTATTTAGATCTTCTGCCCATTTTTGTATTGGGTTGTTTGTTTTATTAATATTAAGCAGCGTGAGCTGTTTATATATATTGGAGATTAAACCTTTGTCCATTGATTCGTTTGCGAACGTTTTCGCCCATTCTGAGGGTTGCCTTTTTCCATTCCCGTTTTTTTTTAACCAAAAAAGAAAGAAAGCAAAAGCAGCAGAACACTAATGTGCGTGAAATATGCCTCTTGAAACTGTCGTTTTGAAATATGGACGTCTTTTGAACTTTTTGGTCGATATATGACGCCAGGATTTGTTTTCAGGGCAGGTGTCAGTTACAGGCCTGCAATGATTTGGAATATCCACTGACCATTAGCGCTGGGATTAAAGCTGCTGTTGTGTGAAACGGCCACAAGGTGGCAGCAGTTCTCCCTTAGCAAATCTGGTTACTAGGGCAACAGAGCCTCAATGGAAGCCGTGTTGTAGATTGGAATTTAGAATGGAATGTGCCAGGAGAAAGCCCCTCAAGTTTGTCTCACTACTTCTTGTTCGTGTTTTCAATTTAATTTTTAATTTTTTATTACAGCAAGTTTGATTACAACGTTTGGCTTGTTGTAGGTGTGCAAGATGTGGTTCTTTTAAACATATACATATGTCTGTTCTTCCTGGGACCCTTTTCCCATGTACGTTATGACAGAATGTTGAGTAGTCTTCTCTTGGCATTCCGTAGGTCTTTGGTGATTATATATTTCACCTGTGTTTGTATATGTCTCTTAACCCCAATATCATAATGATCCAATCCTCACACCTTTCCATTGGTGAACCATAAGTTTGTTTAATGAATCTGTGATTGCCCTTCTCCGTGGAAATATCTGCCCTGGTATCCGTTTTTAGGTAACACCTATAAGTGATATCCTATGATATGTGTCTTTCACTTTCTGACTTACTACAAATCACGTGATTACCTGTAGACTCATCTACGGTGCTGCAAATGGCATTGTGCCCTTTTTTTCCTTGGCTAATATTCTGTCTTAGCGAGGTCCATTTTCTGCAATGTGATTCCCTGAGGGCTGAGGATTAGCTGACCTGGGCAGCCTGACCCTGCCGGCAAGCCCTCCCCAGGTGTGCCTGGGTTGAGGTCAATAGAAACAGCACTCCAGGCAGCAATAGCCCCTGCAGCTGTGCCTGACTCCATATTCTCTGCCCCGTCAGCAGTCTCGGGGCTGTGCTGGTGGGAGGGTGTGAGGGTCCATGGCTTTGTTGGTGGCCCGGTGTGAGTGGGGCTCTGCTGGACTTTCTGCAGGAGTTGCCAGGCTGCCACCTGTAAAGAAGAGGATGTGTCACCCATAACTTCCGCAGGAATTTCTCTCCGGGCTGAGGTGAGGAAGGAAAAAAAGGAGTGGGGGCCGGGACAGGAGGGGTATCTCAGCCATGGAAATGGAAAGCTTCCAGAAGAGCGCCCGGGGCCAGGACCATCCTGGCTGGCCTGCAGGCACCAAGTTGGCCTGCGTGCTGTCACTGGTGTGGCTCCACGGCCTTTCCTCTGGGCTTTCAAGCCCTTGTACATATTCAGGTGTTTTACCTGGGAAGGGTGGGAACAGTTCAGCAGCAGCTGGCCTGGGGCTCAGCTCACGTTTACTCACAGAGGCCTCGGCACGGTCCCCCAGCTTTGCAATGAGGACGCTCCTTGCGTCGGGGGGCCGGGCTGCTGGCTGTATGGGAGATGATTCCCCACCTCTGACCAATTTCAGAATTTTTTACCGCTGGAGCAAGTGCCCTGATAGGGTTTTCCTCTGTATAACTGCTGGGTTCAGGTTTTTTTTTTTCTTTTTTGGTTCAAGTTAGAATTTATTCATCTTTTATGTATTTATTGATATAAGCATGGAAATAATTCATTCATAGAAATACATCTGTGTGAAGGGAAGAACTTTTTTCTGTTTTATTTTTAAATTTTATTTCTAAAAATTTTGAAGTTTAATTATATTTATTTTTCTATACAGCAGGTTATTATTAGTTATCTACTTTATTCATATATATATATATACAGGTCAATACCTATCTCCCAACTCATCTGACCACCAACACCCCATGGCTTCCCCGACTTGGTGTCCATACGTTTGTTCTCTACCTCTGTTTCTCTATTTCTGCCCTGCAAACCTCTTCATCTGTACCATATATCTAGGTTCCACATACATGCATTAAGACAGAATATTTGTTTTGCTCATTCTGACTTACTTCATTCTGTATGACAGTCTCTAGATCCACCGACTTCTCTACAAATAACATAGTTTCCTTCCTTTTCATGGCTGAGTCATATCCCATTTTATATATGTACCACATCTTTATCCATTCTTCTGTCTGTGGGCATTTAGGTTGCTTCCATTACCTGGCTATTGTAAATAGTGCTGCAATGAACATTGTGGTGAATGTGTGTTTTTGATTTATGGTTTTCTCTGGGTATATGCCCAGAAGTGGGATTGCTGGATCCTATGGTAATTCTATTTCTAGTTTCTTTAAGGAAACTCCATACTGTTCTCCATAGTGACTGTATCAATTTACCTTCCCACCAATAGTGGAAGAGGCTTCCTTTTGTCCACACCCTCCCCAGAATTTGTTGTTTGTAGATTTTCTGATGACGCCGATTCTAACAGGTGTGAGGTGATACCTCATTGTCGTTTTGATTTCAATTTCTCTAATAATTAGTGGTGTTGAGCAACTTTTCATGTGCGTCTTGGCCGTCTCTGTGACTTCTTTGAAGAAACGTCTATTTAGATCTTCTGCCCATTTTTGTATTGGGTTGTTTGTTTCATTAATATTAAGCAGCGTGAGCTGTTTATATATATTGGAGATTAAACCTTTGTCCATTGATTCGTTTGCGAACGTTTTCGCCCATTCTGAGGGTTGCCTTTTTCCATTCCCGTTTTTTTTTTAACCAAAAAAGAAAGAAAGCAAAAGCAGCAGAACACTAATGTGCGTGAAATATGCCTCTTGAAACTGTCGTTTTGAAATATGGACGTCTTTTGAACTTTTTGGTCGATATATGACGCCAGGATTTGTTTTCAGGGCAGGTGTCAGTTACAGGCCTGCAATGATTTGGAATATCCACTGACCATTAGCGCTGGGATTAAAGCTGCTGTTGTGTGAAACGGCCACAAGGTGGCAGCAGTTCTCCCTTAGCAAATCTGGTTACTAGGGCAACAGAGCCTCAAGGGAAGCCGTGTTGTAGATTGGAATTTAGAATGGAATGTGCCAGGAGAAAGCCCCTCAAGTTTGTCTCACTACTTCTTGTTCGTGTTTTCAATTTAATTTTTAATTTTTTATTACAGCAAGTTTGATTACAACGTTTGGCTTGTTGTAGGTGTGCAAGATGTGGTTCTTTTAAACATATACATATGTCTGTTCTTCCTGGGACCCTTTTCCCATGTACGTTATGACAGAATGTTGAGTAGTCTTCTCTTGGCATTCCGTAGGTCTTTGGTGATTATATATTTCACCTGTGTTTGTATATGTCTCTTAACCCCAATATCATAATGATCCAATCCTCACACCTTTCCATTGGTGAACCATAAGTTTGTTTAATGAATCTGTGATTGCCCTTCTCCGTGGAAATATCTGCCCTGGTATCTGTTTTTAGGTAACACCTATAAGTGATATCCTATGATATGTGTCTTTCACTTTCTGACTTACTACAAGTCACGTGATTACCTGTAGACTCATCTACGGTGCTGCAAATGGCATTGTGCCCTTTTTTTCCTTGGCTAATATTCTGTCTTAGCGAGGTCCATTTTCTGCAATGTGATTCCCTGAGGGCTGAGGATTAGCTGACCTGGGCAGCCTGACCCTGCCGGCAAGCCCTCCCCAGGTGTGCCTGGGTTGAGGTCAATAGAAACAGCACTCCAGGCAGCAATAGCCCCTGCAGCTGTGCCTGACTCCATATTCTCTGCCCCGTCAGCAGTCTCGGGGCTGTGCTGCTGGGAGGGTGTGAGGGTCCACGGCTTTGTTGGTGGCCCGGTGTGAGTGGGGCTCTGCTGGACTTTCTGCAGGAGTTGCCAGGCTGCCACCTGTAAAGATGAGGATGTGTCACCCATAACTTCCGCAGGAATTTCTCTCCGGGCTGAGGTGAGGAAGGAAAAAAAGGAGTGGGGGCCGGGACAGGAGGGGTATCTCAGCCAGGGAAATGGAAACGTTCCAGAAGAGCTCCTGGGGCCAGGACCATCCTGGCTGGCCTGCAGGCACCAAGTTGGCTTGCGTGCTGTCACTGGTGTGGCTCCACGGCCTTTCCTCTGGGCTTTCAAGCCCTTGTACATATTCAGGTGTTTTACCTGGGAAGGGTGGGAACAGTTCAGCAGCAGCTGGCCTGGGGCTCAGCTCACGTTTACTCACAGAGGCCTCGGCACGGTCCCCCAGCTTTGCAATGAGGACGCTCCTTGCGTCGGGGGGCCGGGCTGCTGGCTGTATGGGAGATGATTCCCCACCTCTGACCAATTTCAGAATTGTTTACCGCTGGAGCAAGTGCCCTGATAGGGTTTTCCTCTGTATAACTGCTGGGTTCAGGTTTTTTTTTTCTTTTTTGGTTCAAGTTAGAATTTATTCATCTTTTATGTATTTATTGATATAAGCATGGAAATAATTCATTCATGGAAATACATCTGTGTGAAGGGAAGAACTTTTTTCTGTTTTATTTTAAATTTTACTTCTAAAAATTTTGAAGTTTAATTATATTTATTTTTCTATACAGCAGGTTATTATTAGTTATCTATTTTATTCATATACATATATACAGGTCAATACCTATCTCCCAACTCATCTGACCACCAACACCCCATGGCTTCCCCCACTTGGTGTCCTTACGTTTGTTCTCTACCTCTGTTTCTCTATTTCTGCCCTGCAAACCTGTTCATCTGTACCATATATCTAGGTTCCACATACATGCATTAAGACAGAATATTTGTTTTGCTCTTTCTGACTTACTTCATTCTGTATGACAGTCTCTAGATCCACCGACTTCTCTACAAATAACCCAGTTTCATTCCTTTTCATGGCTGAGTCATATTCCATTTTATATATGTACCACATCTTTATCCATTCTTCTGTCTGTGGGCATTTAGGTTGCTTCCATTACCTGGCTATTGTAAATAGTGCTGCAATGAACATTGTGGTGAATGTGTGTTTTTGATTTATGGTTTTCTCTGGGTATATGCCCAGAAGTGGGATTGCTGGATCCTATGGTAATTCTATTTCTAGTTTCTTTAAGGAAACTCCATACTGTTCTCCATAGTGACTGTATCAATTTACCTTCCCACCAATAGTGGCAGAGGCTTCCTTTTGTCCACACCCTCCCCAGAATTTGTTGTTTGTAGATTTTCTGATGACGCCGATTCTAACAGGTGTGAGGTGATACCTCATTGTCATTGTGATTTGCATTTCTCTAATAATTAGTGGTGTTGAGCAGGTTTTCATGTGCGTCTTGGCCGTCTCTGTGACTTCTTTGAAGAAACGTCTATTTAGATATTCTGCCCATTTTTGTATTGGGTTGTTTGTTTTATTAATATTAAGCAGCGTGAGCTGTTTATATATATTGGAGATTAAACCTTTGTCCATTGATTCGTTTGCGAACGTTTTCGCCCATTCTGAGGGTTGCCTTTTTCCATTCCCGTTTTTTTTTTAACCAAAAAAGAAAGAAAGCAAAAGCAGCAGAACACTAATGTGCGTGAAATATGCCTCTTGTAACTGTCGTTTTGAAATATGGACGTCTTTTGAACTTTTTGGTCGATATATGACGCCAGGATTTGTTTTCAGGGCAGGTGTCACTTACAGGCCTGCAATGATTTGGAATATCCACTGACCATTAGCGCTGGGATTAAAGCTGCTGTTGTGTGAAACGGCCACAAGGTGGCAGCAGTTCTCCCTTCGAAAATCTAGTTACTAAGGCAACAGAGCCTCAATAGAAGTCCTGTTCTAGATTGGAATTTAGAATGGAATGTGCCAGGAGAAAGCCCCTCAAGTTTGTCTCACTACTTCTTGTTCGTGTTTTTAATTTAATTTTTTATTTTTTATTACAGCAAGTTTGATTACAACGTTTGGCTTGTTGTAGGTGTGCAAGATGTGGTTCTTTTACACATATACATATGTCTGTTCTTCCTGGGACCCTTTTCCCATGTACGTTATGACAGAATGTTGAGTAGTCTTCTCTTGGCATTCCGTAGGTCTTTGGTGATTATATATTTCACCTGTGTTTGTATATGTCTCTTAACCCCAATATCGTAATGAATCCAATCCTCACACCTTTCCATTGGTGAACCATAAGTTTGTTTAATGAATCTGTGATTGCCCTTCTCCGTGGAAATATCTGCCCTGGTATCCGTTTTTAGGTAACACCTATAAGTGATATCCTACGATATGTGTCTTTCACTTTCTGACTTACTACAAGTCACGTGATTACCTGTAGACTCATCCACGGTGCTGCAAATGGCATTGTGCCCTTTTTTTCCTTGGCTAATATTCTGTCTTAGTGAGGTCTGTTTTCTGCAATGTGATTCCCGAGGGCTGAGGATTAGCTGACCTGGGCAGCCTGACCCTGCTGGCAAGCCCTCCCCAGGTGTGCCTGGGTTGAGGTCAATAGAAACAGCACTCCAGGCAGCAATAGACCCTGCAGCTGTGCCTGACTCCATATTCTCTGCCCCGTCAGCAGTCTCGGGGCTGTGCTGCTGGGAGGGTGTGAGGGTCCACGGCTTTGTTGGTGGCCCGGTGTGAGTGGGGCTCTGCTGGACTTTCTGCAGGAGTTGCCAGGCTGCCACCTGTAAAGAAGAGGATGTGTCACCCATAACTTCCGCAGGAATTTCTCTCCGGGCTGAGGTGAGGAAGGAAAAAAAGGAGTGGGGGCCGGGACAGGAGGGGTATCTCAGCCATGGAAATGGAAAGCTTCCAGAAGAGCGCCCGGGGCCAGGACCATCCTGGCTGGCCTGCAGGCACCAAGTTGGCCTGCGTGCTGTCACTGGTGTGGCTCCACGGCCTTTCCTCTGGGCTTTCAAGCCCTTGTACATATTCAGGTGTTTTCCCTGGGAAGGGTGGGAACAGTTCAGCAGCAGCTGGCCTGGGGCTCAGCTCACGTTTACTCACAGAGGCCTCGGCACGGTCCCCCAGCTTTGCAATGAGGACGCTCCTTGCGTCGGGGGGCCGGGCTGCTGGCTGTATGGGAGATGATTCCCCACCTCTGACCAATTTCAGAATTGTTTACCGCTGGAGCAAGTGCCCTGATAGGGTTTTCCTCTGTATAACTGCTGGGTTCAGGTTTTTTTTTTTCTTTTTTGGTTCAAGTTAGAATTTATTCATCTTTTATGTATTTATTGATATAAGCATGGAAATAATTCATTCATGGAAATACATCTGTGTGAAGGGAAGAACTTTTTTCTGTTTTATTTTAAATTTTACTTCTAAAAATTTTGAAGTTTAATTATATTTATTTTTCTATACAGCAGGTTATTATTAGTTATCTATTTTATTCATATACATATATACAGGTCAATACCTATCTCCCAACTCATCTGACCACCAACACCCCATGGCTTCCCCCACTTGGTGTCCTTACGTTTGTTCTCTACCTCTGTTTCTCTATTTCTGCCCTGCAAACCTGTTCATCTGTACCATATATCTAGGTTCCACATACATGCATTAAGACAGAATATTTGTTTTGCTCTTTCTGACTTACTTCATTCTGTATGACAGTCTCTAGATCCACCGACTTCTCTACAAATAACCCAGTTTCATTCCTTTTCATGGCTGAGTCATATTCCATTTTATATATGTACCACATCTTTATCCATTCTTCTGTCTGTGGGCATTTAGGTTGCTTCCATTACCTGGCTATTGTAAATAGTGCTGCAATGAACATTGTGGTGAATGTGTGTTTTTGATTTATGGTTTTCTCTGGGTATATGCCCAGAAGTGGGATTGCTGGATCCTATGGTAATTCTATTTCTAGTTTCTTTAAGGAAACTCCATACTGTTCTCCATAGTGACTGTATCAATTTACCTTCCCACCAATAGTGGCAGAGGCTTCCTTTTGTCCACACCCTCCCCAGAATTTGTTGTTTGTAGATTTTCTGATGACGCCGATTCTAACAGGTGTGAGGTGATACCTCATTGTCATTGTGATTTGCATTTCTCTAATAATTAGTGGTGTTGAGCAGCTTTTCATGTGCGTCTTGGCCGTCTCTGTGACTTCTTTGAAGAAACGTCTATTTAGATATTCTGCCCATTTTTGTATTGGGTTGTTTGTTTTATTAATATTAAGCTGCGTGAGCTGTTTATATATATTGGAGATTAAACCTTTGTCCATTGATTCGTTTGCGAACGTTTTCGCCCATTCTGAGGGTTGCCTTTTTCCATTCCCGTTTTTTTTTAACCAAAAAAAGAAAGAAAGCAAAAGAAGCAGAACACTAATGTGAGTGAAATATGCCTCTTGAAACTGTCGTTTTGAAATAAGGACGTCTTTTGAACTTTTTGGTCGATATATGACCCAAGGATTTGTTTTCAGTGCAGGTGTCATTTACAGGCCTGCAATGATTTGGAATATCCACTGACTATTAGCACTGGGATTAAAGCTGCTGTTGTGTGAAACGGCCACAAGGTGGCAGCAGTTCTCCCTTAGCAAATCTGGTTACTAAGGCAACAGAGCCTCAATGGAAGTCGTGTTCTAGATTGGAATATAGAATGGGATGTGCCAGGAGAAAGCCCCTCAAGTTTGTCTCACTACTTCTTGTTCGTGTTTTTAATTTAATTTTTTATTTTTTATTACAGCAAGTTTGATTACAACGTTTGGCTTGTTGTAGGTGTGCAAGATATGATTCTTTTACACATATACATATGTCTGTTCTTTCTGGGACCCTTTTCCCATGTACGTTATGACAAAATGTTGAGTAGTCTTCTCTTGGTATTCCGTAGGTCTTTGGTGATTATATATTTCACCTGTGTTTGTATATGTCTCTTAACCCCAATATCGTAATGAATCCAATCCTCACACCTTTCCATTGGTGAACCATAAGTTTGTTTAATGAATCTGTGATTGCCCTTCTCCGTGGAAATATCTGCCCTGGTATCCGTTTTTAGGTAACACCTTTAAGTGATATCCTAGGATATGTGTCTTTCACTTTCTGACTTACTACAAGTCACGTGATTACCTGTAGACTCATCTACGGTGCTGCAAATGGCATTGTGCCCTTTTTTTCCTTGGCTAATATTCTGTCTTAGCGAGGTCCATTTTCTGCAATGTGATTCCCTGAGGGCTGAGGATTAGCTGACCTGGGCAGCCTGACCCTGCCAGCAAGCCCTCCCCAGGTGTGCCTGGGTTGAGGTCAATAGAAACAGCACTCCAGGCAGCAATAGCCCCTGCAGCTGTGCCTGACTCCATATTCTCTGCCCCGTCAGCAGTCTCGGGGCTGTGCTGGTGGGAGGGTGTGAGGGTCCACGGCTTTGTTGGTGGCCCGGTGTGAGTGGGGCTCTGCTGGACTTTCTGCAGGAGTTGCCAGGCTGCCACCTGTAAAGAAGAGGATGTGTCACCCATAACTTCCGCTGGAATTTCTCTCCGGGCTGAGGTGAGGAAGGAAAAAAAGGAGTGGGGGCCGGGACAGGAGGGGTATCTCAGCCAGGGAAATGGAAAGCTTCCAGAAGAGCTCCCGGGGCCAGGACCATCCTGGCTGGCCTGCAGGCACCACTTTGGCCTGCGTTCTGTCACTGGTGTGGCTCCACGGCCTTTCCTCTAGGCATTCAAGCCCTTGTACATATTCAGGTGTTTTACCTGGGAAGGGTGGGAACAGTTCAGCAGCAGCTGGCCTGGGGCTCAGCTCACGTTTACTCACAGAGGCCTCGGCACGGTCCCCCAGCTTTGCAATGAGGACGCTCCTTGCGTGTGGGGGCCGGGCTGCTGGCTCTATGGGAGATGATTCCCCACCTCTGACCAATTTCAGAATTGTTTACCGCTGGAGCAAGTGCCCTGATAGGGTTTTCCTCTGTATAACTGCTGGGTTCAGGATTTTTTTTTTCTTTTTTGGTTCAAGTTAGAATTTATTCATCTTTTATGTATTTATTGATATAAGCATGGAAATAATTCATTCATAGAAATACATCTGTGTGAAGGGAAGAACTTTTTTCTGTTTTATTTTAAATTTTACTTCTAAAAATTTTGAAGTTTATTTATATTTATTTTTCTATACAGCAGGTTATTATTAGTTATCTCTTTTATTCATATACATATATACAGGTCAATACCTATCTCCCAACTCATCTGACCACCAACACCCCATGGCTTCCCCCACTTGGTGTCCTTACGTTTGTTCTCTACCTCTGTTTCTCTATTTCTGCCCTGCAAACCTGTTCATCTGTACCATATATCTAGGTTCCACATACATGCATTAAGACAGAATATTTGTTTTGCTCTTTCTGACTTACTTCATTCTGTATGACAGTCTCTAGATCCACCGACTTCTCTACAAATAACCCAGTTTCATTCCTTTTCATGGCTGAGTCATATTCCATTTTATATATGTACCACATCTTTATCCATTCTTCTGTCTGTGGGCATTTAGGTTGCTTCCATTACCTGGCTATTGTAAATAGTGCTGCAATGAACATTGTGGTGAATGTGTGTTTTTGATTTATGGTTTTCTCTGGGTATATGCCCAGAAGTGGGATTGCTGGATCCTATGGTAATTCTATTTCTAGTTTCTTTAAGGAAACTCCATACTGTTCTCCATAGTGACTGTATCAATTTACCTTCCCACCAATAGTGGAAGAGGGTTCCTTTTGTCCACACCCTCCCCAGAATTTGTTGTTTGTAGATTTTCTGATGACGCCGATTCTAACAGGTGTGAGGTGATACCTCATTGTCATTGTGATTTGCATTTCTCTAATAATTAGTGGTGTTGAGCAGGTTTTCATGTGCGTCTTGGCCGTCTCTGTGACTTCTTTGAAGAAACGTCTATTTAGATCTTCTGCCCATTTTTGTATTGGGTTGTTTGTTTTATTAATATTAAGCAGCGTGAGCTGTTTATATATATTGGAGATTAAACCTTTGTCCATTGATTCGTTTGCGAACGTTTTCGCCCATTCTGAGGGTTGCCTTTTTCCATTCCCGTTTTTTTTTAACCAAAAAAGAAAGAAAGCAAAAGCAGCAGAACACTAATGTGCGTGAAATATCCCTCTTGAAACTGTCGTTTTGAAATATGGACGTCTTTTGAACTTTTTGGTTGATATATGACCCCAGGATTTGTTTTCAGGGCAGGTGTCATTTACAGGCCTGCAATGATTTGGAATATCCCCTGACCATTAGCGCTGGGATTAAAGCTGCTGTTGTGTGAAACGGCCACAAGGTGGCAGCAGTTCTCCCTTCGAAAATCTAGTTACTAAGGCAACAGAGCCTCAATAGAAGTCGTGTTCTAGATTGGAATTTAGAATGGAATGTGCCAGGAGAAAGCCCCTCAAGTTTGTCTCACTACTTCTTGTTCGTGTTTTTAATTTAATTTTTTATTTTTTATTACAGCAAGTTTGATGACAACGTTTGGCTTGTTGTAGGTGTGCAAGATGTGGTTCTTTTACACATATACATATGTCTGTTCTTCCTGGGACCCTTTTCCCATGTACGTTATGACAGAATGTTGAGTAGTCTTCTCTTGGCATTCCGTAGGTCTTTGGTGATTATATATTTCACCTGTGTTTGTATATGTCTCTTAACCCCAATATCGTAATGAATCCAATCCTCACACCTTTCCATTGGTGAACCATAAGTTTGTTTAATGAATCTGTGATTGCCCTTCTCCGAGGAAATATCTGCCCTGGTATCCGTTTTTAGGTAACACCTATAAGTGATATCCTAGGATATGTGTCTTTCACTTTCTGACTTACTACAAGTCACGTGATTACCTGTAGACTCATCTACGGTGCTGCAAATGAAATTGTGCCCTTTTTTTCCTTGGCTAATATTCTGTCTTAGCGAGGTCCATTTTCTGCAATGTGATTCCCTGAGGGCTGAGGATTAGCTGACCTGGGCAGCCTGACCCTGCTGGCAAGCCCTCCCCAGGTGTGCCTGGTTTGAGGTCAATGGAAACAGCATTTCAGGCAGCAATAGACCCTGCAGCTGTGCCTGACTCCATATTCTCTGCCCCGTCAGCAGTCTCGGGGCTGTGCTGTTGGGAGGGTGTGAGGGTCCACGGCTTTGTTGGTGGCCCGGTGTGAGTGGGGCTCTGCTGGACTTTCTGCAGGAGTTGCCAGGCTGCCACCTGTAAAGAAGAGGATGTGTCACCCATAACTTCCGCTGGAATTTCTCTCCGAGCTGAGGTGAGGAAGGAAAAAAAGGAGTGGGGGCCGGGACAGGAGGGGTATCTCAGCCAGGGAAATGGAAACGTTCCAGAAGAGCTCCTTGGGCCAGGACCATCCTGGCTGGCCTGCAGGCACCAAGTTGGCCTGCGTGCTGTCGCTGTTGTGGCTCCACGGCCTTTCCTCTAGGCTTTCAAGCCCTTGTACATATTCAGGTGTTTTACCTGGGAAGGGTGGGAACAGTTCAGCAGCAGCTGGCCTGGGGCAAAGCTCACGTTTACTCACAGAGGCCTCGGCACGGTCCCCCAGCTTTGCAATGAGGACGCTCCTTGCGTGGGGGGGCCGGGTTGCTGGCTGTATGGGAGATGATTCCCCACCTCTGACCAATTTCAGAATTGTTTACCGCTGGAGCAAGTGCCCTGATAGGGTTTTCCTCTGTATAACTGCTGGGTTCAGGTTTTTTTTTTCTTTTTTGGTTCAAGTTAGAATTTATTCATCTTTTATGTATTTATTGATATAAGCATGGAAATAATTCATTCATAGAAATACATCTGTGTGAAGCGAAGAACTTTTTTCTGTTTTATTTTTAAATTTTACTTCTACAAATTTTGAAGTTTAATTATATTTATTTTTCTATACAGCAGGTTATTATTAGTTATCTATTTTATTCATATATATATATACAGGTCAATACCTATCTCCCAACTCATCTGACCACCAACACCCCATGGCTTCCCCGACTTGGTTTCCATACTTTTGTTCTCTACCTCTGTTTCTCTATTTCTGCCCTGCAAACCTCTTCATCTGTACCATATATCTAGGTTCCACATACATGCATTAAGACAGAATATTTATTTTGCTCATTCTGACTTACTTCATTCTGTATGACAGTCTCTAGATCCACCGACTTCACTACAAATAACATAGTTTCCTTCCTTTTCATGGCTGAGTCATATCCCATTTTATATATGTACCACATCTTTATCCATTCTTCTGTCTGTGGGCATTTAGGTTGCTTCCATTACCTGGCTATTGTAAATAGTGCTGCAATGAACATTGTGGTGAATGTGTGTTTTTGATTTATGGTTTTCTCTGGGTATATGCCCAGAAGTGGGATTGCTGGATCCTATGGTAATTCTATTTCTAGTTTCTTTAAGGAAACTCCATACTGTTCTCCATAGTGACTGTATCAATTTACCTTCCCACCAATAGTGGAAGAGGGTTCCTTTTGTCCACACCCTCCCCAGAATTTGTTGTTTGTAGATTTTCTGATGACGCCGATTCTAACAGGTGTGAGGTGATACCTCATTGTCGTTTTGATTTGCATTTCTCTAATAATTAGTGGTGTTGAGCAGCTTTTCATGTGCGTCTTGGCCGTCTCTGTGACTTCTTTGAAGAAACGTCTATTTAGATCTTCTGCCCATTTTTGTATTGGGTTGTTTGTTTTATTAATATTAAGCTGCGTGAGCTGTTTATATATATTGGAGATTAAACCTTTGTCCATTGATTCGTTTGCGAATGTTTTCGCCCATTCTGAGGGTTGCCTTTTTCCATTCCCGTTTTTTTTAACCAAAAAAGAAAGAAAGCAAAAGAAGCAGAACACTAATGTGCGTGAAATATGCCTCTTGAAACTGTCGTTTTGAAATATGGACGTCTTTTGAACTTTTTGGTCGATATATGACCCCAGGATTTGTTTTCAGGGCAGGTGTCTTTTACAGGCCTCAATGATTTGGAATATCCACTGACCATTAGCGCTGCGATTAAAGCTGCTGTTGTGTGAAACGGCCACAAGGTGGCAGCAGTTCTCCCTTAGCAAATCTGGTTACTAGGGCAACAGAGCCTCAATGGAAGCCGTGTTCTAGATTGGAATTTAGAATGGAATGTGCCAGGAGAAAGCCCCTCAAGTTTGTCTCACTACTTCTTGTTCGTGTTTTCAATTTAATTTTTAATTTTTTATTACAGCAAGTTTGATTACAACGTTTGGCTTGTTGTAGGTGTGCAAGATGTGGTTCTTTTAAACATATACATATGTCTGTTCTTCCTGGGACCCTTTTCCCATGTACGTTATGACAGAATGTTGAGTAGTCTTCTCTTGGCATTCCGTAGGTCTTTGGTGATTATATATTTCACCTGTGTTTGTATATGTCTCTTAACCCCAATATCATAATGATCCAATCCTCACACCTTTCCATTGGTGAACCATAAGTTTGTTTAATGAATCTGTGATTGCCCTTCTCCGTGGAAATATCTGCCCTGGTATCCGTTTTTAGGTAACACCTATAAGTGATATCCTAGGATATGTGTCTTTCACTTTCTGACTTACTACAAGTCACGTGATTACCTGTAGACTCATCTACGGTGCTGCAAATGGCATTGTGCCCTTTTTTTCCTTGGCTAATATTCTGTCTTAGCGAGGTCCATTTTCTGCAATGTGATTCCCTGAGGGCTGAGGATTAGCTGACCTGGGCAGCCTGACTCTGCCGGCAAGCCCTCCCCAGGTGTGCCTGGGTTGAGGTCAATAGAAACAGCACTCCAGGCAGCAATAGCCCCTGCAGCTGTGCCTGACTCCATATTCTCTGCCCCGTCAGCAGTCTCGGGGCTGTGCTGGTGGGAGGGTGTGAGGGTCCACGGCTTTGTTGGTGGCCCGGTGTGAGTGGGGCTCTGCTGGACTTTCTGCAGGAGTTGCCAGGCTGCCACCTGTAAAGAAGAGGATGTGTCACCCATAACTTCCGCTGGAATTTCTCTCCGAGCTGAGGTGAGGAAGGAAAAAAAGGAGTGGGGGCCGGGACAGGAGGGGTATCTCAGCCAGGGAAATGGAAACGTTCCAGAAGAGCTCCTGGGGCCAGGAACATCCTGGCTGGCCTGCAGGCACCAAGTTGGCCTGCGTGCTGTCGCTGGTGTGGCTCCATGGCCCTTCCTCTAGGCTTTCAATCCCTTGTACATATTCAGGTGTTTCACCTGGGAAGGGTGGGAACAGTTCAGCAGCAGCTGGCCTGGGGCTCAGCTCACGTTTACTCACAGAGGCCTCGGAATGGTCCCCCAGCTTTGCAATGAGGACGCTCCTTGCGTGGGGGGCCCGGGCTGCTGGCTGTATGGGAGATGATTCCCCACCTCTGACCAATTTCAGAATTGTTTACCGCTGGAGCAAGTGCCCTGATAGGGTTTTCCTCTGTATAACAGCTGGGTTCAGGATTTTTTTTTTCTTTTTTGGTTCAAGTTAGAATTTATTCATCTTTTATGTATTTATTGATATAAGCATGGAAATAATTCATTCATAGAAATACATCTGTGTGAAGGGAAGAACTTTTTTCTGTTTTATTTTAAATTTTACTTCTAAAAATTTTGAAGTTTAATTATATTTATTTTTCTATACAGCAGGTTATTATTAGTTATCTATTTTATTCATATACATATATACAGGTCAATACCTATCTCCCAACTCATCTGACCACCAACACCCCATGGCTTCCCCCACTTGGTGTCCTTACGTTTGTTCTCTACCTCTGTTTCTCTATTTCTGCCCTGCAAACCTGTTCATCTGTACCATATATCTAGGTTCCACATACATGCATTAAGACAGAATATTTGTTTTGCTCTTTCTGACTTACTTCATTCTGTATGACAGTCTCTAGATCCACCGACTTCTCTACAAGTAACCCAGTTTCATTCCTTTTCATGGCTGAGTCATATTCCATTTTATATATGTACCACATCTTTATCCATTCTTCTGTCTGTGGGCATTTAGGTTGCTTCCATTACCTGGCTATTGTAAATAGTGCTGCAATGAACATTGTGGTGAATGTGTGTTTTTGATTTATGGTTTTCTCTGGGTATATGCCCAGAAGTGGGATTGCTGGATCCTATGGTAATTCTATTTCTAGTTTCTTTAAGGAAACTCCATACTGTTCTCCATAGTGACTGTATCAATTTACCTTCCCACCAATAGTGGAAGAGGCTTCCTTTTGTCCACACCCTCCCCAGAATTTGTTGTTTGTAGATTTTCTGATGATGCCGATTCTAACAGGGGTGAGGTGATACCTCATTGTCATTGTGATTTGCATTTCTCTAATAATTAGTGGTGTTGAGCAGCTTTTCATGTGCGTCTTGGCCGTCTCTGTGACTTCTTTGAAGAAACGTCTATTTAGATCTTCTGCCCATTTTTGTATTGGGTTGTTTGTTTTATTAATATTAAGCTGCGTGAGCTGTTTATATATATTGGAGATTAAACCTTTGTCCATTGATTCGTTTGCGAATGTTTTCGCCCATTCTGAGGGTTGCCTTTTTCCATTCCCGTTTTTTTTAACCAAAAAAGAAAGAAAGCAAAAGAAGCAGAACACTAATGTGCGTGAAATATGCCTCTTGAAACTGTCGTTTTGAAATATGGACGTCTTTTGAACTTTTTGGTCGATATATGACCCCAGGATTTGTTTTCAGGGCAGGTGTCTTTTACAGGCCTCAATGATTTGGAATATCCACTGACCATTAGCGCTGCGATTAAAGCTGCTGTTGTGTGAAACGGCCACAAGGTGGCAGCAGTTCTCCCTTAGCAAATCTGGTTACTAGGGCAACAGAGCCTCAATGGAAGCCGTGTTCTAGATTGGAATTTAGAATGGAATGTGCCAGGAGAAAGCCCCTCAAGTTTGTCTCACTACTTCTTGTTCGTGTTTTCAATTTAATTTTTAATTTTTTATTACAGCAAGTTTGATTACAACGTTTGGCTTGTTGTAGGTGTGCAAGATGTGGTTCTTTTAAACATATACATATGTCTGTTCTTCCTGGGACCCTTTTCCCATGTACGTTATGACAGAATGTTGAGTAGTCTTCTCTTGGCATTCCGTAGGTCTTTGGTGATTATATATTTCACCTGTGTTTGTATATGTCTCTTAACCCCAATATCATAATGATCCAATCCTCACACCTTTCCATTGGTGAACCATAAGTTTGTTTAATGAATCTGTGATTGCCCTTCTCCGTGGAAATATCTGCCCTGGTATCCGTTTTTAGGTAACACCTATAAGTGATATCCTAGGATATGTGTCTTTCACTTTCTGACTTACTACAAGTCACGTGATTACCTGTAGACTCATCTACGGTGCTGCAAATGGCATTGTGCCCTTTTTTTCCTTGGCTAATATTCTGTCTTAGCGAGGTCCATTTTCTGCAATGTGATTCCCTGAGGGCTGAGGATTAGCTGACCTGGGCAGCCTGACTCTGCCGGCAAGCCCTCCCCAGGTGTGCCTGGGTTGAGGTCAATAGAAACAGCACTCCAGGCAGCAATAGCCCCTGCAGCTGTGCCTGACTCCATATTCTCTGCCCCGTCAGCAGTCTCGGGGCTGTGCTGGTGGGAGGGTGTGAGGGTCCACGGCTTTGTTGGTGGCCCGGTGTGAGTGGGGCTCTGCTGGACTTTCTGCAGGAGTTGCCAGGCTGCCACCTGTAAAGAAGAGGATGTGTCACCCATAACTTCCGCTGGAATTTCTCTCCGAGCTGAGGTGAGGAAGGAAAAAAAGGAGTGGGGGCCGGGACAGGAGGGGTATCTCAGCCAGGGAAATGGAAACGTTCCAGAAGAGCTCCTGGGGCCAGGACCATCCTGGCTGGCCTGCAGGCACCAAGTTGGCCTGCGTGCTGTCGCTGGTGTGGCTCCATGGCCCTTCCTCTAGGCTTTCAATCCCTTGTACATATTCAGGTGTTTCACCTGGGAAGGGTGGGAACAGTTCAGCAGCAGCTGGCCTGGGGCTCAGCTCACGTTTACTCACAGAGGCCTCGGAATGGTCCCCCAGCTTTGCAATGAGGACGCTCCTTGCGTGGGGGGCCCGGGCTGCTGGCTGTATGGGAGATGATTCCCCACCTCTGACCAATTTCAGAATTGTTTACCGCTGGAGCAAGTGCCCTGATAGGGTTTTCCTCTGTATAACAGCTGGGTTCAGGATTTTTTTTTTCTTTTTTGGTTCAAGTTAGAATTTATTCATCTTTTATGTATTTATTGATATAAGCATGGAAATAATTCATTCATAGAAATACATCTGTGTGAAGGGAAGAACTTTTTTCTGTTTTATTTTAAATTTTACTTCTAAAAATTTTGAAGTTTAATTATATTTATTTTTCTATACAGCAGGTTATTATTAGTTATCTATTTTATTCATATACATATATACAGGTCAATACCTATCTCCCAACTCATCTGACCACCAACACCCCATGGCTTCCCCCACTTGGTGTCCTTACGTTTGTTCTCTACCTCTGTTTCTCTATTTCTGCCCTGCAAACCTGTTCATCTGTACCATATATCTAGGTTCCACATACATGCATTAAGACAGAATATTTGTTTTGCTCTTTCTGACTTACTTCATTCTGTATGACAGTCTCTAGATCCACCGACTTCTCTACAAGTAACCCAGTTTCATTCCTTTTCATGGCTGAGTCATATTCCATTTTATATATGTACCACATCTTTATCCATTCTTCTGTCTGTGGGCATTTAGGTTGCTTCCATTACCTGGCTATTGTAAATAGTGCTGCAATGAACATTGTGGTGAATGTGTGTTTTTGATTTATGGTTTTCTCTGGGTATATGCCCAGAAGTGGGATTGCTGGATCCTATGGTAATTCTATTTCTAGTTTCTTTAAGGAAACTCCATACTGTTCTCCATAGTGACTGTATCAATTTACCTTCCCACCAATAGTGGAAGAGGCTTCCTTTTGTCCACACCCTCCCCAGAATTTGTTGTTTGTAGATTTTCTGATGATGCCGATTCTAACAGGGGTGAGGTGATACCTCATTGTCATTGTGATTTGCATTTCTCTAATAAATAGTGGTGTTGAGCAGCTTTTCATGTGCGTCTTGGCCGTCTCTGTGACTTCTTTGAAGAAACGTCTATTTAGATCTTCTGCCCATTTTTGTATTGGGTTGTTTGTTTTATTAATATTAAGCAGCGTGAGCTGTTTATATATATTGGAGATTAAACCTTTGTCCATTGATTCGTTTGCGAACGTTTTCGCCCATTCTGAGGATTGCCTTTTTCCATTCCCGTTTTTTTTTAACCAAAAAAGAAAGAAATCAAAAGCAGCAGAACACTAATGTGCGTGAAATATGCCTCTTGAAACTGTCGTTTTGAAATATGGACGTCTTTTGAACTTTTTGGTCGATATATGACCCCAGGATTTGTTTTCAGGGCAGGTGTCATTTACAGGCCTGCAATGATTTGGAATATCCACTGACCATTAGCGCTGGGATTAAAGCTGCTGTTGTGTGAAACGGCCACAAGGTGGCAGCAGTTCTCCCTTCGAAAATCTAGTTACTAAGGCAACAGAGCCTCAATAGAAGTCCTGTTCTAGATTGGAATTTAGAATGGAATGTGCCAGGAGAAAGCCCCTCAAGTTTGTCTCACTACTTCTTGTTCGTGTTTTTAATTTAATTTTTTATTTTTTATTACAGCAAGTTTGATGACAACGTTTGGCTTGTTGTAGGTGTGCAAGATGTGGTTCTTTTACACATATACATATGTCTGTTCTTCCTGGGACCCTTTTCCCATGTACGTTATGACAGAATGTTGAGTAGTCTTCTCTTGGCATTCCGTAGGTCTTTGGTGATTATATATTTCACCTGTGTTTGTATATGTCTCTTAACCCCAATATCGTAATGAATCCAATCCTCACACCTTTCCATTGGTGAACCATAAGTTTGTTTAATGAATCTGTGATTGCCCTTCTCCGAGGAAATATCTGCCCTGGTATCCGTTTTTAGGTAACACCTATAAGTGATATCCTAGGATATGTGTCTTTCACTTTCTGACTTACTACAAGTCACGTGATTACCTGTAGACTCATCTACGGTGCTGCAAATGAAATTGTGCCCTTTTTTTCCTTGGCTAATATTCTGTCTTAGCGAGGTCCATTTTCTGCAATGTGATTCCCTGAGGGCTGAGGATTAGCTGACCTGGGCAGCCTGACCCTGCTGGCAAGCCCTCCCCAGGTGTGCCTGGTTTGAGGTCAATGGAAACAGCATTTCAGGCAGCAATAGACCCTGCAGCTGTGCCTGACTCCATATTCTCTGCCCCGTCAGCAGTCTCGGGGCTGTGCTGGTGGGAGGGTGTGAGGGTCCACGGCTTTGTTGGTGGCCCGGTGTGAGTGGGGCTCTGCTGGACTTTCTGCAGGAGTTGCCAGGCTGCCACCTGTAAAGAAGAGGATGTGTCACCCATAACTTCCGCAGGAATTTCTCTCCGGGCTGAGGTGAGGAAGGAAAAAAAGGAGTGGGGGCCGGGACAGGAGGGGTATCTCAGCCAGGGAAATGGAAAGCTTCCAGAAGAGCTCCTGTGGCCAGGACCATCCTGGCTGGCCTGCAGGCACCAAGTTGGCCTGCGTGCTGTCACTGGTGTGGCTCCAAGGCCTTTCCTCTAGGCTTTCAAGCCCTTGTACATATTCAGGTGTTTTACCTGGGAAGGGTGGGAACAGTTCAGCAGCAGCTGGCCTGGGGCTCAGCTCACGTTTACTCACAGAGGCCTCGGCACGGTCCCCCAGCTTTGCAATGAGGACGCTCCTTGCGTGGGGGGGCCGGGTTGCTGGCTGTATGGGAGATGATTCCCCACCTCTGACCAATTTCAGAATTGTTTACCGCTGGAGCAAGTGCCCTGATAGGGTTTTCCTCTGTATAACTGCTGGGTTCAGGTTTTTTTTTTCTTTTTTGGTTCAAGTTAGAATTTATTCATCTTTTATGTATTTATTGATATAAGCATGGAAATAATTCATTCATAGAAATACATCTGTGTGAAGGGAAGAACTTTTTTCTGTTTTATTTTTAAATTTTACTTCTAAAAATTTTGAAGTTTAATTATATTTATTTTTCTATACAGCAGGTTATTATTAGTTATCTATTTTATTCATATATATATATACAGGTCAATACCTATCTCCCAACTCATCTGACCACCAACACCCCATGGCTTCCCCGACTTGGTGTCCATACGTTTGTTCTCTACCTCTGTTTCTCTATTTCTGCCCTGCAAACCTCTTCATCTGTACCATATATCTAGGTTCCACATACATGCATTAAGACAGAATATTTATTTTGCTCATTCTGACTTACTTCATTCTGTATGACAGTCTCTAGATCCACCGACTTCACTACAAATAACATAGTTTCCTTCCTTTTCATGGCTGAGTCATATCCCATTTTATATATGTACCACATCTTTATCCATTCTTCTGTCTGTGGGCATTTAGGTTGCTTCCATTACCTGGCTATTGTAAATAGTGCTGCAATGAACATTGTGGTGAATGTGTGTTTTTGATTTATGGTTTTCTCTGGGTATATGCCCAGAAGTGGGATTGCTGGATCCTATGGTAATTCTATTTCTAGTTTCTTTAAGGAAACTCCATACTGTTCTCCATAGTGAGTGTATCAATTTACCTTCCCACCAATAGTGGAAGAGGGTTCCTTTTGTCCACACCCTCCCCAGAATTTGTTGTTTGTAGATTTTCTGATGACGCCGATTCTAACAGGTGTGAGGTGATACCTCATTGTCGTTTTGATTTGCATTTCTCTAATAATTAGTGGTGTTGAGCAGCTTTTCATGTGCGTCTTGGCCGTCTCTGTGACTTCTTTGAAGAAACGTCTATTTAGATCTTCTGCCCATTTTTGTATTGGGTTGTTTGTTTTATTAATATTAAGCTGCGTGAGCTGTTTATATATATTGGAGATTAAACCTTTGTCCATTGATTCGTTTGCGAACGTTTTCGCCCATTCGGAGGGTTGCCTTTTTCCATTCCCGTTTTTTTTTTTTTTTTTTTTTTTTTTTTTTTTTTTTTTTTTTTGCGATACGCGGGCCTCTCACTGCTGTGGCCTCTCCCGTTGCGGAGCACAGGCTCCGGACGTGCAGGCTCAGCAGCCATGGCTCACGGGCCCAGCCGCTCCGTGGCATGTGGGATCTTCCCGGACCGGGGCACGAACCCGTGTCCCCTGCATCGGCAGGCGGACTCGCAACCACTGCGCCACCAGGGAAGCCCCATTCCCGTTTTTTTTTTAACCAAAAAAGAAAGAAAGCAAAAGAAGCAGAACACTAATGTGCGTGAAATATGCCTCTTGAAACTGTCATTTTGAAATATGGACGTCTTTTGAAATTTTTGGTCGATATATGACCCCAGGATTTGTTTTCAGGGCAGGTGTCTTTTACAGGCCTCAATGATTTGGAATATCCACTGACCATTAGCGCTGGGATTAAAGCTGCTGTTGTGTGAAACGGCCACAAGGTGGCAGCAGTTCTCCCTTAGCAAATCTGGTTACTAGGGCAACAGAGCCTCAATGGAAGCCGTGTTCTAGATTGGAATTTAGAATGGAATGTGCCAGGAGAAAGCCCCTCAAGTTTGTCTCACTACTTCTTGTTCGTGTTTTCAATTTAATTTTTAATTTTTTATTACAGCAAGTTTGATTACAACGTTTGGCTTGTTGTAGGTGTGCAAGATGTGGTTCTTTTAAACATATACATATGTCTGTTCTTCCTGGGACCCTTTTCCCATGTACGTTATGACAGAATGTTGAGTAGTCTTCTCTTGGCATTCCGTAGGTCTTTGGTGATTATATATTTCACCTGTGTTTGTATATGTCTCTTAACCCCAATATCGTAATGATCCAATCCTCACACCTTTCCATTGGTGAACCATAAGTTTGTTTAATGAATCTGTGATTGCCCTTCTCCGTGGAAATATCTGCCCTGGTATCCGTTTTTAGGTAACACCTATAAGTGATATCCTACGATATGTGTCTTTCACTTTCTGACTTACTACAAGTCACGTGATTACCTGTAGACTCATCTACGGTGCTGCAAATGGCATTGTGCCCTTTTTTTCCTTGGCTAATATTCTGTCTTAGCGAGGTCCATTTTCTGCAATGTGATTCCCTGAGGGCTGAGGATTAGCTGACCTGGGCAGCCTGACCCTGCCGGCAAGCCCTCCCCAGGTGTGCCTGGGTTGAGGTCAATAGAAACAGCACTCCAGGCAGCAATAGCCCCTGCAGCTGTGCCTGACTCCATATTCTCTGCCCCGTCAGCAGTCTCGGGGCTGTGCTGGTGGGAGGGTGTGTGGGTCCACGGCTTTGTTGGTGGCCCGGTGTGAGTGGGGCTCTGCTGGACTTTCTGCAGGAGTTGCCAGGCTGCCACCTGTAAAGAAGAGGATGTGTCACCCATAACTTCCGCTGGAATTTCTCTCCGGGCTGAGGTGAGGAAGGAAAAAAAGGAGTGGGGGCCGGGACAGGAGGGGTATCTCAGCCAGGGAAATGGAAACGTTCCAGAAGAGCTCCTGGGGCCAGGACCATCCTGGCTGGCCTGCAGGCACCAAGTTGGCCTGCGTGCTGTCGCTGGTGTGGCTCCATGGCCCTTCCTCTAGGCTTTCAATCCCTTGTACATATTCAGGTGTTTTACCTGGGAAGGGTGGGAACAGTTCAGCAGCAGCTGGCCTGGGGCTCAGCTCACGTTTACTCACAGAGGCCTCGGCATGGTCCCCCAGCTTTGCAATGAGGACGCTCCTTGCGTGGGGGGGCCGGGCTGCTGGCTGTATGGGAGATGATTCCCCACCTCTGACCAATTTCAGAATTGTTTACCGCTGGAGCAAGTGCCCTGATAGGGTTTTCCTCTGTATAACTGCTGGGTTCAGGATTTTTTTTTTCTTTTTTGGTTCAAGTTAGAATTTATTCATCTTTTATGTATTTATTGATATAAGCATGGAAATAATTCATTCATAGTAATACATCTGTGTGAAGGGAAGAACTTTTTTCTGTTTTATTTTAAATTTTACTTCTAAAAATTTTGAAGTTTAATTATATTTATTTTTCTATACAGCAGGTTATTATTAGTTATCTATTTTATTCATATACATATATACAGGTCAATACCTATCTCCCAACTCATCTGACCACCAACACCCCATGGCTTCCCCCGCTTGGTGTCCTTACGTTTGTTCTCTACCTCTGTTTCTCTATTTCTGCCCTGCAAACCTGTTCATCTGTACCATATATCTAGGTTCCACATACATGCATTAAGACAGAATATTTGTTTTGCTCTTTCTGACTTACTTCATTCTGTATGACAGTCTCTAGATCCACCGACTTCTCTACAAGTAACCCAGTTTTATTCCTTTTCATGGCTGAGTCATATTCCATTTTATATATGTACCACATCTTTATCCATTCTTCTGTCTGTGGGCATTTAGGTTGCTTCCATTACCTGGCTATTGTAAATAGTGCTGCAATGAACATTGTGGTGAATGTGTGTTTTTGATTTATGGTTTTCTCTGGGTATATGCCCAGAAGTGGGATTGCTGGATCCTATGGTAATTCTATTTCTAGTTTCTTTAAGGAAACTCCATACTGTTCTCCATAGTGACTGTATCAATTTACCTTCCCACCAATAGTGGAAGAGGGTTCCTTTTGTCCACACCCTCCCCAGAATTTGTTGTTTGTAGATTTTCTGATGACGCCGATTCTAACAGGTGATACCTCATTGTCATTGTGATTTGCATTTCTCTAATAGTGGTGTTGAGCAGCTTTTCATGTGCGACTTGGCCGTCTCTGTGACTTCTTTGAAGAAACGTCTATTTAGATCTTCTGCCCATTTTTGTATTGGGTTGTTTGTTTTATTAATATTAAGCAGCGTGAGCTGTTTATATATATTGGAGATTAAACCTTTGTCCATTGATTCGTTTGCGAACGTTTTCGCCCATTCTGAGGGTTGCCTTTTTCCATTCCCGTTTTTTTTTAACCAAAAAAGAAAGAAAGCCAAAGCAGCAGAACACTAATGTGCGTGAAATATGCCTCTTGAAACTGTCGTTTTGAAATATGGACGTCTTTTGAACTTTTTGGTCGATATATGACACCAGGATTTGTTTTCAGGGCAGGTGTCAGTTACAGGCCTGCAATGATTTGGAATATCCACTGACCATTAGCGCTGGGATTAAAGCTGCTGTTGTGTGAAACGGCCACAAGGTGGCAGCAGTTCTCCCTTCGAAAATCTAGTTACTAAGGCAACAGAGCCTCAATAGAAGTCCTGTTCTAGATTGGAATTTAGAATGGAATGTGCCAGGAGAAAGCCCCTCAAGTTTGTCTCACTACTTCTTGTTCGTGTTTTTAATTTAATTTTTTATTTTTTATTACAGCAAGTTTGATTACAACGTTTGGCTTGTTGTAGGTGTGCAAGATGTGGTTCTTTTACACATGTACATATGTCTGTTCTTCCTGGGACCCTTTTCCCATGTACGTTATGACAGAATGTTGAGTAGTCTTCTCTTGGCATTCCGTAGGTCTTTGGTGATTATATATTTCACCTGTGTTTGTATATGTCTCTTAACCCCAATATCGTAATGAATCCAATCCTCACACCTTTCCATTGGTGAACCATAAGTTTGTTTAATGAATCTGTGATTGCCCTTCTCCGTGGAAATATCTGCCCTGGTATCCGTTTTTAGGTAACACCTATAAGTGATATCCTACGATATGTGTCTTTCACTTTCTGACTTACTACAAGTCACGTGATTACCTGTAGACTCATCCACGGTGCTGCAAATGGCATTGTGCCCTTTTTTTCCTTGGCTAATATTCTGTCTTAGTGAGGTCCATTTTCTGCAATGTGATTCCCTGAGGGCTGAGGATTAGCTGACCTGGGCAGCCTGACCCTGCTGGCAAGCACTCCCCAGGTGTGCCTGGGTTGAGGTCAATAGAAACAGCACTCCAGGCAGCAATAGCCCCTGCAGCTGTGCCTGACTCCATATTCTCTGCCCCGTCAGCAGTCTCGGGGCTGTGCTGGTGGGAGGGTGTGAGGGTCCACGGCTTTGTTGGTGGCCCGGTGTGAGTGGGGCTCTGCTGGACTTTCTGCAGGAGTTGCCAGGCTGCCACCTGTAAAGAAGAGGATGTGTCACCCATAACTTCCGCAGGAATTTCTCTCCGGGCTGAGGTGAGGAAGGAAAAAAAGGAGTGGGGGCCGGGACAGGAGGGGTATCTCAGCCATGGAAATGGAAAGCTTCCAGAAGAGCGCCCGGGGCCAGGACCATCCTGGCTGGCCTGCAGGCACCAAGTTGGCCTGCGTGCTGTCACTGTTGTGGCTCCACGGCCTTTCCTCTGGGCTTTCAAGCCCTTGTACATATTCAGGTGTTTTACCTGGGAAGGGTGGGAACAGTTCAGCAGCAGCTGGCCTGGGGCTCAGCTCACGTTTACTCACAGAGGCCTCGGCACGGTCCCCCAGCTTTGCAATGAGGACGCTCCTTGCGTCGGGGGGCCGGGCTGCTGGCTGTATGGGAGATGATTCCCCACCTCTGACCAATTTCAGAATTTTTTACCGCTGGAGCAAGTGCCCTGATAGGGTTTTCCTCTGTATAACTGCTGGGTTCAGGTTTTTTTTTTTCTTTTTTGGTTCAAGTTAGAATTTATTCATCTTTTATGTATTTATTGATATAAGCATGGAAATAATTCATTCATAGAAATACATCTGTGTGAAGGGAAGAACTTTTTTCTGTTTTATTTTTAAATTTTATTTCTAAAAATTTTGAAGTTTAATTATATTTATTTTTCTATACAGCAGGTTATTATTAGTTATCTACTTTATTCATATATATATATATACAGGTCAATACCTATCTCCCAACTCATCTGACCACCAACACCCCATGGCTTCCCCGACTTGGTGTCCATACGTTTGTTCTCTACCTCTGTTTCTCTATTTCTGCCCTGCAAACCTCTTCATCTGTACCATATATCTAGGTTCCACATACATGCATTAAGACAGAATATTTGTTTTGCTCATTCTGACTTACTTCATTCTGTATGACAGTCTCTAGATCCACCGACTTCTCTACAAATAACATAGTTTCCTTCCTTTTCATGGCTGAGTCATATCCCATTTTATATATGTACCACATCTTTATCCATTCTTCTGTCTGTGGGCATTTAGGTTGCTTCCATTACCTGGCTATTGTAAATAGTGCTGCAATGAACATTGTGGTGAATGTGTGTTTTTGATTTATGGTTTTCTCTGGGTATATGCCCAGAAGTGGGATTGCTGGATCCTATGGTAATTCTATTTCTAGTTTCTTTAAGGAAACTCCATACTGTTCTCCATAGTGACTGTATCAATTTACCTTCCCACCAATAGTGGAAGAGGGTTCCTTTTGTCCACACCCTCCCCAGAATTTGTTGTTTGTAGATTTTCTGATGACGCCGATTCTAACAGGTGTGAGGTGATACCTCATTGTCGTTTTGATTTCAATTTCTCTAATAATTAGTGGTGTTGAGCAACTTTTCATGTGCGTCTTGGCCGTCTCTGTGACTTCTTTGAAGAAACGTCTATTTAGATCTTCTGCCCATTTTTGTATTGGGTTGTTTGTTTTATTAATATTAAGCAGCGTGAGCTGTTTATATATATTGGAGATTAAACCTTTGTCCATTGATTCGTTTGCGAACGTTTTCGCCCATTCTGAGGGTTGCCTTTTTCCATTCCCGTTTTTTTTTAACCAAAAAAGAAAGAAAGCAAAAGCAGCAGAACACTAATGTGCGTGAAATATGCCTCTTGAAACTGTCGTTTTGAAATATGGACGTCTTTTGAACTTTTTGGTCGATATATGACGCCAGGATTTGTTTTCAGGGCAGGTGTCAGTTACAGGCCTGCAATGATTTGGAATATCCACTGACCATTAGCGCTGGGATTAAAGCTGCTGTTGTGTGAAACGGCCACAAGGTGGCAGCAGTTCTCCCTTAGCAAATCTGGTTACTAGGGCAACAGAGCCTCAATGGAAGCCGTGTTGTAGATTGGAATTTAGAATGGAATGTGCCAGGAGAAAGCCCCTCAAGTTTGTCTCACTACTTCTTGTTCGTGTTTTCAATTTAATTTTTAATTTTTTATTACAGCAAGTTTGATTACAACGTTTGGCTTGTTGTAGGTGTGCAAGATGTGGTTCTTTTAAACATATACATATGTCTGTTCTTCCTGGGACCCTTTTCCCATGTACGTTATGACAGAATGTTGAGTAGTCTTCTCTTGGCATTCCGTAGGTCTTTGGTGATTATATATTTCACCTGTGTTTGTATATGTCTCTTAACCCCAATATCATAATGATCCAATCCTCACACCTTTCCATTGGTGAACCATAAGTTTGTTTAATGAATCTGTGATTGCCCTTCTCCGTGGAAATATCTGCCCTGGTATCCGTTTTTAGGTAACACCTATAAGTGATATCCTATGATATGTGTCTTTCACTTTCTGACTTACTACAAATCACGTGATTACCTGTAGACTCATCTACGGTGCTGCAAATGGCATTGTGCCCTTTTTTTCCTTGGCTAATATTCTGTCTTAGCGAGGTCCATTTTCTGCAATGTGATTCCCTGAGGGCTGAGGATTAGCTGACCTGGGCAGCCTGACCCTGCCGGCAAGCCCTCCCCAGGTGTGCCTGGGTTGAGGTCAATAGAAACAGCACTCCAGGCAGCAATAGCCCCTGCAGCTGTGCCTGACTCCATATTCTCTGCCCCGTCAGCAGTCTCGGGGCTGTGCTGGTGGGAGGGTGTGAGGGTCCATGGCTTTGTTGGTGGCCCGGTGTGAGTGGGGCTCTGCTGGACTTTCTGCAGGAGTTGCCAGGCTGCCACCTGTAAAGAAGAGGATGTGTCACCCATAACTTCCGCAGGAATTTCTCTCCGGGCTGAGGTGAGGAAGGAAAAAAAGGAGTGGGGGCCGGGACAGGAGGGGTATCTCAGCCATGGAAATGGAAAGCTTCCAGAAGAGCGCCCGGGGCCAGGACCATCCTGGCTGGCCTGCAGGCACCAAGTTGGCCTGCGTGCTGTCACTGGTGTGGCTCCACGGCCTTTCCTCTGGGCTTTCAAGCCCTTGTACATATTCAGGTGTTTTACCTGGGAAGGGTGGGAACAGTTCAGCAGCAGCTGGCCTGGGGCTCAGCTCACGTTTACTCACAGAGGCCTCGGCACGGTCCCCCAGCTTTGCAATGAGGACGCTCCTTGCGTCGGGGGGCCGGGCTGCTGGCTGTATGGGAGATGATTCCCCACCTCTGACCAATTTCAGAATTTTTTACCGCTGGAGCAAGTGCCCTGATAGGGTTTTCCTCTGTATAACTGCTGGGTTCAGGTTTTTTTTTTTCTTTTTTGGTTCAAGTTAGAATTTATTCATCTTTTATGTATTTATTGATATAAGCATGGAAATAATTCATTCATAGAAATACATCTGTGTGAAGGGAAGAACTTTTTTCTGTTTTATTTTTAAATTTTATTTCTAAAAATTTTGAAGTTTAATTATATTTATTTTTCTATACAGCAGGTTATTATTAGTTATCTACTTTATTCATATATATATATATACAGGTCAATACCTATCTCCCAACTCATCTGACCACCAACACCCCATGGCTTCCCCGACTTGGTGTCCATACGTTTGTTCTCTACCTCTGTTTCTCTATTTCTGCCCTGCAAACCTCTTCATCTGTACCATATATCTAGGTTCCACATACATGCATTAAGACAGAATATTTGTTTTGCTCATTCTGACTTACTTCATTCTGTATGACAGTCTCTAGATCCACCGACTTCTCTACAAATAACATAGTTTCCTTCCTTTTCATGGCTGAGTCATATCCCATTTTATATATGTACCACATCTTTATCCATTCTTCTGTCTGTGGGCATTTAGGTTGCTTCCATTACCTGGCTATTGTAAATAGTGCTGCAATGAACATTGTGGTGAATGTGTGTTTTTGATTTATGGTTTTCTCTGGGTATATGCCCAGAAGTGGGATTGCTGGATCCTATGGTAATTCTATTTCTAGTTTCTTTAAGGAAACTCCATACTGTTCTCCATAGTGACTGTATCAATTTACCTTCCCACCAATAGTGGAAGAGGGTTCCTTTTGTCCACACCCTCCCCAGAATTTGTTGTTTGTAGATTTTCTGATGACGCCGATTCTAACAGGTGTGAGGTGATACCTCATTGTCGTTTTGATTTCAATTTCTCTAATAATTAGTGGTGTTGAGCAACTTTTCATGTGCGTCTTGGCCGTCTCTGTGACTTCTTTGAAGAAACGTCTATTTAGATCTTCTGCCCATTTTTGTATTGGGTTGTTTGTTTTATTAATATTAAGCAGCGTGAGCTGTTTATATATATTGGAGATTAAACCTTTGTCCATTGATTCGTTTGCGAACGTTTTCGCCCATTCTGAGGGTTGCCTTTTTCCATTCCCGTTTTTTCTTAACCAAAAAAGAAAGAAAGCAAAAGCAGCAGAACACTAATGTGCGTGAAATATGCCTCTTGAAACTGTCGTTTTGAAATATGGACGTCTTTTGAACTTTTTGGTCGATATATGACGCCAGGATTTGTTTTCAGGGCAGGTGTCAGTTACAGGCCTGCAATGATTTGGAATATCCACTGACCATTAGCGCTGGGATTAAAGCTGCTGTTGTGTGAAACGGCCACAAGGTGGCAGCAGTTCTCCCTTCGCAAATCTAGTTACTAAGGCAACAGAGCCTCAATAGAAGTCCTGTTCTAGATTGGAATTTAGAATGGAATGTGCCAGGAGAAAGCCCCTCAAGTTTGTCTCACTACTTCTTGTTCGTGTTTTTAATTTAATTTTTTATTTTTTATTACAGCAAGTTTGATTACAACGTTTGGCTTGTTGTAGGTGTGCAAGATGTGGTTCTTTTACACATATACATATGTCTGTTCTTCCTGGGACCCTTTTCCCATGTACGTTATGACAGAATGTTGAGTAGTCTTCTCTTGGCATTCCGTAGGTCTTTGGTGATTATATATTTCACCTGTGTTTGTATATGTCTCTTAACCCCAATATCGTAATGAATCCAATCCTCACACCTTTCCATTGGTGAACCATAAGTTTGTTTAATGAATCTGTGATTGCCCTTCTCCGTGGAAATATCTGCCCTGGTATCCGTTTTTAGGTAACACCTATAAGTGATATCCTACGATATGTGTCTTTCACTTTCTGACTTACTACAAGTCACGTGATTACCTGTAGACTCATCCACGGTGCTGCAAATGGCATTGTGCCCTTTTTTTCCTTGGCTAATATTCTGTCTTAGTGAGGTCCATTTTCTGCAATGTGATTCCCGAGGGCTGAGGATTAGCTGACCTGGGCAGCCTGACCCTGCTGGCAAGCCCTACCCAGGTGTGCCTGGGTTGAGGTCAATAGAAACAGCACTCCAGGCAGCAATAGCCCCTGCAGCTGTGCCTGACTCCATATTCTCTGCCCCGTCAGCAGTCTCGGGGCTGTGCTGGTGGGAGGGTGTGAGGGTCCACGGCTTTGTTGGTGGCCCGGTGTGAGTGGGGCTCTGCTGGACTTTCTGCAGGAGTTGCCAGGCTGCCACCTGTAAAGAAGAGGATGTGTCACCCATAACTTCCGCAGGAATTTCTCTCCGGGCTGAGGTGAGGAAGGAAAAAAAGGAGTGGGGGCCGGGACAGGAGGGGTATCTCAGCCATGGAAATGGAAAGCTTCCAGAAGAGCGCCCGGGGCCAGGACCATCCTGGCTGGCCTGCAGGCACCAAGTTGGCCTGCGTGCTGTCACTGGTGTGGCTCCACGGCCTTTCCTCTGGGCTTTCAAGCCCTTGTACATATTCAGGTGTTTTACCTGGGAAGGGTGGGAACAGTTCAGCAGCAGCTGGCCTGGGGCTCAGCTCACGTTTACACACAGTGGCCTCGGCATGGTCCCACAGCTTTGCAATGAGGACGCTCCTTGCGTGGGGGGGCCGGGCTGCTGGCTGTATGGGAGATGATTCCCCACCTCTGACCAATTTCAGAATTGTTTACCGCTGGAGCAAGTGCCCTGATAGGGTTTTCCTCTGTATAACTGCTGGGTTCAGGATTTTTTTTTTCTTTTTTGGTTCAAGTTAGAATTTATTCATCTTTTATGTATTTATTGATATAAGCATGGAAATAATTCATTCATAGAAATACATCTGTGTGAAGGGAAGAACTTTTTTCTGTTTTATTTTAAATTTTACTTCTAAAAATTTTGAAGTTTAATTATATTTATTTTTCTATACAGCAGGTTATTATTAGTTATCTATTTTATTCGTATACATATATACAGGTCAATACCTATCTCCCAACTCATCTGACCACCAACACCCCATGGCTTCCCCCACTTGGTGTCCCTACGTTTGTTCTCTACCTCTGTTTCTCTATTTCTGCCCTGCAAACCTGTTCATCTGTACCATATATCTAGGTTCCACATACATGCATTAATACAGAATATTTGTTTTGCTCTTTCTGACTTACTTCATTCTGTATGACAGTCTCTAGATCCACCGACTTCTCTACAAATAACATAGTTTCCTTCCTTTTCATGGCTGAGTCTTATCCCATTTTATATATGTACCACATCTTTATCCATTCTTCTGTCTGTGGGCATTTAGGTTGCTTCCATTACCTGGCTATTGTAAATAGTGCTGCAATGAACATTGTGGTGAATGTGTGTTTTTGATTTATGGTTTTCTCTGGGTATATGCCCAGAAGTGGGATTGCTGGATCCTATGGTAATTCTATTTCTAGTTTCTTTAAGGAAACTCCATACTGTTCTCCATAGTGACTGTATCAATTTACCTTCCCACCAATAGTGGAAGAGGGTTCCTTTTGTCCACACCCTCCCCAGAATTTGTTGTTTGTAGATTTTCTGATGACGCCGATTCTAACAGGTGTGAGGTGATACCTCATTGTCGTTTTGATTTGCATTTCTCTAATAATTAGTGGTGTTGAGCAGCTTTTCATGTGCGTCTTGGCCGTCTCTGTGACTTCTTTGAAGAAACGTCTATTTAGATCTTCTGCCCATTTTTGTATTGGTTTGTTTGTTTTATTAATATTAAGCTGCGTGAGCTGTTTATATATATTGGAGATTAAACCTTTGTCCATTGATTCGTTTGCCAATGTTTTCGCCCATTCGGAGGGTTGCCTTTTTCCATTCCCGTTTTTTTTTAACCAAAAAAGAAAGAAAGCAAAAGCAGCAGAACACTAATGTGCGTGAAATATGCCTCTTGAAACTGTCGTTTTGAAATATGGACGTCTTTTGAACTTTTTGGTCGATATATGACCCCAGGATTTGTTTTCAGGGCAGGTGTCTTTTACAGGCCTCAATGATTTGGAATATCCACTGACCATTAGCGCTGGGATTAAAGCTGCTGTTGTGTGAAACGGCCACAAGGTGGCAGCAGTTCTCCCTTAGCAAATCTGGTTACTAGGGCAACAGAGCCTCAATGGAAGCCGTGTTCTAGATTGGAATTTAGAATGGAATGTGCCAGGAGAAAGCCCCTCAAGTTTGTCTCACTACTTCTTGTTCGTGTTTTCAATTTAATTTTTAATTTTTTATTACAGCAAGTTTGATTACAACGTTTGGCTTGTTGTAGGTGTGCAAGAGGTGGTTCTTTTACACATATACATATGTCTGTTCTTCCTGGGACCCTTTTCCCATGTACGTTATGACAGAATGTTGAGTAGTCTTCTCTTGGCATTCCGTAGGTCTTTGGTGATTATATATTTCACCTGTGTTTGTATATGTCTCTTAACCCCAATATCGTAATGAATCCAATCCTCACACCTTTCCATTGGTGAACCATAAGTTTGTTTAATGAATCTGTGATTGCCCTTCTCCGTGGAAATATCTGCCCTGGTATCCGTTTTTAGGTAACACCTATAAGTGATATCCTAGGATATGTGTCTTTCACTTTCTGACTTACTATAAGTCACGTGATTACCTGTAGACTCATCTACGGTGCTGCAAATGGCATTGTGCCCTTTTTTTCCTTGGCTAATATTCTGTCTTAGTGAGGTCCATTTTCTGCAATGTGATTCCCTGAGGGCTGAGGATTCGCTGACCTGGGCAGCCTGACCCTGCTGGCAAGCCCTCCCCAGGTGTGCCTGGGTTGAGGTCAATAGAAACAGCACTCCAGGCAGCAATAGCCCCTGCAGCTGTGCCTGACTCCATATTCTCTGCCCCGTCAGCAGTCTCGGGGCTGTGCTGGTGGGAGGGTGTGAGGGTCCACGGCTTTGTTGGTGGCCCGGTGTGAGTGGGGCTCTGCTGGACTTTCTGCAGGAGTTGCCAGGCTGCCACCTGTAAAGAAGAGGATGTGTCACCCATAACTTCCGCAGGAATTTCTCTCCGGGCTGAGGTGAGGAAGGAAAAAAAGGAGTGGGGGCCGGGACAGGAGGGGTATCTCAGCCATGGAAATGGAAAGCTTCCAGAAGAGCGCCCGGGGCCAGGACCATCCTGGCTGGCCTGCAGGCACCAAGTTGGCCTGCGTGCTGTCACTGTTGTGGCTCCACGGCCTTTCCTCTGGGCTTTCAAGCCCTTGTACATATTCAGGTGTTTTACCTGGGAAGGGTGGGAACAGTTCAGCAGCAGCTGGCCTGGGGCTCAGCTCACGTTTACTCACAGAGGCCTCGGCACGGTCCCCCAGCTTTGCAATGAGGACGCTCCTTGCGTCGGGGGGCCGGGCTGCTGGCTGTATGGGAGATGATTCCCCACCTCTGACCAATTTCAGAATTTTTTACCGCTGGAGCAAGTGCCCTGATAGGGTTTTCCTCTGTATAACTGCTGGGTTCAGGTTTTTTTTTTTCTTTTTTGGTTCAAGTTAGAATTTATTCATCTTTTATGTATTTATTGATATAAGCATGGAAATAATTCATTCATAGAAATACATCTGTGTGAAGGGAAGAACTTTTTTCTGTTTTATTTTTAAATTTTATTTCTAAAAATTTTGAAGTTTAATTATATTTATTTTTCTATACAGCAGGTTATTATTAGTTATCTACTTTATTCATATATATATATATACAGGTCAATACCTATCTCCCAACTCATCTGACCACCAACACCCCATGGCTTCCCCGACTTGGTGTCCATACGTTTGTTCTCTACCTCTGTTTCTCTATTTCTGCCCTGCAAACCTCTTCATCTGTACCATATATCTAGGTTCCACATACATGCATTAAGACAGAATATTTGTTTTGCTCATTCTGACTTACTTCATTCTGTATGACAGTCTCTAGATCCACCGACTTCTCTACAAATAACATAGTTTCCTTCCTTTTCATGGCTGAGTCATATCCCATTTTATATATGTACCACATCTTTATCCATTCTTCTGTCTGTGGGCATTTAGGTTGCTTCCATTACCTGGCTATTGTAAATAGTGCTGCAATGAACATTGTGGTGAATGTGTGTTTTTGATTTATGGTTTTCTCTGGGTATATGCCCAGAAGTGGGATTGCTGGATCCTATGGTAATTCTATTTCTAGTTTCTTTAAGGAAACTCCATACTGTTCTCCATAGTGACTGTATCAATTTACCTTCCCACCAATAGTGGAAGAGGCTTCCTTTTGTCCACACCCTCCCCAGAATTTGTTGTTTGTAGATTTTCTGATGACGCCGATTCTAACAGGTGTGAGGTGATACCTCATTGTCGTTTTGATTTCAATTTCTCTAATAATTAGTGGTGTTGAGCAACTTTTCATGTGCGTCTTGGCCGTCTCTGTGACTTCTTTGAAGAAACGTCTATTTAGATCTTCTGCCCATTTTTGTATTGGGTTGTTTGTTTCATTAATATTAAGCAGCGTGAGCTGTTTATATATATTGGAGATTAAACCTTTGTCCATTGATTCGTTTGCGAACGTTTTCGCCCATTCTGAGGGTTGCCTTTTTCCATTCCCGTTTTTTTTTTAACCAAAAAAGAAAGAAAGCAAAAGCAGCAGAACACTAATGTGCGTGAAATATGCCTCTTGAAACTGTCGTTTTGAAATATGGACGTCTTTTGAACTTTTTGGTCGATATATGACGCCAGGATTTGTTTTCAGGGCAGGTGTCAGTTACAGGCCTGCAATGATTTGGAATATCCACTGACCATTAGCGCTGGGATTAAAGCTGCTGTTGTGTGAAACGGCCACAAGGTGGCAGCAGTTCTCCCTTAGCAAATCTGGTTACTAGGGCAACAGAGCCTCAATGGAAGCCGTGTTGTAGATTGGAATTTAGAATGGAATGTGCCAGGAGAAAGCCCCTCAAGTTTGTCTCACTACTTCTTGTTCGTGTTTTCAATTTAATTTTTAATTTTTTATTACAGCAAGTTTGATTACAACGTTTGGCTTGTTGTAGGTGTGCAAGATGTGGTTCTTTTAAACATATACATATGTCTGTTCTTCCTGGGACCCTTTTCCCATGTACGTTATGACAGAATGTTGATTAGTCTTCTCTTGGCATTCCGTAGGTCTTTGGTGATTATATATTTCACCTGTGTTTGTATATGTCTCTTAACCCCAATATCGTAATGAATCCAATCCTCACACCTTTCCATTGGTGAACCATAAGTTTGTTTAATGAATCTGTGATTGCCCTTCTCCGTGGAAATATCTGCCCTGGTATCCGTTTTTAGGTAACACCTATAAGTGATATCCTAGGATATGTGTCTTTCACTTTCTGACTTACTACAAGTCACGTGATTACCTGTAGACTCATCTACGGTGCTGCAAATGGCATTGTGCCCTTTTTTTCCTTGGCTAATATTCTGTCTTAGCGAGGTCCATTTTCTGCAATGTGATTCCCTGAGGGCTGAGGATTAGCTGACCTGGGCAGCCTGACCCTGCCGGCAAGCCCTCGCCAGGTGTGCCTGGGTTGAGGTCAATAGAAACAGCACTCCAGGCAGCAATAGCCCCTGCAGCTGTGCCTGACTCCATATTCTCTGCCCCGTCAGCAGTCTCGGGGCTGTGCTGGTGGGAGGGTGTGAGGGTCCACGGCTTTGTTGGTGGCCCGGTGTGAGTGGGGCTCTGCTGGACTTTCTGCAGGAGTTGCCAGGCTGCCACCTGTAAAGAAGAGGATGTGTCACCCATAACTTCCGCAGGAATTTCTCTCCGGGCTGAGGTGAGGAAGGAAAAAAAGGAGTGGGGGCCGGGACAGGTGGGGTATCTCAGCCAGGGAAATGGAAACGTTCCAGAAGAGCTCCTGGGTCCAGGACCATCCTGGCTGGCCTGCAGGCACCAAGTTGGCCTGCGTGCTGTCGCTGGTGTGGCTCCATGGCCCTTCCTCTAGGCTTTCAATCCCTTGTACATATTCAGGTGTTTTACCTGGGAAGGGTGGGAACAGTACAGCAGCAGCTGGCCTGGGGCTCAGCTCACGTTTACTCACAGAGGCCTCGGCATGGTCCCCCAGCTTTGCAATGAGGACGCTCCTTGCGTGGGGGGGCCGGGCTGCTGGCTGTATGGGAGATGATTCCCCACCTCTGACCAATTTCAGAATTGTTTACCGCTGGAGCAAGTGCCCTGATAGGGTTTTCCTCTGTATAACTGCTGGGTTCAGGATTTTTTTTTTCTTTTTTGGTTCAAGTTAGAATTTATTCATCTTTTATGTATTTATTGATATAAGCATGGAAATAATTCATTCATAGAAATACATCTGTGTGAAGGGAAGAACTTTTTTCCGTTTTATTTTAAATTTTACTTCTAAAAATTTTGAAGTTTAATTATATTTATTTTTCTATACAGCAGGTTATTATTAGTTATCTATTTTATTCATATACATATATACAGGTCAATACCTATCTCCCAACTCATCTGACCACCAACACCCCATGGCTTCCCCCACTTGGTGTCCTTACGTTTGTTCTCTACCTCTGTTTCTCTATTTCTGCCCTGCAAACCTGTTCATCTGTACCATATATCTAGGTTCCACATACATGCATTAAGACAGAATATTTGTTTTGCTCTTTCTGACTTACTTCATTCTGTAAGACAGTCTCTAGATCCACCGACTTCTCTACAAATAACCCAGTTTCATTCCTTTTCATGGCTGAGTCATATTCCATTTTATATATGTACCACATCTTTATCCATTCTTCTGTCTGTGGGCATTTAGGTTGCTTCCATTACCTGGCTATTGTAAATAGTGCTGCAATGAACATTGTGGTGAATGTGTGTTTTTGATTTATGGTTTTCTCTGGGTATATGCCCAGATGTGGGATTGCTGGATCCTATGGTAATTCTATTTCTAGTTTCTTTAAGGAAACTCCATACTGTTCTCCATAGTGACTGTATCAATTTACCTTCCCACCAATAGTGGAAGAGGCTTCCTTTTGTCCACACCCTCCCCAGAATTTGTTGTTTGTAGATTTTCTGATGATGCCGATTCTAACAGGTGTGAGGTGATACCTCATTGTCATTGTGATTTGCATTTCTCTAATAATTAGTGGTGTTGAGCAGCTTTTCATGTGCGTCTTGGCCGTCTCTGTGACTTCTTTGAAGAAACGTCTATTTAGATCTTCTGCCCATTTTTGTATTGGGTTGTTTGTTTTATTAATATTAAGCAGCGTGAGCTGTTTATATATATTGGAGATTAAACCTTTGTCCATTGATTCGTTTGCGAACGTTTTCGCCCATTCTGAGGGTTGCCTTTTTCCATTCCCGTTTTTTTTTTAACCAAAAAAGAAAGAAAGCAAAAGCAGCAGAACACTAATGTGCGTGAAATATGCCTCTTGAAACTGTCGTTTTGAAATATGGACGTCTTTTGAACTTTTTGGTCGATATATGACGCCAGGATTTGTTTTCAGGGCAGGTGTCAGTTACAGGCCTGCAATGATTTGGAATATCCACTGACCATTAGCGCTGGGATTAAAGCTGCTGTTGTGTGAAACGGCCACAAGGTGGCAGCAGTTCTCCCTTCGAAAATCTAGTTACTAAGGCAACAGAGCCTCAATAGAAGTCCTGTTCTAGATTGGAATTTAGAATGGAATGTGCCAGGAGAAAGCCCCTCAAGTTTGTCTCACTACTTCTTGTTCGTGTTTTTAATTTAATTTTTTATTTTTTATTACAGCAAGTTTGATTACAACGTTTGGCTTGTTGTAGGTGTGCAAGATGTGGTTCTTTTACACATGTACATATGTCTGTTCTTCCTGGGACCCTTTTCCCATGTACGTTATGACAGAATGTTGAGTAGTCTTCTCTTGGCATTCCGTAGGTCTTTGGTGATTATATATTTCACCTGTGTTTGTATATGTCTCTTAACCCCAATATCGTAATGAATCCAATCCTCACACCTTTCCATTGGTGAACCATAAGTTTGTTTAATGAATCTGTGATTGCCCTTCTCCGTGGAAATATCTGCCCTGGTATCCGTTTTTAGGTAACACCTATAAGTGATATCCTACGATATGTGTCTTTCACTTTCTGACTTACTACAAGTCACGTGATTACCTGTAGACTCATCCACGGTGCTGCAAATGGCATTGTGCCCTTTTTTTCCTTGGCTAATATTCTGTCTTAGTGAGGTCCATTTTCTGCAATGTGATTCCCTGAGGGCTGAGGATTAGCTGACCTGGGCAGCCTGACCCTGCTGGCAAGCCCTCCCCAGGTGTGCCTGGGTTGAGGTCAATAGAAACAGCACTCCAGGCAGCAATAGCCCCTGCAGCTGTGCCTGACTCCATATTCTCTGCCCCGTCAGCAGTCTCGGGGCTGTGCTGGTGGGAGGGTGTGAGGGTCCACGGCTTTGTTGGTGGCCCGGTGTGAGTGGGGCTCTGCTGGACTTTCTGCAGGAGTTGCCAGGCTGCCACCTGTAAAGAAGAGGATGTGTCACCCATAACTTCCGCAGGAATTTCTCTCCGGGCTGAGGTGAGGAAGGAAAAAAAGGAGTGGGGGCCGGGACAGGAGGGGTATCTCAGCCATGGAAATGGAAAGCTTCCAGAAGAGCGCCCGGGGCCAGGACCATCCTGGCTGGCCTGCAGGCACCAAGTTGGCCTGCGTGCTGTCACTGGTGTGGCTCCACGGCCTTTCCTCTGGGCTTTCAAGCCCTTGTACATATTCAGGTGTTTTACCTGGGAAGGGTGGGAACAGTTCAGCAGCAGCTGGCCTGGGGCTCAGCTCACGTTTACTCACAGAGGCCTCGGCACGGTCCCCCAGCTTTGCAATGAGGACGCTCCTTGCGTCGGGGGGCCGGGCTGCTGGCTGTATGGGAGATGATTCCCCACCTCTGACCAATTTCAGAATTTTTTACCGCTGGAGCAAGTGCCCTGATAGGGTTTTCCTCTGTATAACTGCTGGGTTCAGGTTTTTTTTTTCTTTTTTGGTTCAAGTTAGAATTTATTCATCTTTTATGTATTTATTGATATAAGCATGGAAATAATTCATTCATAGAAATACATCTGTGTGAAGGGAAGAACTTTTTTCTGTTTTATTTTTAAATTTTATTTCTAAAAATTTTGAAGTTTAATTATATTTATTTTTCTATACAGCAGGTTATTATTAGTTATCTACTTTATTCATATATATATATATACAGGTCAATACCTATCTCCCAACTCATCTGACCACCAACACCCCATGGCTTCCCCGACTTGGTGTCCATACGTTTGTTCTCTACCTCTGTTTCTCTATTTCTGCCCTGCAAACCTCTTCATCTGTACCATATATCTAGGTTCCACATACATGCATTAAGACAGAATATTTGTTTTGCTCATTCTGACTTACTTCATTCTGTATGACAGTCTCTAGATCCACCGACTTCTCTACAAATAACATAGTTTCCTTCCTTTTCATGGCTGAGTCATATCCCATTTTATATATGTACCACATCTTTATCCATTCTTCTGTCTGTGGGCATTTAGGTTGCTTCCATTACCTGGCTATTGTAAATAGTGCTGCAATGAACATTGTGGTGAATGTGTGTTTTTGATTTATGGTTTTCTCTGGGTATATGCCCAGAAGTGGGATTGCTGGATCCTATGGTAATTCTATTTCTAGTTTCTTTAAGGAAACTCCATACTGTTCTCCATAGTGACTGTATCAATTTACCTTCCCACCAATAGTGGAAGAGGCTTCCTTTTGTCCACACCCTCCCCAGAATTTGTTGTTTGTAGATTTTCTGATGACGCCGATTCTAACAGGTGTGAGGTGATACCTCATTGTCGTTTTGATTTCAATTTCTCTAATAATTAGTGGTGTTGAGCAACTTTTCATGTGCGTCTTGGCCGTCTCTGTGACTTCTTTGAAGAAACGTCTATTTAGATCTTCTGCCCATTTTTGTATTGGGTTGTTTGTTTCATTAATATTAAGCAGCGTGAGCTGTTTATATATATTGGAGATTAAACCTTTGTCCATTGATTCGTTTGCGAACGTTTTCGCCCATTCTGAGGGTTGCCTTTTTCCATTCCCGTTTTTTTTTTAACCAAAAAAGAAAGAAAGCAAAAGCAGCAGAACACTAATGTGCGTGAAATATGCCTCTTGAAACTGTCGTTTTGAAATATGGACGTCTTTTGAACTTTTTGGTCGATATATGACGCCAGGATTTGTTTTCAGGGCAGGTGTCAGTTACAGGCCTGCAATGATTTGGAATATCCACTGACCATTAGCGCTGGGATTAAAGCTGCTGTTGTGTGAAACGGCCACAAGGTGGCAGCAGTTCTCCCTTCGAAAATCTAGTTACTAAGGCAACAGAGCCTCAATAGAAGTCCTGTTCTAGATTGGAATTTAGAATGGAATGTGCCAGGAGAAAGCCCCTCAAGTTTGTCTCACTACTTCTTGTTCGTGTTTTTAATTTAATTTTTTATTTTTTATTACAGCAAGTTTGATTACAACGTTTGGCTTGTTGTAGGTGTGCAAGATGTGGTTCTTTTACACATGTACATATGTCTGTTCTTCCTGGGACCCTTTTCCCATGTACGTTATGACAGAATGTTGAGTAGTCTTCTCTTGGCATTCCGTAGGTCTTTGGTGATTATATATTTCACCTGTGTTTGTATATGTCTCTTAACCCCAATATCGTAATGAATCCAATCCTCACACCTTTCCATTGGTGAACCATAAGTTTGTTTAATGAATCTGTGATTGCCCTTCTCCGTGGAAATATCTGCCCTGGTATCCGTTTTTAGGTAACACCTATAAGTGATATCCTACGATATGTGTCTTTCACTTTCTGACTTACTACAAGTCACGTGATTACCTGTAGACTCATCCACGGTGCTGCAAATGGCATTGTGCCCTTTTTTTCCTTGGCTAATATTCTGTCTTAGTGAGGTCCATTTTCTGCAATGTGATTCCCTGAGGGCTGAGGATTAGCTGACCTGGGCAGCCTGACCCTGCTGGCAAGCCCTCCCCAGGTGTGCCTGGGTTGAGGTCAATAGAAACAGCACTCCAGGCAGCAATAGCCCCTGCAGCTGTGCCTGACTCCATATTCTCTGCCCCGTCAGCAGTCTCGGGGCTGTGCTGGTGGGAGGGTGTGAGGGTCCACGGCTTTGTTGGTGGCCCGGTGTGAGTGGGGCTCTGCTGGACTTTCTGCAGGAGTTGCCAGGCTGCCACCTGTAAAGAAGAGGATGTGTCACCCATAACTTCCGCAGGAATTTCTCTCCGGGCTGAGGTGAGGAAGGAAAAAAAGGAGTGGGGGCCGGGACAGGAGGGGTATCTCAGCCATGGAAATGGAAAGCTTCCAGAAGAGCGCCCGGGGCCAGGACCATCCTGGCTGGCCTGCAGGCACCAAGTTGGCCTGCGTGCTGTCACTGGTGTGGCTCCACGGCCTTTCCTCTGGGCTTTCAAGCCCTTGTACATATTCAGGTGTTTTACCTGGGAAGGGTGGGAACAGTTCAGCAGCAGCTGGCCTGGGGCTCAGCTCACGTTTACTCACAGAGGCCTCGGCACGGTCCCCCAGCTTTGCAATGAGGACGCTCCTTGCGTCGGGGGGCCGGGCTGCTGGCTGTATGGGAGATGATTCCCCACCTCTGACCAATTTCAGAATTTTTTACCGCTGGAGCAAGTGCCCTGATAGGGTTTTCCTCTGTATAACTGCTGGGTTCAGGTTTTTTTTTTTTCTTTTTTGGTTCAAGTTAGAATTTATTCATCTTTTATGTATTTATTGATATAAGCATGGAAATAATTCATTCATAGAAATACATCTGTGTGAAGGGAAGAACTTTTTTCTGTTTTATTTTTAAATTTTATTTCTAAAAATTTTGAAGTTTAATTATATTTATTTTTCTATACAGCAGGTTATTATTAGTTATCTACTTTATTCATATATATATATATACAGGTCAATACCTATCTCCCAACTCATCTGACCACCAACACCCCATGGCTTCCCCGACTTGGTGTCCATACGTTTGTTCTCTACCTCTGTTTCTCTATTTCTGCCCTGCAAACCTCTTCATCTGTACCATATATCTAGGTTCCACATACATGCATTAAGACAGAATATTTGTTTTGCTCATTCTGACTTACTTCATTCTGTATGACAGTCTCTAGATCCACCGACTTCTCTACAAATAACATAGTTTCCTTCCTTTTCATGGCTGAGTCATATCCCATTTTATATATGTACCACATCTTTATCCATTCTTCTGTCTGTGGGCATTTAGGTTGCTTCCATTACCTGGCTATTGTAAATAGTGCTGCAATGAACATTGTGGTGAATGTGTGTTTTTGATTTATGGTTTTCTCTGGGTATATGCCCAGAAGTGGGATTGCTGGATCCTATGGTAATTCTATTTCTAGTTTCTTTAAGGAAACTCCATACTGTTCTCCATAGTGACTGTATCAATTTACCTTCCCACCAATAGTGGAAGAGGCTTCCTTTTGTCCACACCCTCCCCAGAATTTGTTGTTTGTAGATTTTCTGATGACGCCGATTCTAACAGGTGTGAGGTGATACCTCATTGTCGTTTTGATTTCAATTTCTCTAATAATTAGTGGTGTTGAGCAACTTTTCATGTGCGTCTTGGCCGTCTCTGTGACTTCTTTGAAGAAACGTCTATTTAGATCTTCTGCCCATTTTTGTATTGGGTTGTTTGTTTCATTAATATTAAGCAGCGTGAGCTGTTTATATATATTGGAGATTAAACCTTTGTCCATTGATTCGTTTGCGAACGTTTTCGCCCATTCTGAGGGTTGCCTTTTTCCATTCCCGTTTTTTTTTTAACCAAAAAAGAAAGAAAGCAAAAGCAGCAGAACACTAATGTGCGTGAAATATGCCTCTTGAAACTGTCGTTTTGAAATATGGACGTCTTTTGAACTTTTTGGTCGATATATGACGCCAGGATTTGTTTTCAGGGCAGGTGTCAGTTACAGGCCTGCAATGATTTGGAATATCCACTGACCATTAGCGCTGGGATTAAAGCTGCTGTTGTGTGAAACGGCCACAAGGTGGCAGCAGTTCTCCCTTAGCAAATCTGGTTACTAGGGCAACAGAGCCTCAATGGAAGCCGTGTTGTAGATTGGAATTTAGAATGGAATGTGCCAGGAGAAAGCCCCTCAAGTTTGTCTCACTACTTCTTGTTCGTGTTTTCAATTTAATTTTTAATTTTTTATTACAGCAAGTTTGATTACAACGTTTGGCTTGTTGTAGGTGTGCAAGATGTGGTTCTTTTAAACATATACATATGTCTGTTCTTCCTGGGACCCTTTTCCCATGTACGTTATGACAGAATGTTGAGTAGTCTTCTCTTGGCATTCCGTAGGTCTTTGGTGATTATATATTTCACCTGTGTTTGTATATGTCTCTTAACCCCAATATCATAATGATCCAATCCTCACACCTTTCCATTGGTGAACCATAAGTTTGTTTAATGAATCTGTGATTGCCCTTCTCCGTGGAAATATCTGCCCTGGTATCTGTTTTTAGGTAACACCTATAAGTGATATCCTATGATATGTGTCTTTCACTTTCTGACTTACTACAAGTCACGTGATTACCTGTAGACTCATCTACGGTGCTGCAAATGGCATTGTGCCCTTTTTTTCCTTGGCTAATATTCTGTCTTAGCGAGGTCCATTTTCTGCAATGTGATTCCCTGAGGGCTGAGGATTAGCTGACCTGGGCAGCCTGACCCTGCCGGCAAGCCCTCCCCAGGTGTGCCTGGGTTGAGGTCAATAGAAACAGCACTCCAGGCAGCAATAGCCCCTGCAGCTGTGCCTGACTCCATATTCTCTGCCCCGTCAGCAGTCTCGGGGCTGTGCTGCTGGGAGGGTGTGAGGGTCCACAGCTTTGTTGGTGGCCCGGTGTGAGTGGGGCTCTGCTGGACTTTCTGCAGGAGTTGCCAGGCTGCCACCTGTAAAGATGAGGATGTGTCACCCATAACTTCCGCAGGAATTTCTCTCCGGGCTGAGGTGAGGAAGGAAAAAAAGGAGTGGGGGCCGGGACAGGAGGGGTATCTCAGCCAGGGAAATGGAAACGTTCCAGAAGAGCTCCTGGGGCCAGGACCATCCTGGCTGGCCTGCAGGCACCAAGTTGGCCTGCGTGCTGTCGCTGGTGTGGCTCCATGGCCCTTCCTCTAGGCTTTCAATCCCTTGTACATATTCAGGTGTTTTACCTGGGAAGGGTGGGAACAGTACAGCAGCAGCTGGCCTGGGGCTCAGCTCACGTTTACTCACAGAGGCCTCGGCATGGTCCCCCAGCTTTGCAATGAGGACGCTCCTCGCTTGGGGGGCCGGGCTGCTGGCTGTATGGGAGATGATTCCCCACCTCTGACCAATTTCAGAATTGTTTACCGCTGGAGCAAGTGCCCTGATAGGGTTTTCCTCTGTATAACTGCTGGGTTCAGGATTTTTTTTTTCTTTTTTGGTTCAAGTTAGAATTTATTCATCTTTTATGTATTTATTGATATAAGCATGGAAATAATTCATTCATAGAAATACATCTGTGTGAAGGGAAGAACTTTTTTCTGTTTTATTTTAAATTTTACTTCTAAAAATTTTGAAGTTTAATTATATTTATTTTTCTATACAGCAGGTTATTATTAGTTATCTATTTTATTCATATACATATATACAGGTCAATACCTATCTCCCAACTCATCTGACCACCAACACCCCATGGCTTCCCCCACTTGGTGTCCTTACGTTTGTTCTCTACCTCTGTTTCTCTATTTCTGCCCTGCAAACCTGTTCATCTGTACCATATATCTAGGTTCCACATACATGCATTAATACAGAATATTTGTTTTGCTCTTTCTGACTTACTTCATTCTGTAAGACAGTCTCTAGATCCACCGACTTCTCTACAAATAACCCAGTTTCATTCCTTTTCATGGCTGAGTCATATTCCATTTTATATATGTACCACATCTTTATCCATTCTTCTGTCTGTGGGCATTTAGGTTGCTTCCATTACCTGGCTATTGTAAATAGTGCTGCAATGAACATTGTGGTGAATGTGTGTTTTTGATTTATGGTTTTCTCTGGGTATATGCCCAGAAGTGGGATTGCTGGATCCTATGGTAATTCTATTTCTAGTTTCTTTAAGGAAACTCCATACTGTTCTCCATAGTGACTGTATCAATTTACCTTCCCACCAATAGTGGAAGAGGCTTCCTTTTGTCCACACCCTCCCCAGAATTTGTTGTTTGTAGATTTTCTGATGATGCCGATTCTAACAGGTGTGAGGTGATACCTCATTGTCATTGTGATTTGCATTTCTCTAATAATTAGTGGTGTTGAGCAGGTTTTCATGTGCGTCTTGGCCGTCTCTGTGACTTCTTTGAAGAAACGTCTATTTAGATCTTCTGCCCATTTTTGTATTGGGTTGTTTGTTTTATTAATATTAAGCAGCGTGAGCTGTTTATATATATTGGAGATTAAACCTTTGTCCATTGATTCGTTTGCGAACGTTTTCGCCCATTCTGAGGGTTGCCTTTTTCCATTCCCGTTTTTTTTTTAACCAAAAAAGAAAGAAAGCAAAAGCAGCAGAACACTAATGTGCGTGAAATATGCCTCTTGTAACTGTCGTTTTGAAATATGGACGTCTTTTGAACTTTTTGGTCGATATATGACGCCAGGATTTGTTTTCAGGGCAGGTGTCACTTACAGGCCTGCAATGATTTGGAATATCCACTGACCATTAGCGCTGGGATTAAAGCTGCTGTTGTGTGAAACGGCCACAAGGTGGCAGCAGTTCTCCCTTCGAAAATCTAGTTACTAAGGCAACAGAGCCTCAATAGAAGTCCTGTTCTAGATTGGAATTTAGAATGGAATGTGCCAGGAGAAAGCCCCTCAAGTTTGTCTCACTACTTCTTGTTCGTGTTTTTAATTTAATTTTTTATTTTTTATTACAGCAAGTTTGATTACAACGTTTGGCTTGTTGTAGGTGTGCAAGATGTGGTTCTTTTACACATATACATATGTCTGTTCTTCCTGGGACCCTTTTCCCATGTACGTTATGACAGAATGTTGAGTAGTCTTCTCTTGGCATTCCGTAGGTCTTTGGTGATTATATATTTCACCTGTGTTTGTATATGTCTCTTAACCCCAATATCGTAATGAATCCAATCCTCACACCTTTCCATTGGTGAACCATAAGTTTGTTTAATGAATCTGTGATTGCCCTTCTCCGTGGAAATATCTGCCCTGGTATCCGTTTTTAGGTAACACCTATAAGTGATATCCTACGATATGTGTCTTTCACTTTCTGACTTACTACAAGTCACGTGATTACCTGTAGACTCATCCACGGTGCTGCAAATGGCATTGTGCCCTTTTTTTCCTTGGCTAATATTCTGTCTTAGTGAGGTCTGTTTTCTGCAATGTGATTCCCGAGGGCTGAGGATTAGCTGACCTGGGCAGCCTGACCCTGCTGGCAAGCCCTCCCCAGGTGTGCCTGGGTTGAGGTCAATAGAAACAGCACTCCAGGCAGCAATAGACCCTGCAGCTGTGCCTGACTCCATATTCTCTGCCCCGTCAGCAGTCTCGGGGCTGTGCTGCTGGGAGGGTGTGAGGGTCCACGGCTTTGTTGGTGGCCCGGTGTGAGTGGGGCTCTGCTGGACTTTCTGCAGGAGTTGCCAGGCTGCCACCTGTAAAGAAGAGGATGTGTCACCCATAACTTCCGCAGGAATTTCTCTCCGGGCTGAGGTGAGGAAGGAAAAAAAGGAGTGGGGGCCGGGACAGGATGGGTATCTCAGCCATGGAAATGGAAAGCTTCCAGAAGAGCGCCCGGGGCCAGGACCATCCTGGCTGGCCTGCAGGCACCAAGTTGGCCTGCGTGCTGTCACTGGTGTGGCTCCACGGCCTTTCCTCTGGGCTTTCAAGCCCTTGTACATATTCAGGTGTTTTCCCTGGGAAGGGTGGGAACAGTTCAGCAGCAGCTGGCCTGGGGCTCAGCTCACGTTTACTCACAGAGGCCTCGGCACGGTCCCCCAGCTTTGCAATGAGGACGCTCCTTGCGTCGGGGGGCCGGGCTGCTGGCTGTATGGGAGATGATTCCCCACCTCTGACCAATTTCAGAATTGTTTACCGCTGGAGCAAGTGCCCTGATAGGGTTTTCCTCTGTATAACTGCTGGGTTCAGGTTTTTTTTTTCTTTTTTGGTTCAAGTTAGAATTTATTCATCTTTTATGTATTTATTGATATAAGCATGGAAATAATTCATTCATGGAAATACATCTGTGTGAAGGGAAGAACTTTTTTCTGTTTTATTTTAAATTTTACTTCTAAAAATTTTGAAGTTTAATTATATTTATTTTTCTATACAGCAGGTTATTATTAGTTATCTATTTTATTCATATACATATATACAGGTCAATACCTATCTCCCAACTCATCTGACCACCAACACCCCATGGCTTCCCCCACTTGGTGTCCTTACGTTTGTTCTCTACCTCTGTTTCTCTATTTCTGCCCTGCAAACCTGTTCATCTGTACCATATATCTAGGTTCCACATACATGCATTAAGACAGAATATTTGTTTTGCTCTTTCTGACTTACTTCATTCTGTATGACAGTCTCTAGATCCACCGACTTCTCTACAAATAACCCAGTTTCATTCCTTTTCATGGCTGAGTCATATTCCATTTTATATATGTACCACATCTTTATCCATTCTTCTGTCTGTGGGCATTTAGGTTGCTTCCATTACCTGGCTATTGTAAATAGTGCTGCAATGAACATTGTGGTGAATGTGTGTTTTTGATTTATGGTTTTCTCTGGGTATATGCCCAGAAGTGGGATTGCTGGATCCTATGGTAATTCTATTTCTAGTTTCTTTAAGGAAACTCCATACTGTTCTCCATAGTGACTGTATCAATTTACCTTCCCACCAATAGTGGCAGAGGCTTCCTTTTGTCCACACCCTCCCCAGAATTTGTTGTTTGTAGATTTTCTGATGACGCCGATTCTAACAGGTGTGAGGTGATACCTCATTGTCATTGTGATTTGCATTTCTCTAATAATTAGTGGTGTTGAGCAGCTTTTCATGTGCGTCTTGGCCGTCTCTGTGACTTCTTTGAAGAAACGTCTATTTAGATATTCTGCCCATTTTTGTATTGGGTTGTTTGTTTTATTAATATTAAGCTGCGTGAGCTGTTTATATATATTGGAGATTAAACCTTTGTCCATTGATTCGTTTGCGAACGTTTTCGCCCATTCTGAGGGTTGCCTTTTTCCATTCCCGTTTTTTTTTAACCAAAAAAAGAAAGAAAGCAAAAGAAGCAGAACACTAATGTGAGTGAAATATGCCTCTTGAAACTGTCGTTTTGAAATAAGGACGTCTTTTGAACTTTTTGGTCGATATATGACCCAAGGATTTGTTTTCAGTGCAGGTGTCATTTACAGGCCTGCAATGATTTGGAATATCCACTGACTATTAGCACTGGGATTAAAGCTGCTGTTGTGTGAAACGGCCACAAGGTGGCAGCAGTTCTCCCTTAGCAAATCTGGTTACTAAGGCAACAGAGCCTCAATGGAAGTCGTGTTCTAGATTGGAATATAGAATGGGATGTGCCAGGAGAAAGCCCCTCAAGTTTGTCTCACTACTTCTTGTTCGTGTTTTTAATTTAATTTTTTATTTTTTATTACAGCAAGTTTGATTACAACGTTTGGCTTGTTGTAGGTGTGCAAGATATGATTCTTTTACACATATACATATGTCTGTTCTTTCTGGGACCCTTTTCCCATGTACGTTATGACAAAATGTTGAGTAGTCTTCTCTTGGTATTCCGTAGGTCTTTGGTGATTATATATTTCACCTGTGTTTGTATATGTCTCTTAACCCCAATATCGTAATGAATCCAATCCTCACACCTTTCCATTGGTGAACCATAAGTTTGTTTAATGAATCTGTGATTGCCCTTCTCCGTGGAAATATCTGCCCTGGTATCCGTTTTTAGGTAACACCTTTAAGTGATATCCTAGGATATGTGTCTTTCACTTTCTGACTTACTACAAGTCACGTGATTACCTGTAGACTCATCTACGGTGCTGCAAATGGCATTGTGCCCTTTTTTTCCTTGGCTAATATTCTGTCTTAGCGAGGTCCATTTTCTGCAATGTGATTCCCTGAGGGCTGAGGATTAGCTGACCTGGGCAGCCTGACCCTGCCAGCAAGCCCTCCCCAGGTGTGCCTGGGTTGAGGTCAATAGAAACAGCACTCCAGGCAGCAATAGCCCCTGCAGCTGTGCCTGACTCCATATTCTCTGCCCCGTCAGCAGTCTCGGGGCTGTGCTGGTGGGAGGGTGTGAGGGTCCACGGCTTTGTTGGTGGCCCGGTGTGAGTGGGGCTCTGCTGGACTTTCTGCAGGAGTTGCCAGGCTGCCACCTGTAAAGAAGAGGATGTGTCACCCATAACTTCCGCAGGAATTTCTCTCCGGGCTGAGGTGAGGAAGGAAAAAAAGGAGTGGGGGCCGGGACAGGAGGGGTATCTCAGCCAGGGAAATGGAAACCTTCCAGAAGAGCTCCCGGGGCCAGGACCATCCTGGCTGGCCTGCAGGCACCACTTTGGCCTGCGTTCTGTCACTGGTGTGGCTCCACGGCCTTTCCTCTAGGCATTCAAGCCCTTGTACATATTCAGGTGTTTTACCTGGGAAGGGTGGGAACAGTTCAGCAGCAGCTGGCCTGGGGCTCAGCTCACGTTTACTCACAGAGGCCTCGGCACGGTCCCCCAGCTTTGCAATGAGGACGCTCCTTGCGTGTGGGGGCCGGGCTGCTGGCTCTATGGGAGATGATTCCCCACCTCTGACCAATTTCAGAATTGTTTACCGCTGGAGCAAGTGCCCTGATAGGGTTTTCCTCTGTATAACTGCTGGGTTCAGGATTTTTTTTTTCTTTTTTGGTTCAAGTTAGAATTTATTCATCTTTTATGTATTTATTGATATAAGCATGGAAATAATTCATTCATAGAAATACATCTGTGTGAAGGGAAGAACTTTTTTCTGTTTTATTTTAAATTTTACTTCTAAAAATTTTGAAGTTTATTTATATTTATTTTTCTATACAGCAGGTTATTATTAGTTATCTCTTTTATTCATATACATATATACAGGTCAATACCTATCTCCCAACTCATCTGACCACCAACACCCCATGGCTTCCCCCACTTGGTGTCCTTACGTTTGTTCTCTACCTCTGTTTCTCTATTTCTGCCCTGCAAACCTGTTCATCTGTACCATATATCTAGGTTCCACATACATGCATTAATACAGAATATTTGTTTTGCTCTTTCTGACTTACTTCATTCTGTATGACAGTCTCTAGATCCACCGACTTCTCTACAAATAACCCAGTTTCATTCCTTTTCATGGCTGAGTCATATTCCATTTTATATATGTACCACATCTTTATCCATTCTTCTGTCTGTGGGCATTTAGGTTGCTTCCATTACCTGGCTATTGTAAATAGTGCTGCAATGAACATTGTGGTGAATGTGTGTTTTTGATTTATGGTTTTCTCTGGGTATATGCCCAGAAGTGGGATTGCTGGATCCTATGGTAATTCTATTTCTAGTTTCTTTAAGGAAACTCCATACTGTTCTCCATAGTGACTGTATCAATTTACCTTCCCACCAATAGTGGAAGAGGGTTCCTTTTGTCCACACCCTCCCCAGAATTTGTTGTTTGTAGATTTTCTGATGACGCCGATTCTAACAGGTGTGAGGTGATACCTCATTGTCATTGTGATTTGCATTTCTCTAATAATTAGTGGTGTTGAGCAGGTTTTCATGTGCGTCTTGGCCGTCTCTGTGACTTCTTTGAAGAAACGTCTATTTAGATCTTCTGCCCATTTTTGTATTGGGTTGTTTGTTTTATTAATATTAAGCAGCGTGAGCTGTTTATATATATTGGAGATTAAACCTTTGTCCATTGATTCGTTTGCGAACGTTTTCGCCCATTCTGAGGGTTGCCTTTTTCCATTCCCGTTTTTTTTTAACCAAAAAAGAAAGAAAGCAAAAGCAGCAGAACACTAATGTGCGTGAAATATCCCTCTTGAAACTGTCGTTTTGAAATATGGACGTCTTTTGAACTTTTTGGTTGATATATGACCCCAGGATTTGTTTTCAGGGCAGGTGTCATTTACAGGCATGCAATGATTTGGAATATCCCCTGACCATTAGCGCTGGGATTAAAGCTGCTGTTGTGTGAAACGGCCACAAGGTGGCAGCAGTTCTCCCTTCGAAAATCTAGTTACTAAGGCAACAGAGCCTCAATAGAAGTCGTGTTCTAGATTGGAATTTAGAATGGAATGTGCCAGGAGAAAGCCCCTCAAGTTTGTCTCACTACTTCTTGTTCGTGTTTTTAATTTAATTTTTTATTTTTTATTACAGCAAGTTTGATGACAACGTTTGGCTTGTTGTAGGTGTGCAAGATGTGGTTCTTTTACACATATACATATGTCTGTTCTTCCTGGGACCCTTTTCCCATGTACGTTATGACAGAATGTTGAGTAGTCTTCTCTTGGCATTCCGTAGGTCTTTGGTGATTATATATTTCACCTGTGTTAGTATATGTCTCTTAACCCCAATATCGTAATGAATCCAATCCTCACACCTTTCCATTGGTGAACCATAAGTTTGTTTAATGAATCTGTGATTGCCCTTCTCCGAGGAAATATGTGCCCTGGTATCCGTTTTTAGGTAACACCTATAAGTGATATCCTAGGATATGTGTCTTTCACTTTCTGACTTACTACAAGTCACGTGATTACCTGTAGACTCATCTACGGTGCTGCAAAAGGCATTGTGCCCTTTTTTTCCTTGGCTAATATTCTGTCTTAGCGAGGTCCATTTTCTGCAATGTGATTCCCTGAGGGCTGAGGATTAGCTGACCTGGGCAGCCTGACCCTGCTGGCAAGCACTCCCCAGGTGTGCCTGGGTTGAGGTCAATAGAAACAGCACTCCAGGCAGCAATAGCCCCTGCAGCTGTGCCTGACTCCATATTCTCTGCCCCGTCAGCAGTCTCGGGGCTGTGCTGGTGGGAGGGTGTGAGGGTCCACGGCTTTGTTGGTGGCCCGGTGTGAGTGGGGCTCTGCTGGACTTTCTGCAGGAGTTGCCAGGCTGCCACCTGTAAAGAAGAGGATGTGTCACCCATAACTTCCGCAGGAATTTCTCTCCGGGCTGAGGTGAGGAAGGAAAAAAAGGAGTGGGGGCCGGGACAGGAGGGGTATCTCAGCCATGGAAATGGAAAGCTTCCAGAAGAGCGCCCGGGGCCAGGACCATCCTGGCTGGCCTGCAGGCACCAAGTTGGCCTGCGTGCTGTCACTGGTGTGGCTCCACGGCCTTTCCTCTGGGCTTTCAAGCCCTTGTACATATTCAGGTGTTTTACCTGGGAAGGGTGGGAACAGTTCAGCAGCAGCTGGCCTGGGGCTCAGCTCACGTTTACTCACAGAGGCCTCGGCACGGTCCCCCAGCTTTGCAATGAGGACGCTCCTTGCGTCGGGGGGCCGGGCTGCTGGCTGTATGGGAGATGATTCCCCACCTCTGACCAATTTCAGAATTGTTTACCGCTGGAGCAAGTGCCCTGATAGGGTTTTCCTCTGTATAACTGCTGGGTTCAGGTTTTTTTTTTCTTTTTTGGTTCAAGTTACAATTTATTCATCTTTTATGTATTTATTGATATAAGCATGGAAATAATTCATTCATAGAAATACATCTGTGTGAAGGGAAAACTTTTTTCTCTTTTATTTTTAAATTTTATTTCTAAAAATTTTGAAGTTTAATTATATTTATTTTTCTATACAGCAGGTTATTATTAGTTATCTATTTTATTCATATATATATATACAGGTCAATACCTATCTCCCAACTCATCTGACCACCAACACCCCATGGCTTCCCCGACTTGGTGTCCATACGTTTGTTCTCTACCTCTGTTTCTCTATTTCTGCCCTGCAAACCTCTTCATCTGTACCATATATCTAGGTTCCACATACATGCATTAAGACAGAATATTTGTTTTGCTCATTCTGAGTTACTTCATTCTGTATGACAGTCTCTAGATCCACCGACTTCTCTACAAATAACATAGTTTCCTTCCTTTTCATGGCTGAGTCATATCCCATTTTATATATGTACCACATCTTTATCCATTCTTCTGTCTGTGGGCATTTAGGTTCTTTCCATTACCTGGCTATTGTAAATAGTGCTGCAATGAACATTGTGGTGAATGTGTGTTTTTGATTTATGGTTTTCTCTGGGTATATGCCCAGAAGTGGGATTGCTGGATCCTATGGTAATTCTATTTCTAGTTTCTTTAAGGAAACTCCATACTGTTCTCCATAGTGACTGTATCAATTTACCTTGCCACCAATAGTGGAAGAGGCTTCCTTTTGTCCACACCCTCCCCAGAATTTGTTGTTTGTAGATTTTCTGATGACGCCGATTCTAACAGGTGTGAGGTGATACCTCATTGTCGTTTTGATTTGCATTTCTCTAATAATTAGTGGTGTTGAGCAGCTTTTCATGTGTGTCTTGGCCGTCTCTGTGACTTCTTTGAAGAAACGTCTATTTAGATACTCTGCCCATTTTTGTACTGGGTTGTTTGTTTTATTAATATTAAGCTGCGTGAGCTGTTTATATATATTGGAGATTAAACCTTTGTCCATTGATTCGTTTGCGAACGTTTTCGCCCATTCTGAGGGTTGCCTTTTTCCATTCCCGTTTTTTTTTAACCAAAAAAGAAAGAAAGCAAAAGAAGCAGAACACTAATGTGCGTGAAATATGCCTCTTGAAACTGTCGTTTTGAAATATGGACGTCTTTTGAACTTTTTGGTCGATATATGACCCCAGGATTTGTTTTCAGGGCAGGTGTCTTTTACAGGCCTCAATGATTTGGAATATCAACTGACCATTAGCGCTGGGATTAAAGCTGCTGTTGTGTGAAACGGCCACAAGGTGGCAGCAGTTCTCCCTTAGCAAATCTGGTTACTAGGGCAACAGAGCCTCAATGGAAGCCGTGTTCTAGATTGGAATTTAGAATGGAATGTGCCAGGAGAAAGCCCCTCAAGTTTGTCTCACTACTTCTTGTTCGTGTTTTCAATTTAATTTTTAATTTTTTATTACAGCAAGTTTGATTACAACGTTTGGCTTGTTGTAGGTGTGCAAGATGTGGTTCTTTTAAACATATACATATGTCTGTTCTTCCTGGGACCCTTTTCCCATGTACGTTATGACAGAATGTTGAGTAGTCTTCTCTTGGCATTCCGTAGGTCTTTGGTGATTATATATTTCACCTGTGTTTGTAAATGTCTCTTAACCCCAATATCATAATGATCCAATCCTCACACCTTTCCATTGGTGAACCATAAGTTTGTTTAATGAATCTGTGATTGCCCTTCTCCGTGGAAATATCTGCCCTGGTATCCGTTTTTAGGTAACACCTATAAGTGATATCCTACGATATGTGTCTTTCACTTTCTGACTTACTACAAGTCACGTGATTACCTGTAGACTCATCTACGGTGCTGCAAATGGCATTGTGCCCTTTTTTTCCTTGGCTAATATTCTGTCTTAGCGAGGTCCATTTTCTGCAATGTGATTCCCTGAGGGCTGAGGATTAGCTGACCTGGGCAGCCTGACCCTGCCGGCAAGCCCTCCCCAGGTGTGCCTGGGTTGAGGTCAATAGAAACAGCACTCCAGGCAGCAATAGCCCCTGCAGCTGTGCCTGACTCCATATTCTCTGCCCCGTCAGCAGTCTCGGGGCTGTGCTGGTGGGAGGGTGTGAGGGTCCACGGCTTTGTTGGTGGCCCGGTGTGAGTGGGGCTCTGCTGGACTTTCTGCAGGAGTTGCCAGGCTGCCACCTGTAAAGAAGAGGATGTGTCACCCATAACTTCCGCTGGAATTTCTCTCCGGGCTGAGGTGAGGAAGGAAAAAAAGGAGTGGGGGCCGGGACAGGAGGGGTATCTCAGCCAGGGAAATGGAAACGTTCCAGAAGAGCTCCTGGGGCCAGGACCATCCTGGCTGGCCTGCAGGCACCAAGTTGGCCTGCGTGCTGTCGCTGGTGTGGCTCCATGGCCCTTCCTCTAGGCTTTCAATCCCTTGTACATATTCAGGTGTTTTACCTGGAAAGGGTGGGAACAGTTCAGCAGCAGCTGGCCTGGGGCTTAGCTCACGTTTACTCACAGAGGCCTCGGCATGGTACACCAGCTTTGCAATGTGGACGCTCCTTGCGTGGGGGGGCCGGGCTGCTGGCTGTATGGGAGATGATTCCCCACCTCTGACCAATTTCAGAATTGTTTACCGCTGGAGCAAGTGCCCTGATAGGGTTTTCCTCTGTATAACTGCTGGGTTCAGGATTTTTTTTTTCTTTTTTGGTTCAAGTTAGAATTTATTCATCTTTTATGTATTTATTGATATAAGCATGGAAATAATTCATTCATAGAAATACATCTGTGTGAAGGGAAGAACTTTTTTCTGTTTTATTTTAAATTTTACTTCTAAAAATTTTGAAGTTTAATTATATTTATTTTTCTATACAGCAGGTTATTATTAGTTATCTATTTTATTCGTATACATATATACAGGTCAATACCTATCTCCCAACTCATCTGACCACCAACACCCCATGGCTTCCCCCACTTGGTGTCCCTACGTTTGTTCTCTACCTCTGTTTCTCTATTTCTGCCCTGCAAACCTGTTCATCTGTACCATATATCTAGGTTCCACATACATGCATTAATACAGAATATTTGTTTCGCTCTTTCTGACTTACTTCATTCTGTATGACAGTCTCTAGATCCACCGACTTCTCTACAAGTAACCCAGTTTTATTCCTTTTCATGGCTGAGTCATATTCCATTTTATATATGTACCACATCTTTATCCATTCTTCTGTCTGTGGGCATTTAGGTTGCTTCCATTACCTGGCTATTGTAAATAGTGCTGCAATGAACATTGTGGTGAATGTGTGTTTTTGATTTATGGTTTTCTCTGGGTATATGCCCAGAAGTGGGATTGCTGGATCCTATGGTAATTCTATTTCTAGTTTCTTTAAGGAAACTCCATACTGTTCTCCATAGTGACTGTATCAATTTACCTTCCCACCAATAGTGGAAGAGGCTTCCTTTTGTCCACACCCTCCCCAGAATTTGTTGTTTGTAGATTTTCTGATGATGCCGATTCTAACAGGTGTGAGGTGATACCTCATTGTCATTGTGATTTGCATTTCTCTAATAATTAGTGGTGTTGAGCAGCTTTTCATGTGCGTTTTGGCCGTCTCTGTGACTTCTTTGAAGAAACGTCTATTTAGATCTTCTGCCCATTTTTGTATTGGGTTGTTTGTTTTATTAATATTAAGCAGCGTGAGCTGTTTATATATATTGGAAATTAAACCTTTGTCCATTGATTCGTTTGCGAACGTTTTCGCCCATTCTGAGGGTTGCCTTTTTCCATTCCCGTTTTTTTTTTAACCAAAAAAGAAAGAAAGCAAAAGCAGCAGAACACTAATGTGCGTGAAATATCCCTCTTGAAACTGTCGTTTTGAAATATGGACGTCTTTTGAACTTTTTGGTTGATATATGACCCCAGGATTTGTTTTCAGGGCAGGTGTCATTTACAGGCCTGCAATGATTTGGAATATCCCCTGACCATTAGCGCTGGGATTAAAGCTGCTGTTGTGTGAAACGGCCACAAGGTGGCAGCAGTTCTCCCTTCGAAAATCTAGTTACTAAGGCAACAGAGCCTCAATAGAAGTCGTGTTCTAGATTGGAATTTAGAATGGAATGTGCCAGGAGAAAGCCCCTCAAGTTTGTCTCACTACTTCTTGTTCGTGTTTTTAATTTAATTTTTTATTTTTTATTACAGCAAGTTTGATGACAACGTTTGGCTTGTTGTAGGTGTGCAAGATGTGGTTCTTTTACACATATACATATGTCTGTTCTTCCTGGGACCCTTTTCCCATGTACGTTATGACAGAATGTTGAGTAGTCTTCTCTTGGCATTCCGTAGGTCTTTGGTGATTATATATTTCACCTGTGTTTGTATATGTCTCTTAACCCCAATATCGTAATGAATCCAATCCTCACACCTTTCCATTGGTGAACCATAAGTTTGTTTAATGAATCTGTGATTGCCCTTCTCCGTGGAAATATCTGCCCTGGTATCCGTTTTTAGGTAACACCTATAAGTGATATCCTAGGATATGTGTCTTTCACTTTCTGACTTACTATAAGTCACGTGATTACCTGTAGACTCATCTACGGTGCTGCAAATGGCATTGTGCCCTTTTTTTCCTTGGCTAATATTCTGTCTTAGTGAGGTCCATTTTCTGCAATGTGATTCCCTGAGGGCTGAGGATTAGCTGACCTGGGCAGCCTGACCCTGCTGGCAAGCCCTCCCCAGGTGTGCCTGGGTTGAGGTCAATAGAAACAGCACTCCAGGCAGCAATAGCCCCTGCAGCTGTGCCTGACTCCATATTCTCTGCCCCGTCAGCAGTCTCGGGGCTGTGCTGGTGGGAGGGTGTGAGGGTCCACGGCTTTGTTGGTGGCCCGGTGTTAGTGGGGCTCTGCTGGACTTTCTGCAGGAGTTGCCAGGCTGCCACCTGTAAAGAAGAGGATGTGTCACCCATAACTTCCGCAGGAATTTCTCTCCGGGCTGAGGTGAGGAAGGAAAAAAAGGAGTGGGGGCCGGGACAGGAGGGGTATCTCAGCCAGGGAAATGGAAAGCTTCCAGAAGAGCGCCCGGGGCCAGGACCATCCTGGCTGGCCTGCAGGCACCAAGTTGGCCTGCGTGCTGTCACTGTTGTGGCTCCACGGCCTTTCCTCTAGGCATTCAAGCCCTTGTACATATTCAGGTGTTTTACCTGGGAAGGGTGGGAACAGTTCAGCAGCAGCTGGCCTGGGGCTCAGCTCACGTTTACTCACAGAGGCCTCGGCACGGTCCCCCAGCTTTGCAATGAGGACGCTCCTTGCGTGGGGGGGCCGGGCTGCTGGCTGTATGGGAGATGATTCCCCACCTCTGACCAATTTCAGAATTGTTTACCGCTGGAGCAAGTGCCCTGATAGGGTTTTCCTCTGTATAACTGCTGGGTTCAGGTTTTTTTTTTTCTTTTTTGGTTCAAGTTACAATTTATTCATCTTTTATGTATTTATTGATATAAGCATGGAAATAATTCATTCATAGAAATACATCTGTGTGAAGGGAAGAACTTTTTTCTCTTTTATTTTTAAATTTTATTTCTAAAAATTTTGAAGTTTAATTATATTTATTTTTCTATACAGCAGGTTATTATTAGTTATCTATTTTATTCATATATATATATACAGGTCAATACCTATCTCCCAACTCATCTGACCACCAACACCCCATGGCTTCCCCGACTTGGTGTCCATACGTTTGTTCTCTACCTCTGTTTCTCTATTTCTGCCCTGCAAACCTCTTCATCTGTACCATATATCTAGGTTCCACATACATGCATTAAGACAGAATATTTGTTTTGCTCATTCTGAGTTACTTCATTCTGTATGACAGTCTCTAGATCCACCGACTTCTCTACAAATAACATAGTTTCCTTCCTTTTCATGGCTGAGTCATATCCCATTTTATATATGTACCACATCTTTATCCATTCTTCTGTCTGTGGGCATTTAGGTTCTTTCCATTACCTGGCTATTGTAAATAGTGCTGCAATGAACATTGTGGTGAATGTGTGTTTTTGATTTATGGTTTTCTCTGGGTATATGCCCAGAAGTGGGATTGCTGGATCCTATGGTAATTCTATTTCTAGTTTCTTTAAGGAAACTCCATACTGTTCTCCATAGTGACTGTATCAATTTACCTTCCCACCAATAGTGGAAGAGGGTTCCTTTTGTCCACACCCTCCCCAGAATTTGTTGTTTGTAGATTTTCTGATGACGCCGATTCTAACAGGTGTGAGGTGATACCTCATTGTCGTTTTGATTTGCATTTCTCTAATAATTAGTGGTGTTGAGCAGCTTTTCATGTGCGTCTTGGCCGTCTCTGTGACTTCTTTGAAGAAACGTCTATTTAGATACTCTGCCCATTTTTGTACTGGGTTGTTTGTTTTATTAATATTAAGCTGCGTGAGCTGTTTATATATATTGGAGATTAAACCTTTGTCCATTGATTCGTTTGCGAATGTTTTCGCCCATTCTGAGGGTTGCCTTTTTCCATTCCCGTTTTTTTTAACCAAAAAAGAAAGAAAGCAAAAGAAGCAGAACACTAATGTGCGTGAAATATGCCTCTTGAAACTGTCGTTTTGAAATATGGACGTCTTTTGAACTTTTTGGTCGATATATGACCCCAGGATTTGTTTTCAGGGCAGGTGTCTTTTACAGGCCTCAATGATTTGGAATATCCACTGACCATTAGCGCTCGGATTAAAGCTGCTGTTGTGTGAAATGGCCACAAGGTGGCAGCAGTTCTCCCTTAGCAAATCTGGTTACTAGGGCAACAGAGCCTCAATGGAAGCCGTGTTCTAGATTGGAATTTAGAATGGAATGTGCCAGGAGAAAGCCCCTCAAGTTTGTCTCACTACTTCTTGTTCGTGTTTTCAATTTAATTTTTAATTTTTTATTACAGCAAGTTTGATTACAACGTTTGGCTTGTTGTAGGTGTGCAAGATGTGGTTCTTTTAATCATATACATATGTCTGTTCTTCCTGGGACCCTTTTCCCATGTACATTATGACAGAATGTTGAGTAGTCTTCTCTTGGCATTCCGTAGGTCTTTGGTGATTATATATTTCACCTGTGTTTGTATATGTCTCTTAACCCCAATATCATAATGATCCAATCCTCACACCTTTCCATTGGTGAACCATAAGTTTGTTTAATGAATCTGTGATTGCCCTTCTCCGTGGAAATATCTGCCCTGGTATCCGTTTTTAGGTAACACCTATAAGTGATATCCTACGATATGTGTCTTTCACTTTCTGACTTACTACAAGTCACGTGATTACCTGTAGACTCATCTACGGTGCTGCAAATGGCATTGTGCCCTTTTTTTCCTTGGCTAATATTCTGTCTTAGCGAGGTCCATTTTCTGCAATGTGATTCCCTGAGGGCTGAGGATTAGCTGACCTGGGCAGCCTGACCCTGCCGGCAAGCCCTCCCCAGGTGTGCCTGGGTTGAGGTCAATAGAAACAGCACTCCAGGCAGCAATAGCCCCTGCAGCTGTGCCTGACTCCATATTCTCTGCCCCGTCAGCAGTCTCGGGGCTGTGCTGGTGGGAGGGTGTGAGGGTCCACGGCTTTGTTGGTGGCCCGGTGTGAGTGGGGCTCTGCTGGACTTTCTGCAGGAGTTGCCAGGCTGCCACCTGTAAAGAAGAGGATGTGTCACCCATAACTTCCGCTGGAATTTCTCTCCGGGCTGAGGTGAGGAAGGAAAAAAAGGAGTGGGGGCCGGGACAGGAGTGGTATCTAAGCCAGGGAAATGGAAACGTTCCAGAAGAGCTCCTGGGGCCAGGACCATCCTGGCTGGCCTGCAGGCACCAAGTTGGCCTGCGTGCTGTCGCTGGTGTGGCTCCATGGCCCTTCCTCTAGGCTTTCAATCCCTTGTACATATTCAGGTGTTTTACCTGGAAAGGGTGGGAACAGTTCAGCAGCAGCTGGCCTGGGGCTCAGCTCACGTTTACTCACAGAGGCCTCGGCATGGTCCCCCAGCTTTGCAATGAGGACGCTCCTTGCGTGGGGGGGCCGGGCTGCTGGCTGTATGGGAGATGATTCCCCACCTCTGACCAATTTCAGAATTGTTTACCGCTGGAGCAAGTGCCCTGATAGGGTTTTCCTCTGTATAACTGCTGGGTTCAGGATTTTTTTTTTCTTTTTTGGTTCAAGTTAGAATTTATTCATCTTTTATGTATTTATTGATATAAGCATGGAAATAATTCATTCATAGAAATACATCTGTGTGAAGGGAAGAACTTTTTTCTGTTTTATTTTAAATTTTACTTCTAAAAATTTTGAAGTTTAATTATATTTATTTTTCTATATAGCAGGTTGTTATTAGTTATCTATTTTATTCATATACATATATACAGGTCAATACCTATCTCCCATCTCATCTGACCACCAACACCCCATGGCTTTCCCGACTTGGTGTCCATACGTTTGTTCTCTACCTCTGTTTCTCTATTTCTGCCCTGCACACCTGTTCATCTGTACCATATATCTAGGTTCCACATACATGCATTAAGACAGAATATTTGTTTTGCTCATTCTGACTTACTTCATTCTGTATGACACTCTCTAGATCCACCGACTTCTCTACAAATAACATAGTTTCCTTCCTTTTCATGGCTGAGTCATATCCCATTTTATATATGTACCACATCTTTATCCATTCGTCTGTCTGTGGGCATTTAGGTTGCTTCCATTACCTGGCTATTGTAAATAGTGCTGCAATGAACATTGTGGTGAATGTGTGTTTTTGATTTATGGTTTTCTCTGGGTATATGCCCAGAAGTGGGATTGCTGGATCCTACGGTAATTCTATTTCTAGTTTCTTTAAGGAAACTCCATACTGTTCTCCATAGTGACTGTATCAATTTACCTTCCCACCAATAGTGGAAGAGGCTTCCTTTTGTCCACACCCTCCCCAGAATTTGTTGTTTGTAGATTTTCTGATGACGCCGATTCTAACAGGTGTGACGTGATACCTCATTGTTGTTTTGATTTGCATTTCTCTAATAATTAGTGGTGTTGAGCAGCTTTTCATGTGCGTCTTGGCCGTCTCTGTGACTTCTTTGAAGAAACGTCTATTTAGATCTTCTGCCCATTTTTGTATTGGGTTGTTTGTTTTATTAATATTAAGCTGCGTGAGCTGTTTATATATATTGGAGATTAAACCTTTGTCCATTGATTCGTTTGCGAATGTTTTCGCCCATTCTGAGGGTTGCCTTTTTCCATTCCCGTTTTTTTTTAACCAAAAAAGAAAGAAAGCAAAAGAAGCAGAACACTAATGTGCGTGAAATATGCCTCTTGAAACTGTCGTTTTGAAATATGGACGTCTTTTGAACTTTTTGGTCGATATATGACCCCAGGATTTGTTTTCAGGGCAGGTGTCTTTTACAGGCCTCAATGATTTGGAATATCCACTGACCATTAGCGCTGGGATTAAAGCTGCTGTTGTGTGAAACGGCCACAAGGTGGCAGCAGTTCTCCCTTAGCAAATCTGGTTACTAAGGCAACAGAGCCTCAATGGAAGCCGTGTTCTAGATTGGAATTTAGAATGGAATGTGCCAGGAGAAAGCCCCTCAAGTTTGTCTCACTACTTCTTGTTCGTGTTTTCAATTTAATTTTTAATTTTTTATTACAGCAAGTTTGATGACAACGTTTGGCTTGTTGTAGGTGTGCAAGATGTGGTTCTTTTACACATATACATATGTCTGTTCTTCCTGGGACCCTTTTCCCATGTACGTTATGACAGAATGTTGAGTAGTCTTCTCTTGGCATTCCGTAGGTCTTTGGTGATTATATATTTCACCTGTGTTTGTATATGTCTCTTAACCCCAATATCGTAATGAATCCAATCCTCACACCTTTCCATTGGTGAACCATAAGTTTGTTTAATGAATCTGTGATTGCCCTTCTCCGTGGAAATATCTGCCCTGGTATCCGTTTTTAGGTAACACCTATAAGTGATATCCTAGGATATGTGTCTTTCACTTTCTGACTTACTATAAGTCACGTGATTACCTGTAGACTCATCTACGGTGCTGCAAATGGCATTGTGCCCTTTTTTTCCTTGGCTAATATTCTGTCTTAGTGAGGTCCATTTTCTGCAATGTGATTCCCTGAGGGCTGAGGATTAGCTGACCTGGGCAGCCTGACCCTGCTGGCAAGCCCTCCCCAGGTGTGCCTGGGTTGAGGTCAATAGAAACAGCACTCCAGGCAGCAATAGCCCCTGCAGCTGTGCCTGACTCCATATTCTCTGCCCCGTCAGCAGTCTCGGGGCTGTGCTGGTGGGAGGGTGTGAGGGTCCACGGCTTTGTTGGTGGCCCGGTGTGAGTGGGGCTCTGCTGGACTTTCTGCAGGAGTTGCCAGGCTGCCACCTGTAAAGAAGAGGATGTGTCACCCATAACTTCCGCAGGAATTTCTCTCCGGGTTGAGGTGAGGAAGGAAAAAAAGGAGTGGGGGCCGGGACAGGAGGGGTATCTCAGCCAGGGAAATGGAAAGCTTCCAGAAGAGCGCCCGGGGCCAGGACCATCCTGGCTGGCCTGCAGGCACCAAGTTGGCCTGCGTGCTGTCACTGTTGTGGCTCCACGGCCTTTCCTCTAGGCATTCAAGCCCTTGTACATATTCAGGTGTTTTACCTGGGAAGGGTGGGAACAGTTCAGCAGCAGCTGGCCTGGGGCTCAGCTCACGTTTACTCACAGAGGCCTCGGCACGGTCCCCCAGCTTTGCAATGAGGACGCTCCTTGCGTGGGGGGGCCGGGCTGCTGGCTGTATGGGAGATGATTCCCCACCTCTGACCAATTTCAGAATTGTTTACCGCTGGAGCAAGTGCCCTGATAGGGTTTTCCTCTGTATAACTGCTGGGTTCAGGTTTTTTTTTTTCTTTTTTGGTTCAAGTTACAATTTATTCATCTTTTATGTATTTATTGATATAAGCATGGAAATAATTCATTCATAGAAATACATCTGTGTGAAGGGAAGAACTTTTTTCTCTTTTATTTTTAAATTTTATTTCTAAAAATTTTGAAGTTTAATTATATTTATTTTTCTATACAGCAGGTTATTATTAGTTATCTATTTTATTCATATATATATATACAGGTCAATACCTATCTCCCAACTCATCTGACCACCAACACCCCATGGCTTCCCCGACTTGGTGTCCATACGTTTGTTCTCTACCTCTGTTTCTCTATTTCTGCCCTGCAAACCTCTTCATCTGTACCATATATCTAGGTTCCACATACATGCATTAAGACAGAATATTTGTTTTGCTCATTCTGAGTTACTTCATTCTGTATGACAGTCTCTAGATCCACCGACTTCTCTACAAATAACATAGTTTCCTTCCTTTTCATGGCTGAGTCATATCCCATTTTATATATGTACCACATCTTTATCCATTCTTCTGTCTGTGGGCATTTAGGTTCTTTCCATTACCTGGCTATTGTAAATAGTGCTGCAATGAACATTGTGGTGAATGTGTGTTTTTGATTTATGGTTTTCTCTGGGTATATGCCCAGAAGTGGGATTGCTGGATCCTATGGTAATTCTATTTCTAGTTTCTTTAAGGAAACTCCATACTGTTCTCCATAGTGACTGTATCAATTTACCTTCCCACCAATAGTGGAAGAGGCTTCCTTTTGTCCACACCCTCCCCAGAATTTGTTGTTTGTAGATTTTCTGATGACGCCGATTCTAACAGGTGTGAGGTGATACCTCATTGTCGTTTTGATTTGCATTTCTCTAATAATTAGTGGTGTTGAGCAGCTTTTCATGTGCGTCTTGGCCGTCTCTGTGACTTCTTTGAAGAAACGTCTATTTAGATACTCTGCCCATTTTTGTACTGGGTTGTTTGTTTTATTAATATTAAGCTGCGTGAGCTGTTTATATATATTGGAGATTAAACCTTTGTCCATTGATTCGTTTGCGAATGTTTTCGCCCATTCTGAGGGTTGCCTTTTTCCATTCCCGTTTTTTTTTAACCAAAAAAGAAAGAAAGCAAAAGAAGCAGAACACTAATGTGCGTGAAATATGCCTCTTGAAACTGTCATTTTGAAATATGGACGTCTTTTGAACTTTTTGGTCGATATATGACGCCAGGATTTGTTTTCAGGGCAGGTGTCTTTTACAGGCCTCAATGATTTGGAATATCCACTGACCATTAGCGCTCGGATTAAAGCTGCTGTTGTGTGAAATGGCCACAAGGTGGCAGCAGTTCTCCCTTAGCAAATCTGGTTACTAGGGCAACAGAGCCTCAATGGAAGCCGTGTTCTAGATTGGAATTTAGAATGGAATGTGCCAGGAGAAAGCCCCTCAAGTTTGTCTCACTACTTCTTGTTCGTGTTTTCAATTTAATTTTTAATTTTTTATTACAGCAAGTTTGATTACAACGTTTGGCTTGTTGTAGGTGTGCAAGATGTGGTTCTTTTAATCATATACATATGTCTGTTCTTCCTGGGACCCTTTTCCCATGTACATTATGACAGAATGTTGAGTAGTCTTCTCTTGGCATTCCGTAGGTCTTTGGTGATTATATATTTCACCTGTGTTTGTATATGTCTCTTAACCCCAATATCATAATGATCCAATCCTCACACCTTTCCATTGGTGAACCATAAGTTTGTTTAATGAATCTGTGATTGCCCTTCTCCGTGGAAATATCTGCCCTGGTATCCGTTTTTAGGTAACACCTATAAGTGATATCCTACGATATGTGTCTTTCACTTTCTGACTTACTACAAGTCACGTGATTACCTGTAGACTCATCTACGGTGCTGCAAATGGCATTGTGCCCTTTTTTTCCTTGGCTAATATTCTGTCTTAGCGAGGTCCATTTTCTGCAATGTGATTCCCTGAGGGCTGAGGATTAGCTGACCTGGGCAGCCTGACCCTGCCGGCAAGCCCTCCCCAGGTGTGCCTGGGTTGAGGTCAATAGAAACAGCACTCCAGGCAGCAATAGCCCTTGCAGCTGTGCCTGACTCCATATTCTCTGCCCCGTCAGCAGTCTCGGGGCTGTGCTGGTGGGAGGGTGTGAGGGTCCACGGCTTTGTTGGTGGCCCGGTGTGAGTGGGGCTCTGCTGGACTTTCTGCAGGAGTTGCCAGGCTGCCACCTGTAAAGAAGAGGATGTGTCACCCATAAATTCCGCAGGAATTTCTCTCCGGGCTGAGGTGAGGAAGGAAAAAAAGGAGTGGGGGCCGGGACAGGAGGGGTATCTCAGGCAGGGAAATGGAAAGCTTCCAGAAGAGGGCCCGGGGCCAGGACCATCCTGGCTGGCCTGCAGGCACCAAGTTGGCCTGCGTGCTGTCACTGGTGTGGCTCCACGGCCTTTCCTCTAGGTTTTCAAGCCCTTGTACATATTCAGGTGTTTTACCTGGAAAGGGTGGGAACAGTTCAGCAGCAGCTGGCCTGGGGCTCAGCTCACGTTTACTCACAGAGGCCTCGGCATGGTCCCCCAGCTTTGCAATGAGGACGCTCCTTGCGTGGGAGCGCCGGGCTGCTGGCTGTATGGGAGATGATTCCCCACCTCTGACCAATTTCAGAATTGTTTACCACTGGAGCAAGTGCCCTGATAGGGTTTTCCTCTGTATAACTGCTGGGTTCAGGTTTTTTTTTTCTTTTTTTGGTTCAAGTTAGAATTTATTCATCTTTTATGTATTTATTGATATAAGCATGGAAATAATTCATTCATAGAAATACATCTGTGTGAAGGGAAGAACTTTTTTCTGTTTTCTGTTTAAATTTTATTTCTAAAAATTTTGAAGTTTTATTATATTTATTTTTCTATATAGCAGGTTGTTATTAGTTATCTATTTTATTCATATACATATATACAGGTCAATACCTATCTCCCAACTCATCTGACCACCAACACCCCATGGCTTTCCCGACTTGGTGTCCATACGTTTGTTCTCTACCTCTGTTTCTCTATTTCTGCCCTGCAAACCTGTTCATCTGTACCATATATCTAGGTTCCACATACATGCATTAAGACAGAATATTTGTTTTGCTCATTCTGACTTACTTCATTCTGTATGACAGTCTCTAGATCCACCGACTTCTCTACAAATAACATAGTTTCCTTCCTTTTCATGGCTGAGTCATATCCCATTTTACATATGTACCACATCTTTATCCATTCGTCTGTCTGTGGGCATTTAGGTTGCTTCCATTACCTGGCTATTGTAAATAGTGCTGCAATGAACATTGTGGTGAATGTGTGTTTTTGATTTATGGTTTTCTCTGGGTATATGCCCAGAAGTGGGATTGCTGGATCCTATGGTAATTCTATTTCTAGTTTCTTTAAGGAAACTCCATACTGTTCTCCATAGTGACTGTATCAATTTACCTTCCCACCAATAGTGGAAGAGGCTTCCTTTTGTCCACACCCTCCCCAGAATTTGTTGTTTGTAGATTTTCTGATGACGCCGATTCTAACAGGTGTGACGTGATACCTCATTGTCGTTTTGATTTGCATTTCTCTAATAATTAGTGGTGTTGAGCAGCTTTTCATGTGCGTCTTGGCCGTCTCTGTGACTTCTTTGAAGAAACGTCTATTTAGATCTTCTGCCCATTTTTGTATTGGGTTGTTTGTTTTATTAATATTAAGCTGCGTGAGCTGTTTATATATATTGGAGATTAAACCTTTGTCCATTGATTCGTTTGCGAATGTTTTCGCCCATTCTGAGGGTTGCCTTTTTCCATTCCCGTTTTTTTTTAACCAAAAAAGAAAGAAAGCAAAAGAAGCAGAACACTAATGTGCGTGAAATATGCCTCTTGAAACTGTCGTTTTGAAATATGGACGTCTTTTGAACTTTTTGGTCGATATATGACCCCAGGATTTGTTTTCAGGGCAGGTGTCTTTTACAGGCCACAATGATTTGGAATATCCACTGACCATTAGCGCTGGGATTAAAGCTGCTGTTGTGTGAAATGGCCACAAGGTGGCAGCAGTTCTCCCTTAGCAAATCTGGTTACTGGGGCAACAGAGCCTCAATGGAAGCCGTGTTCTAGATTGGAATTTAGAATGGAATGTGCCAGGAGAAAGCCCCTCAAGTTTGTCTCACTACTTCTTGTTCGTGTTTTCAATTTAATTTTTAATTTTTTATTACAGCAAGTTTGATTACAACGTTTGGCTTGTTGTAGGTGTGCAAGATGTGGTTCTTTTAAACATATATATATGTCTGTTCTTCCTGGGACCGTTTTCCCATGTACGTTATGACAGAATGTTGAGTAGTCTTCTCTTGGCATTCCGTAGGTCTTTGGTGATTATATATTTCACCTGTGTTTGTATATGTCTCTTAACCCCAATATCATAATGATCCAATCCTCACACCTTTCCATTGGTGAACCATAAGTTTGTTTAATGAATCTGTGATTGCCCTTCTCCGTGGAAATATCTGCCCTGGTATCCGTTTTTAGGTAACACCTATAAGTGATATCCTAGGATATGTGTCTTTCACTTTCTGACTTACTACAAGTCACGTGATTACCTGTAGACTCATCTACGGTGCTGCAAATGGCATTGTGCCCTTTTTTTCCTTGGCTAATATTCTGTCTTAGCGAGGTCCATTTTCTGCAATGTGATTCCCTGAGGGCTGAGGATTAGCTGACCTGGGCAGCCTGACCCTGCCGGCAAGCCCTCCCCAGGTGTGCCTGGGTTGAGGTCAATAGAAACAGCACTCCAGGCAGCAATAGCCCCTGCAGCTGTGCCTGACTCCATATTCTCTGCCCCGTCAGCAGTCTCGGGGCTGTGCTGGTGGGAGGGTGTGAGGGTCCACGGCTTTGTTGGTGGCCCGGTGTGAGTGGGGCTCTGCTGGACTTTCTGCAGGAGTTGCCAGGCTGCCACCTGTAAAGAAGAGGATGTGTCACCCATAACTTCCGCTGGAATTTCTCTCCGGGCTGAGGTGAGGAAGGAAAAAAAGGAGTGGGGGCCGGGACAGGAGTGGTATCTAAGCCAGGGAAATGGAAACGTTCCAGAAGAGCTCCTGGGGCCAGGACCATCCTGGCTGGCCTGCAGGCACCAAGTTGGCCTGCGTGCTGTCGCTGGTGTGGCTCCATGGCCCTTCCTCTAGGCTTTCAATCCCTTGTACATATTCAGGTGTTTTACCTGGAAAGGGTGGGAACAGTTCAGCAGCAGCTGGCCTGGGGCTCAGCTCACGTTTACTCACAGAGGCCTCGGCATGGTCCCCCAGCTTTGCAATGAGGACGCTCCTTGCGTGGGGGGGCCGGGCTGCTGGCTGTATGGGAGATGATTCCCCACCTCTGACCAATTTCAGAATTGTTTACCGCTGGAGCAAGTGCCCTGATAGGGTTTTCCTCTGTATAACTGCTGGGTTCAGGATTTTTTTTTTCTTTTTTGGTTCAAGTTAGAATTTATTCATCTTTTATGTATTTATTGATATAAGCATGGAAATAATTCATTCATAGAAATACATCTGTGTGAAGGGAAGAACTTTTTTCTGTTTTATTTTAAATTTTACTTCTAAAAATTTTGAAGTTTAATTATATTTATTTTTCTATATAGCAGGTTGTTATTAGTTATCTATTTTATTCATATACATATATACAGGTCAATACCTATCTCCCATCTCATCTGACCACCAACACCCCATGGCTTTCCCGACTTGGTGTCCATACGTTTGTTCTCTACCTCTGTTTCTCTATTTCTGCCCTGCAAACCTGTTCATCTGTACCATATATCTAGGTTCCACATACATGCATTAAGACAGAATATTTGTTTTGCTCATTCTGACTTACTTCATTCTGTATGACACTCTCTAGATCCACCGACTTCTCTACAAATAACATAGTTTCCTTCTTTTTCATGGCTGAGTCATATCCCATTTTATATATGTACCACATCTTTATCCATTCGTCTGTCTGTGGGCATTTAGGTTGCTTCCATTACCTGGCTATTGTAAATAGTGCTGCAATGAACATTGTGGTGAATGTGTGTTTTTGATTTATGGTTTTCTCTGGGTATATGCCCAGAAGTGGGATTGCTGGATCCTACGGTAATTCTATTTCTAGTTTCTTTAAGGAAACTCCATACTGTTCTCCATAGTGACTGTATCAATTTACCTTCCCACCAATAGTGGAAGAGGCTTCCTTTTGTCCACACCCTCCCCAGAATTTGTTGTTTGTAGATTTTCTGATGACGCCGATTCTAACAGGTGTGACGTGATACCTCATTGTCGTTTTGATTTGCATTTCTCTAATAATTAGTGGTGTTGAGCAGCTTTTCATGTGCGTCTTGGCCGTCTCTGTGACTTCTTTGAAGAAACGTCTATTTAGATCTTCTGCCCATTTTTGTATTGGGTTGTTTGTTTTATTAATATTAAGCTGCGTGAGCTGTTTATATATATTGGAGATTAAACCTTTGTCCATTGATTCGTTTGCGAATGTTTTCGCCCATTCTGAGGGTTGCCTTTTTCCATTCCCGTTTTTTTTTAACCAAAAAAGAAAGAAAGCAAAAGAAGCAGAACACTAATGTGCGTGAAATATGCCTCTTGAAACTGTCGTTTTGAAATATGGACGTCTTTTGAACTTTTTGGTCGATATATGACCCCAGGATTTGTTTTCAGGGCAGGTGTCTTTTACAGGCCTCAATGATTTGGAATATCCACTGACCATTAGCGCTGGGATTAAAGCTGCTGTTGTGTGAAACGGCCACAAGGTGGCAGCAGTTCTCCCTTAGCAAATCTGGTTACTAAGGCAACAGAGCCTCAATGGAAGCCGTGTTCTAGATTGGAATTTAGAATGGAATGTGCCAGGAGAAAGCCCCTCAAGTTTGTCTCACTACTTCTTGTTCGTGTTTTTAATTTAATTTTTTTATTTTTTATTACAGCAAGTTTGATTACAACGTTTGGCTTGTTGTAGGTGTGCAAGATATGTTTCTTTTACACATATACATATGTCTGTTCTTTCTGGGACCCTTTTCCCATGTACGTTATGACAGAATGTTGAGTAGTCTTCTCTTGGCATTCCGTAGGTCTTTGGTGATTATATATTTCACCTGTGTTTGTATATGTCTCTTAACCACAATATCGTAATGAATCCAATCCTCACACCTTTCCATTGGTGAACCATAAGTTTGTTTAATGAATCTGTGATTGCCCTTCCCCGTGGAAATATCTGCCCTGGTATCCGTTTTTAGGTAACACCTTTAAGTGATATCCTAGGATATGTGTCTTTCACTTTCTGACTTACTACAAGTCACGTGATTACCTGTAGACTCATCTACGGTGCTGCAAATGGCATTGTGCCCTTTTTTTCCTTGGCTAATATTCTGTCTTAGCGAGGTCCATTTTCTGCAATGTGATTCCCTGAGGGCTGAGGATTAGCTGACCTGGGCAGCCTGACCCTGCCGGCAAGCCCTCCCCAGGTGTGCCTGGGTTGAGGTCAATAGAAACAGCACTCCAGGCAGCAATAGCCCCTGCAGCTGTGCCTGACTCCATATTCTCTGCCCCGTCAGCAGTCTCGGGGCTGTGCTGGTGGGAGGGTGTGAGGGTCCACGGCTTTGTTGGTGGCCCGGTGTGAGTGGGGCTCTGCTGGACTTTCTGCAGGAGTTGCCAGGCTGCCACCTGTAAAGAAGAGGATGTGTCACCCATAACTTCCGCTGGAATTTCTCTCCGGGCTGAGGTGAGGAAGGAAAAAAAGGAGTGGGGGCCGGGACAGGAGTGGTATCTAAGCCAGGGAAATGGAAACGTTCCAGAAGAGCTCCTGGGGCCAGGACCATCCTGGCTGGCCTGCAGGCACCAAGTTGGCCTGCGTGCTGTCGCTGGTGTGGCTCCATGGCCCTTCCTCTAGGCTTTCAATCCCTTGTACATATTCAGGTGTTTTACCTGGAAAGGGTGGGAACAGTTCAGCAGCAGCTGGCCTGGGGCTCAGCTCACGTTTACTCACAGAGGCCTCGGCATGGTCCCCCAGCTTTGCAATGAGGACGCTCCTTGCGTGGGGGGGCCGGGCTGCTGGCTGTATGGGAGATGATTCCCCACCTCTGACCAATTTCAGAATTGTTTACCGCTGGAGCAAGTGCCCTGATAGGGTTTTCCTCTGTATAACTGCTGGGTTCAGGATTTTTTTTTTCTTTTTTGGTTCAAGTTAGAATTTATTCATCTTTTATGTATTTATTGATATAAGCATGGAAATAATTCATTCATAGAAATACATCTGTGTGAAGGGAAGAACTTTTTTCTGTTTTATTTTAAATTTTACTTCTAAAAATTTTGAAGTTTAATTATATTTATTTTTCTATATAGCAGGTTGTTATTAGTTATCTATTTTATTCATATACATATATACAGGTCAATACCTATCTCCCATCTCATCTGACCACCAACACCCCATGGCTTTCCCGACTTGGTGTCCATACGTTTGTTCTCTACCTCTGTTTCTCTATTTCTGCCCTGCAAACCTGTTCATCTGTACCATATATCTAGGTTCCACATACATGCATTAAGACAGAATATTTGTTTTGCTCATTCTGACTTACTTCATTCTGTATGACACTCTCTAGATCCACCGACTTCTCTACAAATAACATAGTTTCCTTCCTTTTCATGGCTGAGTCATATCCCATTTTATATATGTACCACATCTTTATCCATTCGTCTGTCTGTGGGCATTTAGGTTGCTTCCATTACCTGGCTATTGTAAATAGTGCTGCAATGAACATTGTGGTGAATGTGTGTTTTTGATTTATGGTTTTCTCTGGGTATATGCCCAGAAGTGGGATTGCTGGATCCTACGGTAATTCTATTTCTAGTTTCTTTAAGGAAACTCCATACTGTTCTCCATAGTGACTGTATCAATTTACCTTCCCACCAATAGTGGAAGAGGCTTCCTTTTGTCCACACCCTCCCCAGAATTTGTTGTTTGTAGATTTTCTGATGACGCCGATTCTAACAGGTGTGACGTGATACCTCATTGTCGTTTTGATTTGCATTTCTCTAATAATTAGTGGTGTTGAGCAGCTTTTCATGTGCGTCTTGGCCGTCTCTGTGACTTCTTTGAAGAAACGTCTATTTAGATCTTCTGCCCATTTTTGTATTGGGTTGTTTGTTTTATTAATATTAAGCTGCGAGAGCTGTTTATATATATTGGAGATTAAACCTTTGTCCATTGATTCGTTTGCGAATGTTTTCGCCCATTCTGAGGGTTGCCTTTTTCCATTCCCGTTTTTTTTTAACCAAAAAAGAAAGAAAGCAAAAGAAGCAGAACACTAATGTGCGTGAAATATGCCTCTTGAAACTGTCGTTTTGAAATATGGACGTCTTTTGAACTTTTTGGTCGATATATGACCCCAGGATTTGTTTTCAGGGCAGGTGTCTTTTACAGGCCTCAATGATTTGGAATATCCACTGACCATTAGCGCTGGGATTAAAGCTGCTGTTGTGTGAAACGGCCACAAGGTGGCAGCAGTTCTCCCTTAGCAAATCTGGTTACTAAGGCAACAGAGCCTCAATGGAAGCCGTGTTCTAGATTGGAATTTAGAATGGAATGTGCCAGGAGAAAGCCCCTCAAGTTTGTCTCACTACTTCTTGTTCGTGTTTTTAATTTAATTTTTTTATTTTTTATTACAGCAAGTTTGATTACAACGTTTGGCTTGTTGTAGGTGTGCAAGATATGTTTCTTTTACACATATACATATGTCTGTTCTTTCTGGGACCCTTTTCCCATGTACGTTATGACAGAATGTTGAGTAGTCTTCTCTTGGCATTCCGTAGGTCTTTGGTGATTATATATTTCACCTGTGTTTGTATATGTCTCTTAACCACAATATCGTAATGAATCCAATCCTCACACCTTTCCATTGGTGAACCATAAGTTTGTTTAATGAATCTGTGATTGCCCTTCCCCGTGGAAATATCTGCCCTGGTATCCGTTTTTAGGTAACACCTTTAAGTGATATCCTAGGATATGTGTCTTTCACTTTCTGACTTACTACAAGTCACGTGATTACCTGTAGACTCATCTACGGTGCTGCAAATGGCATTGTGCCCTTTTTTTCCTTGGCTAATATTCTGTCTTAGCGAGGTCCATTTTCTGCAATGTGATTCCCTGAGGGCTGAGGATTAGCTGACCTGGGCAGCCTGACCCTGCCGGCAAGCCCTCCCCAGGTGTGCCTGGGTTGAGGTCAATAGAAACAGCACTCCAGGCAGCAATAGCCCCTGCAGCTGTGCCTGACTCCATATTCTCTGCCCCGTCAGCAGTCTCGGGGCTGTGCTGGTGGGAGGGTGTGAGGGTCCACGGCTTTGTTGGTGGCCCGGTGTGAGTGGGGCTCTGCTGGACTTTCTGCAGGAGTTGCCAGGCTGCCACCTGTAAAGAAGAGGATGTGTCACCCATAACTTCCGCTGGAATTTCTCTCCGGGCTGAGGTGAGGAAGGAAAAAAAGGAGTGGGGGCCGGGACAGGAGGGGTATCTCAGCCAGGGAAATGGAAACGTTCCAGAAGAGCTCCCGGGGCCAGGACCATCCTGGCTGGCCTGCAGGCACCAAGTTGGCCTGCGTGCTGTCGCTGGTGTGGCTCCATGGCCCTTCCTCTAGGCTTTCAATCCCTTGTACATATTCAGGTGTTTTACCTGGAAAGGGTGGGAACAGTTCAGCAGCAGCTGGCCTGGGGCTCAGCTCACGTTTACTCACAGAGGCCTCGGCATGGTCCCCCAGCTTTGCAATGAGGACGCTCCTTGCGTGGGGGGGCCGGGCTGCTGGCTGTATGGGAGATGATTCCCCACCTCTGACCAATTTCAGAATTGTTTACCGCTGGAGCAAGTGCCCTGATAGGGTTTTCCTCTGTATAACTGCTGGGTTCAGGATTTTTTTTTTCTTTTTTGGTTCAAGTTAGAATTTATTCATCTTTTATGTATTTATTGATATAAGCATGGAAATAATTCATTCATAGAAATACATCTGTGTGAAGGGAAGAACTTTTTTCTGTTTTATTTTAAATTTTACTTCTAAAAATTTTGAAGTTTAATTATATTTATTTTTCTATATAGCAGGTTGTTATTAGTTATCTATTTTATTCATATACATATATACAGGTCAATACCTATCTCCCATCTCATCTGACCACCAACACCCCATGGCTTTCCCGACTTGGTGTCCATACGTTTGTTCTCTACCTCTGTTTCTCTATTTCTGCCCTGCAAACCTGTTCATCTGTACCATATATCTAGGTTCCACATACATGCATTAAGACAGAATATTTGTTTTGCTCATTCTGACTTACTTCATTCTGTATGACACTCTCTAGATCCACCGACTTCTCTACAAATAACATAGTTTCCTTCCTTTTCATGGCTGAGTCATATCCCATTTTATATATGTACCACATCTTTATCCATTCGTCTGTCTGTGGGCATTTAGGTTGCTTCCATTACCTGGCTATTGTAAATAGTGCTGCAATGAACATTGTGGTGAATGTGTGTTTTTGATTTATGGTTTTCTCTGGGTATATGCCCAGAAGTGGGATTGCTGGATCCTACGGTAATTCTATTTCTAGTTTCTTTAAGGAAACTCCATACTGTTCTCCATAGTGACTGTATCAATTTACCTTCCCACCAATAGTGGAAGAGGCTTCCTTTTGTCCACACCCTCCCCAGAATTTGTTGTTTGTAGATTTTCTGATGACGCCGATTCTAACAGGTGTGACGTGATACCTCATTGTCGTTTTGATTTGCATTTCTCTAATAATTAGTGGTGTTGAGCAGCTTTTCATGTGCGTCTTGGCCGTCTCTGTGACTTCTTTGAAGAAACGTCTATTTAGATCTTCTGCCCATTTTTGTATTGGGTTGTTTGTTTTATTAATATTAAGCTGCGTGAGCTGTTTATATATATTGGAGATTAAACCTTTGTCCATTGATTCGTTTGCCAATGTTTTCGCCCATTCGGAGGGTTGCCTTTTTCCATTCCCGTTTTTTTTTAACCAAAAAAGAAAGAAAGCAAAAGAAGCAGAACACTAATGTGCGTGAAATATGCCTCTTGAAACTGTCGTTTTGAAATATGGACGTCTTTTGAACTTTTTGGTCGATATATGACCCCAGGATTTGTTTTCAGGGCAGGTGTCTTTTACAGGCCTCAATGATTTGGAATATCCACTGACCATTAGCGCTGGGATTAAAGCTGCTGTTGTGTGAAACGGCCACAAGGTGGCAGCAGTTCTCCCTTAGCAAATCTGTTTACTAGGGCAACAGAGCCTCAATGGAAGCCGTGTTCTAGATTGGAATTTAGAATGGAATGTGCCAGGAGAAAGCCCCTCAAGTTTGTCTCACTACTTCTTGTTCGTGTTTTCAATTTAATTTTTTATTTTTTATTACAGCAAGTTTGATTACAACGTTTGGCTTGTTGTAGGTGTGCAAGATGTGGTTCTTTTAAACATATACATATGTCTGTTCTTCCTGGGACCCTTTTCCCATGTACGTTATGACAGAATGTTGAGTAGTCTTCTCTTGGCATTCCGTAGGTCTTTGGTGATTATATATTTCACCTGTGTTTGTATATGTCTCTTAACCCCAATATCGTAATGATCCAATCCTCACACCTTTCCATTGGTGAACCATAAGTTTGTTTAATGAATCTGTGATTGCCCTTCTCCGTGGAAATATCTGCCCTGGTATCCGTTTTTAGGTAACACCTATAAGTGATATCCTACGATATGTGTCTTTCACTTTCTGACTTACTACAAGTCACGTGATTACCTGTAGACTCATCTACGGTGCTGCAAATGGCATTGTGCCCTTTTTTTCCTTGGCTAATATTCTGTCTTAGCGAGGTCCATTTTCTGCAATGTGATTCCCTGAGGGCTGAGGATTAGCTGACCTGGGCAGCCTGACCCTGCCGGCAAGCCCTCCCCAGGTGTGCCTGGGTTGAGGTCAATAGAAACAGCACTCCAGGCAGCAATAGCCCCTGCAGCTGTGCCTGACTCCATATTCTCTGCCCCGTCAGCAGTCTCGGGGCTGTGCTGGTGGGAGGGTGTGTGGGTCCACGGCTTTGTTGGTGGCCCGGTGTGAGTGGGGCTCTGCTGGACTTTCTGCAGGAGTTGCCAGGCTGCCACCTGTAAAGAAGAGGATGTGTCACCCATAACTTCCGCTGGAATTTCTCTCCGGGCTGAGGTGAGGAAGGAAAAAAAGGAGTGGGGGCCGGGACAGGAGGGGTATCTCAGCCAGGGAAATGGAAACGTTCCAGAAGAGCTCCTGGGGCCAGGACCATCCTGGCTGGCCTGCAGGCACCAAGTTGGCCTGCGTGCTGTCACTGGTGTGGCTCCACGGCCTTTCCTCTGGGCTTTCAAGCCCTTGTACATATTCAGGTGTTTTACCTGGGAAGGGTGGGAACAGTTCAGCAGCAGCTGGCCTGGGGCTCAGCTCACGTTTACTCACAGAGGCCTCGGCACGGTCCCCCAGCTTTGCAATGAGGACGCTCCTTGCGTCGGGGGGCCGGGCTGCTGGCTGTATGGGAGATGATTCCCCACCTCTGACCAATTTCAGAATTTTTTACCGCTGGAGCAAGTGCCCTGATAGGGTTTTCCTCTGTATAACTGCTGGGTTCAGGTTTTTTTTTCTTTTTTGGTTCAAGTTAGAATTTATTCATCTTTTATGTATTTATTGATATAAGCATGGAAATAATTCATTCATAGAAATACATCTGTGTGAAGGGAAGAACTTTTTTCTCTTTTATTTTTAAATTTTATTTCTAAAAATTTTGAAGTTTAATTATATTTATTTTTCTATACAGCAGGTTATTATTAGTTATCTACTTTATTCATATATATATATATACAGGTCAATACCTATCTCCCAACTCATCTGACCACCAACACCCCATGGCTTCCCCGACTTGGTGTCCATACGTTTGTTCTCTACCTCTGTTTCTCTATTTCTGCCCTGCAAACCTCTTCATCTGTACCATATATCTAGGTTCCACATACATGCATTAAGACAGAATATTTGTTTTGCTCATTCTGACTTACTTCATTCTGTATGACAGTCTCTAGATCCACCGACTTCTCTACAAATAACATAGTTTCCTTCCTTTTCATGGCTGAGTCATATCCCATTTTATATATGTACCACATCTTTATCCATTCTTCTGTCTGTGGGCATTTAGGTTGCTTCCATTACCTGGCTATTGTAAATAGTGCTGCAATGAACATTGTGGTGAATGTGTGTTTTTGATTTATGGTTTTCTCTGGGTATATGCCCAGAAGTGGGATTGCTGGATCCTATGGTAATTCTATTTCTAGTTTCTTTAAGGAAACTCCATACTGTTCTCCATAGTGACTGTATCAATTTACCTTCCCACCAATAGTGGAAGAGGCTTCCTTTTGTCCACACCCTCCCCAGAATTTGTTGTTTGTAGATTTTCTGATGACGCCGATTCTAACAGGTGTGAGGTGATACCTCATTGTCGTTTTGATTTCAATTTCTCTAATAATTAGTGGTGTTGAGCAACTTTTCATGTGCGTCTTGGCCGTCTCTGTGACTTCTTTGAAGAAACGTCTATTTAGATCTTCTGCCCATTTTTGTATTGGGTTGTTTGTTTCATTAATATTAAGCAGCGTGAGCTGTTTATATATATTGGAGATTAAACCTTTGTCCATTGATTCGTTTGCGAACGTTTTCGCCCATTCTGAGGGTTGCCTTTTTCCATTCCCGTTTTTTTTTTAACCAAAAAAGAAAGAAAGCAAAAGCAGCAGAACACTAATGTGCGTGAAATATGCCTCTTGAAACTGTCGTTTTGAAATATGGACGTCTTTTGAACTTTTTGGTCGATATATGACGCCAGGATTTGTTTTCAGGGCAGGTGTCAGTTACAGGCCTGCAATGATTTGGAATATCCACTGACCATTAGCGCTGGGATTAAAGCTGCTGTTGTGTGAAACGGCCACAAGGTGGCAGCAGTTCTCCCTTCGAAAATCTAGTTACTAAGGCAACAGAGCCTCAATAGAAGTCCTGTTCTAGATTGGAATTTAGAATGGAATGTGCCAGGAGAAAGCCCCTCAAGTTTGTCTCACTACTTCTTGTTCGTGTTTTTAATTTAATTTTTTATTTTTTATTACAGCAAGTTTGATTACAACGTTTGGCTTGTTGTAGGTGTGCAAGATGTGGTTCTTTTACACATGTACATATGTCTGTTCTTCCTGGGACCCTTTTCCCATGTACGTTATGACAGAATGTTGAGTAGTCTTCTCTTGGCATTCCGTAGGTCTTTGGTGATTATATATTTCACCTGTGTTTGTATATGTCTCTTAACCCCAATATCGTAATGAATCCAATCCTCACACCTTTCCATTGGTGAACCATAAGTTTGTTTAATGAATCTGTGATTGCCCTTCTCCGTGGAAATATCTGCCCTGGTATCCGTTTTTAGGTAACACCTATAAGTGATATCCTAGGATATGTGTCTTTCACTTTCTGACTTACTACAAGTCACGTGATTACCTGTAGACTCATCCACGGTGCTGCAAATGGCATTGTGCCCTTTTTTTCCTTGGCTAATATTCTGTCTTAGTGAGGTCCATTTTCTGCAATGTGATTCCCTGAGGGCTGAGGATTCGCTGACCTGGGCAGCCTGACCCTGCTGGCAAGCCCTCCCCAGGTGTGCCTGGGTTGAGGTCAATAGAAACAGCACTCCAGGCAGCAATAGCCCCTGCAGCTGTGCCTGACTCCATATTCTCTGCCCCGTCAGCAGTCTCGGGGCTGTGCTGGTGGGAGGGTGTGAGGGTCCACGGCTTTGTTGGTGGCCCGGTGTGAGTGGGGCTCTGCTGGACTTTCTGCAGGAGTTGCCAGGCTGCCACCTGTAAAGAAGAGGATGTGTCACCCATAACTTCCGCAGGAATTTCTCTCCGGGCTGAGGTGAGGAAGGAAAAAAAGGAGTGGGGGCCGGGACAGGAGGGGTATCTCAGCCATGGAAATGGAAAGCTTCCAGAAGAGCGCCCGGGGCCAGGACCATCCTGGCTGGCCTGCAGGCACCAAGTTGGCCTGCGTGCTGTCACTGGTGTGGCTCCACGGCCTTTCCTCTGGGCTTTCAAGCCCTTGTACATATTCAGGTGTTTTACCTGGGAAGGGTGGGAACAGTTCAGCAGCAGCTGGCCTGGGGCTCAGCTCACGTTTACTCACAGAGGCCTCGGCACGGTCCCCCAGCTTTGCAATGAGGACGCTCCTTGCGTCGGGGGGCCGGGCTGCTGGCTGTATGGGAGATGATTCCCCACCTCTGACCAATTTCAGAATTTTTTACCGCTGGAGCAAGTGCCCTGATAGGGTTTTCCTCTGTATAACTGCTGGGTTCAGGTTTTTTTTTTTCTTTTTTGGTTCAAGTTAGAATTTATTCATCTTTTATGTATTTATTGATATAAGCATGGAAATAATTCATTCATAGAAATACATCTGTGTGAAGGGAAGAACTTTTTTCTGTTTTATTTTTAAATTTTATTTCTAAAAATTTTGAAGTTTAATTATATTTATTTTTCTATACAGCAGGTTATTATTAGTTATCTACTTTATTCATATATATATATATACAGGTCAATACCTATCTCCCAACTCATCTGACCACCAACACCCCATGGCTTCCCCGACTTGGTGTCCATACGTTTGTTCTCTACCTCTGTTTCTCTATTTCTGCCCTGCAAACCTCTTCATCTGTACCATATATCTAGGTTCCACATACATGCATTAAGACAGAATATTTGTTTTGCTCATTCTGACTTACTTCATTCTGTATGACAGTCTCTAGATCCACCGACTTCTCTACAAATAACATAGTTTCCTTCCTTTTCATGGCTGAGTCATATCCCATTTTATATATGTACCACATCTTTATCCATTCTTCTGTCTGTGGGCATTTAGGTTGCTTCCATTACCTGGCTATTGTAAATAGTGCTGCAATGAACATTGTGGTGAATGTGTGTTTTTGATTTATGGTTTTCTCTGGGTATATGCCCAGAAGTGGGATTGCTGGATCCTATGGTAATTCTATTTCTAGTTTCTTTAAGGAAACTCCATACTGTTCTCCATAGTGACTGTATCAATTTACCTTCCCACCAATAGTGGAAGAGGCTTCCTTTTGTCCACACCCTCCCCAGAATTTGTTGTTTGTAGATTTTCTGATGACGCCGATTCTAACAGGTGTGAGGTGATACCTCATTGTCGTTTTGATTTCAATTTCTCTAATAATTAGTGGTGTTGAGCAACTTTTCATGTGCGTCTTGGCCGTCTCTGTGACTTCTTTGAAGAAACGTCTATTTAGATCTTCTGCCCATTTTTGTATTGGGTTGTTTGTTTCATTAATATTAAGCAGCGTGAGCTGTTTATATATATTGGAGATTAAACCTTTGTCCATTGATTCGTTTGCGAACGTTTTCGCCCATTCTGAGGGTTGCCTTTTTCCATTCCCGTTTTTTTTTTAACCAAAAAAGAAAGAAAGCAAAAGCAGCAGAACACTAATGTGCGTGAAATATGCCTCTTGAAACTGTCGTTTTGAAATATGGACGTCTTTTGAACTTTTTGGTCGATATATGACGCCAGGATTTGTTTTCAGGGCAGGTGTCAGTTACAGGCCTGCAATGATTTGGAATATCCACTGACCATTAGCGCTGGGATTAAAGCTGCTGTTGTGTGAAACGGCCACAAGGTGGCAGCAGTTCTCCCTTAGCAAATCTGGTTACTAGGGCAACAGAGCCTCAATGGAAGCCGTGTTGTAGATTGGAATTTAGAATGGAATGTGCCAGGAGAAAGCCCCTCAAGTTTGTCTCACTACTTCTTGTTCGTGTTTTCAATTTAATTTTTAATTTTTTATTACAGCAAGTTTGATTACAACGTTTGGCTTGTTGTAGGTGTGCAAGATGTGGTTCTTTTAAACATATACATATGTCTGTTCTTCCTGGGACCCTTTTCCCATGTACGTTATGACAGAATGTTGAGTAGTCTTCTCTTGGCATTCCGTAGGTCTTTGGTGATTATATATTTCACCTGTGTTTGTATATGTCTCTTAACCCCAATATCATAATGATCCAATCCTCACACCTTTCCATTGGTGAACCATAAGTTTGTTTAATGAATCTGTGATTGCCCTTCTCCGTGGAAATATCTGCCCTGGTATCTGTTTTTAGGTAACACCTATAAGTGATATCCTATGATATGTGTCTTTCACTTTCTGACTTACTACAAGTCACGTGATTACCTGTAGACTCATCTACGGTGCTGCAAATGGCATTGTGCCCTTTTTTTCCTTGGCTAATATTCTGTCTTAGCGAGGTCCATTTTCTGCAATGTGATTCCCTGAGGGCTGAGGATTAGCTGACCTGGGCAGCCTGACCCTGCCGGCAAGCCCTCCCCAGGTGTGCCTGGGTTGAGGTCAATAGAAACAGCACTCCAGGCAGCAATAGCCCCTGCAGCTGTGCCTGACTCCATATTCTCTGCCCCGTCAGCAGTCTCGGGGCTGTGCTGCTGGGAGGGTGTGAGGGTCCACAGCTTTGTCGGTGGCCCGGTGTGAGTGGGGCTCTGCTGGACTTTCTGCAGGAGTTGCCAGGCTGCCACCTGTAAAGATGAGGATGTGTCACCCATAACTTCCGCAGGAATTTCTCTCCGGGCTGAGGTGAGGAAGGAAAAAAAGGAGTGGGGGCCGGGACAGGAGGGGTATCTCAGCCAGGGAAATGGAAACGTTCCAGAAGAGCTCCTGGGGCCAGGACCATCCTGGCTGGCCTGCAGGCACCAAGTTGGCCTGCGTGCTGTCGCTGGTGTGGCTCCATGGCCCTTCCTCTAGGCTTTCAATCCCTTGTACATATTCAGGTGTTTTACCTGGGAAGGGTGGGAACAGTACAGCAGCAGCTGGCCTGGGGCTCAGCTCACGTTTACTCACAGAGGCCTCGGCATGGTCCCCCAGCTTTGCAATGAGGACGCTCCTCGCTTGGGGGGCCGGGCTGCTGGCTGTATGGGAGATGATTCCCCACCTCTGACCAATTTCAGAATTGTTTACCGCTGGAGCAAGTGCCCTGATAGGGTTTTCCTCTGTATAACTGCTGGGTTCAGGATTTTTTTTTTCTTTTTTGGTTCAAGTTAGAATTTATTCATCTTTTATGTATTTATTGATATAAGCATGGAAATAATTCATTCATAGAAATACATCTGTGTGAAGGGAAGAACTTTTTTCTGTTTTATTTTAAATTTTACTTCTAAAAATTTTGAAGTTTAATTATATTTATTTTTCTATACAGCAGGTTATTATTAGTTATCTATTTTATTCATATACATATATACAGGTCAATACCTATCTCCCAACTCATCTGACCACCAACACCCCATGGCTTCCCCCACTTGGTGTCCTTACGTTTGTTCTCTACCTCTGTTTCTCTATTTCTGCCCTGCAAACCTGTTCATCTGTACCATATATCTAGGTTCCACATACATGCATTAATACAGAATATTTGTTTTGCTCTTTCTGACTTACTTCATTCTGTAAGACAGTCTCTAGATCCACCGACTTCTCTACAAATAACCCAGTTTCATTCCTTTTCATGGCTGAGTCATATTCCATTTTATATATGTACCACATCTTTATCCATTCTTCTGTCTGTGGGCATTTAGGTTGCTTCCATTACCTGGCTATTGTAAATAGTGCTGCAATGAACATTGTGGTGAATGTGTGTTTTTGATTTATGGTTTTCTCTGGGTATATGCCCAGAAGTGGGATTGCTGGATCCTATGGTAATTCTATTTCTAGTTTCTTTAAGGAAACTCCATACTGTTCTCCATAGTGACTGTATCAATTTACCTTCCCACCAATAGTGGAAGAGGCTTCCTTTTGTCCACACCCTCCCCAGAATTTGTTGTTTGTAGATTTTCTGATGATGCCGATTCTAACAGGTGTGAGGTGATACCTCATTGTCATTGTGATTTGCATTTCTCTAATAATTAGTGGTGTTGAGCAGGTTTTCATGTGCGTCTTGGCCGTCTCTGTGACTTCTTTGAAGAAACGTCTATTTAGATCTTCTGCCCATTTTTGTATTGGGTTGTTTGTTTTATTAATATTAAGCAGCGTGAGCTGTTTATATATATTGGAGATTAAACCTTTGTCCATTGATTCGTTTGCGAACGTTTTCGCCCATTCTGAGGGTTGCCTTTTTCCATTCCCGTTTTTTTTTTAACCAAAAAAGAAAGAAAGCAAAAGCAGCAGAACACTAATGTGCGTGAAATATGCCTCTTGTAACTGTCGTTTTGAAATATGGACGTCTTTTGAACTTTTTGGTCGATATATGACGCCAGGATTTGTTTTCAGGGCAGGTGTCACTTACAGGCCTGCAATGATTTGGAATATCCACTGACCATTAGCGCTGGGATTAAAGCTGCTGTTGTGTGAAACGGCCACAAGGTGGCAGCAGTTCTCCCTTCGAAAATCTAGTTACTAAGGCAACAGAGCCTCAATAGAAGTCCTGTTCTAGATTGGAATTTAGAATGGAATGTGCCAGGAGAAAGCCCCTGAAGTTTGTCTCACTACTTCTTGTTCGTGTTTTTAATTTAATTTTTTATTTTTTATTACAGCAAGTTTGATTACAACGTTTGGCTTGTTGTAGGTGTGCAAGATGTGGTTCTTTTACACATATACATATGTCTGTTCTTCCTGGGACCCTTTTCCCATGTACGTTATGACAGAATGTTGAGTAGTCTTCTCTTGGCATTCCGTAGGTCTTTGGTGATTATATATTTCACCTGTGTTTGTATATGTCTCTTAACCCCAATATCGTAATGAATCCAATCCTCACACCTTTCCATTGGTGAACCATAAGTTTGTTTAATGAATCTGTGATTGCCCTTCTCCGTGGAAATATCTGCCCTGGTATCCGTTTTTAGGTAACACCTATAAGTGATATCCTACGATATGTGTCTTTCACTTTCTGACTTACTACAAGTCACGTGATTACCTGTAGACTCATCCACGGTGCTGCAAATGGCATTGTGCCCTTTTTTTCCTTGGCTAATATTCTGTCTTAGTGAGGTCTATTTTCTGCAATGTGATTCCCGAGGGCTGAGGATTAGCTGACCTGGGCAGCCTGACCCTGCTGGCAAGCCCTCCCCAGGTGTGCCTGGGTTGAGGTCAATAGAAACAGCACTCCAGGCAGCAATAGACCCTGCAGCTGTGCCTGACTCCATATTCTCTGCCCCGTCAGCAGTCTCGGGGCTGTGCTGCTGGGAGGGTGTGAGGGTCCACGGCTTTGTTGGTGGCCCGGTGTGAGTGGGGCTCTGCTGGACTTTCTGCAGGAGTTGCCAGGCTGCCACCTGTAAAAAGAGGATGTGTCACCCATAACTTCCGCTGGAATTTCTCTCCGGGCTGAGGTGAGGAAGGAAAAAAAGGAGTGGGGGCCGGGACAGGAGGGGTATCTCAGCCAGGGAAATGGAAACCTTCCAGAAGAGCTCCCGGGGCCAGGACCATCCTGGCTGGCCTGCAGGCACCACTTTGGCCTGCGTTCTGTCACTGGTGTGGCTCCACGGCCTTTCCTCTAGGCATTCAAGCCCTTGTACATATTCAGGTGTTTTACCTGGGAAGGGTGGGAACAGTTCAGCAGCAGCTGGCCTGGGGCTCAGCTCACGTTTACTCACAGAGGCCTCGGCACGGTCCCCCAGCTTTGCAATGAGGACGCTCCTTGCGTGTGGGGGCCGGGCTGCTGGCTCTATGGGAGATGATTCCCCACCTCTGACCAATTTCAGAATTGTTTACCGCTGGAGCAAGTGCCCTGATAGGGTTTTCCTCTGTATAACTGCTGGGTTCAGGATTTTTTTTTTCTTTTTTGGTTCAAGTTAGAATTTATTCATCTTTTATGTATTTATTGATATAAGCATGGAAATAATTCATTCATAGAAATACATCTGTGTGAAGGGAAGAACTTTTTTCTGTTTTATTTTAAATTTTACTTCTAAAAATTTTGAAGTTTATTTATATTTATTTTTCTATACAGCAGGTTATTATTAGTTATCTCTTTTATTCATATACATATATACAGGTCAATACCTATCTCCCAACTCATCTGACCACCAACACCCCATGGCTTCCCCCACTTGGTGTCCTTACGTTTGTTCTCTACCTCTGTTTCTCTATTTCTGCCCTGCAAACCTGTTCATCTGTACCATATATCTAGGTTCCACATACATGCATTAATACAGAATATTTGTTTTGCTCTTTCTGACTTACTTCATTCTGTATGACAGTCTCTAGATCCACCGACTTCTCTACAAATAACCCAGTTTCATTCCTTTTCATGGCTGAGTCATATTCCATTTTATATATGTACCACATCTTTATCCATTCTTCTGTCTGTGGGCATTTAGGTTGCTTCCATTACCTGGCTATTGTAAATAGTGCTGCAATGAACATTGTGGTGAATGTGTGTTTTTGATTTATGGTTTTCTCTGGGTATATGCCCAGAAGTGGGATTGCTGGATCTTATGGTAATTCTATTTCTAGTTTCTTTAAGGAAACTCCATACTGTTCTCCATAGTGACTGTATCAATTTACCTTCCCACCAATAGTGGAAGAGGGTTCCTTTTGTCCACACCCTCCCCAGAATTTGTTGTTTGTAGATTTTCTGATGACGCCGATTCTAACAGGTGTGAGGTGATACCTCATTGTCATTGTGATTTGCATTTCTCTAATAATTAGTGGTGTTGAGCAGGTTTTCATGTGCGTCTTGGCCGTCTCTGTGACTTCTTTGAAGAAACGTCTATTTAGATCTTCTGCCCATTTTTGTATTGGGTTGTTTGTTTTATTAATATTAAGCAGCGTGAGCTGTTTATATATATTGGAGATTAAACCTTTGTCCATTGATTCGTTTGCGAACGTTTTCGCCCATTCTGAGGGTTGCCTTTTTCCATTCCCGTTTTTTTTTTAACCAAAAAAGAAAGAAAGCAAAAGCAGCAGAACACTAATGTGCGTGAAATATGCCTCTTGTAACTGTCGTTTTGAAATATGGACGTCTTTTGAACTTTTTGGTCGATATATGACGCCAGGATTTGTTTTCAGGGCAGGTGTCACTTACAGGCCTGCAATGATTTGGAATATCCACTGACCATTAGCGCTGGGATTAAAGCTGCTGTTGTGTGAAACGGCCACAAGGTGGCAGCAGTTCTCCCTTCGAAAATCTAGTTACTAAGGCAACAGAGCCTCAATAGAAGTCCTGTTCTAGATTGGAATTTAGAATGGAATGTGCCAGGAGAAAGCCCCTCAAGTTTGTCTCACTACTTCTTGTTCGTGTTTTTAATTTAATTTTTTATTTTTTATTACAGCAAGTTTGATTACAACGTTTGGCTTGTTGTAGGTGTGCAAGATGTGGTTCTTTTACACATATACATATGTCTGTTCTTCCTGGGACCCTTTTCCCATGTACGTTATGACAGAATGTTGAGTAGTCTTCTCTTGGCATTCCGTAGGTCTTTGGTGATTATATATTTCACCTGTGTTTGTATATGTCTCTTAACCCCAATATCGTAATGAATCCAATCCTCACACCTTTCCATTGGTGAACCATAAGTTTGTTTAATGAATCTGTGATTGCCCTTCTCCGTGGAAATATCTGCCCTGGTATCCGTTTTTAGGTAACACCTATAAGTGATATCCTACGATATGTGTCTTTCACTTTCTGACTTACTACAAGTCACGTGATTACCTGTAGACTCATCCACGGTGCTGCAAATGGCATTGTGCCCTTTTTTTCCTTGGCTAATATTCTGTCTTAGTGAGGTCTGTTTTCTGCAATGTGATTCCCGAGGGCTGAGGATTAGCTGACCTGGGCAGCCTGACCCTGCTGGCAAGCCCTCCCCAGGTGTGCCTGGGTTGAGGTCAATAGAAACAGCACTCCAGGCAGCAATAGACCCTGCAGCTGTGCCTGACTCCATATTCTCTGCCCCGTCAGCAGTCTCGGGGCTGTGCTGCTGGGAGGGTGTGAGGGTCCACGGCTTTGTTGGTGGCCCGGTGTGAGTGGGGCTCTGCTGGACTTTCTGCAGGAGTTGCCAGGCTGCCACCTGTAAAGAAGAGGATGTGTCACCCATAACTTCCGCAGGAATTTCTCTCCGGGCTGAGGTGAGGAAGGAAAAAAAGGAGTGGGGGCCGGGACAGGAGGGGTATCTCAGCCATGGAAATGGAAAGCTTCCAGAAGAGCGCCCGGGGCCAGGACCATCCTGGCTGGCCTGCAGGCACCAAGTTGGCCTGCGTGCTGTCACTGGTGTGGCTCCACGGCCTTTCCTCTGGGCTTTCAAGCCCTTGTACATATTCAGGTGTTTTCCCTGGGAAGGGTGGGAACAGTTCAGCAGCAGCTGGCCTGGGGCTCAGCTCACGTTTACTCACAGAGGCCTCGGCACGGTCCCCCAGCTTTGCAATGAGGACGCTCCTTGCGTCGGGGGGCCGGGCTGCTGGCTGTATGGGAGATGATTCCCCACCTCTGACCAATTTCAGAATTGTTTACCGCTGGAGCAAGTGCCCTGATAGGGTTTTCCTCTGTATAACTGCTGGGTTCAGGTTTTTTTTTTTCTTTTTTGGTTCAAGTTAGAATTTATTCATCTTTTATGTATTTATTGATATAAGCATGGAAATAATTCATTCATGGAAATACATCTGTGTGAAGGGAAGAACTTTTTTCTGTTTTATTTTAAATTTTACTTCTAAAAATTTTGAAGTTTAATTATATTTATTTTTCTATACAGCAGGTTATTATTAGTTATCTATTTTATTCATATACATATATACAGGTCAATACCTATCTCCCAACTCATCTGACCACCAACACCCCATGGCTTCCCCCACTTGGTGTCCTTACGTTTGTTCTCTACCTCTGTTTCTCTATTTCTGCCCTGCAAACCTGTTCATCTGTACCATATATCTAGGTTCCACATACATGCATTAAGACAGAATATTTGTTTTGCTCTTTCTGACTTACTTCATTCTGTATGACAGTCTCTAGATCCACCGACTTCTCTACAAATAACCCAGTTTCATTCCTTTTCATGGCTGAGTCATATTCCATTTTATATATGTACCACATCTTTATCCATTCTTCTGTCTGTGGGCATTTAGGTTGCTTCCATTACCTGGCTATTGTAAATAGTGCTGCAATGAACATTGTGGTGAATGTGTGTTTTTGATTTATGGTTTTCTCTGGGTATATGCCCAGAAGTGGGATTGCTGGATCCTATGGTAATTCTATTTCTAGTTTCTTTAAGGAAACTCCATACTGTTCTCCATAGTGACTGTATCAATTTACCTTCCCACCAATAGTGGCAGAGGCTTCCTTTTGTCCACACCCTCCCCAGAATTTGTTGTTTGTAGATTTTCTGATGACGCCGATTCTAACAGGTGTGAGGTGATACCTCATTGTCATTGTGATTTGCATTTCTCTAATAATTAGTGGTGTTGAGCAGCTTTTCATGTGCGTCTTGGCCGTCTCTGTGACTTCTTTGAAGAAACGTCTATTTAGATATTCTGCCCATTTTTGTATTGGGTTGTTTGTTTTATTAATATTAAGCTGCGTGAGCTGTTTATATATATTGGAGATTAAACCTTTGTCCATTGATTCGTTTGCGAACGTTTTCGCCCATTCTGAGGGTTGCCTTTTTCCATTCCCGTTTTTTTTTAACCAAAAAAAGAAAGAAAGCAAAAGAAGCAGAACACTAATGTGAGTGAAATATGCCTCTTGAAACTGTCGTTTTGAAATAAGGACGTCTTTTGAACTTTTTGGTCGATATATGACCCAAGGATTTGTTTTCAGTGCAGGTGTCATTTACAGGCCTGCAATGATTTGGAATATCCACTGACTATTAGCACTGGGATTAAAGCTGCTGTTGTGTGAAACGGCCACAAGGTGGCAGCAGTTCTCCCTTAGCAAATCTGGTTACTAAGGCAACAGAGCCTCAATGGAAGTCGTGTTCTAGATTGGAATATAGAATGGGATGTGCCAGGAGAAAGCCCCTCAAGTTTGTCTCACTACTTCTTGTTCGTGTTTTTAATTTAATTTTTTATTTTTTATTACAGCAAGTTTGATTACAACGTTTGGCTTGTTGTAGGTGTGCAAGATATGATTCTTTTACACATATACATATGTCTGTTCTTTCTGGGACCCTTTTCCCATGTACGTTATGACAAAATGTTGAGTAGTCTTCTCTTGGTATTCCGTAGGTCTTTGGTGATTATATATTTCACCTGTGTTTGTATATGTCTCTTAACCCCAATATCGTAATGAATCCAATCCTCACACCTTTCCATTGGTGAACCATAAGTTTGTTTAATGAATCTGTGATTGCCCTTCTCCGTGGAAATATCTGCCCTGGTATCCGTTTTTAGGTAACACCTTTAAGTGATATCCTAGGATATGTGTCTTTCACTTTCTGACTTACTACAAGTCACGTGATTACCTGTAGACTCATCTACGGTGCTGCAAATGGCATTGTGCCCTTTTTTTCCTTGGCTAATATTCTGTCTTAGCGAGGTCCATTTTCTGCAATGTGATTCCCTGAGGGCTGAGGATTAGCTGACCTGGGCAGCCTGACCCTGCCAGCAAGCCCTCCCCAGGTGTGCCTGGGTTGAGGTCAATAGAAACAGCACTCCAGGCAGCAATAGCCCCTGCAGCTGTGCCTGACTCCATATTCTCTGCCCCGTCAGCAGTCTCGGGGCTGTGCTGGTGGGAGGGTGTGAGGGTCCACGGCTTTGTTGGTGGCCCGGTGTGAGTGGGGCTCTGCTGGACTTTCTGCAGGAGTTGCCAGGCTGCCACCTGTAAAGAAGAGGATGTGTCACCCATAACTTCCGCTGGAATTTCTCTCCGGGCTGAGGTGAGGAAGGAAAAAAAGGAGTGGGGGCCGGGACAGGAGGGGTATCTCAGCCAGGGAAATGGAAACCTTCCAGAAGAGCTCCCGGGGCCAGGACCATCCTGGCTGGCCTGCAGGCACCACTTTGGCCTGCGTTCTGTCACTGGTGTGGCTCCACGGCCTTTCCTCTAGGCATTCAAGCCCTTGTACATATTCAGGTGTTTTACCTGGGAAGGGTGGGAACAGTTCAGCAGCAGCTGGCCTGGGGCTCAGCTCACGTTTACTCACAGAGGCCTCGGCACGGTCCCCCAGCTTTGCAATGAGGACGCTCCTTGCGTGTGGGGGCCGGGCTGCTGGCTCTATGGGAGATGATTCCCCACCTCTGACCAATTTCAGAATTGTTTACCGCTGGAGCAAGTGCCCTGATAGGGTTTTCCTCTGTATAACTGCTGGGTTCAGGATTTTTTTTTTCTTTTTTGGTTCAAGTTAGAATTTATTCATCTTTTATGTATTTATTGATATAAGCATGGAAATAATTCATTCATAGAAATACATCTGTGTGAAGGGAAGAACTTTTTTCTGTTTTATTTTAAATTTTACTTCTAAAAATTTTGAAGTTTATTTATATTTATTTTTCTATACAGCAGGTTATTATTAGTTATCTCTTTTATTCATATACATATATACAGGTCAATACCTATCTCCCAACTCATCTGACCACCAACACCCCATGGCTTCCCCCACTTGGTGTCCTTACGTTTGTTCTCTACCTCTGTTTCTCTATTTCTGCCCTGCAAACCTGTTCATCTGTACCATATATCTAGGTTCCACATACATGCATTAATACAGAATATTTGTTTTGCTCTTTCTGACTTACTTCATTCTGTATGACAGTCTCTAGATCCACCGACTTCTCTACAAATAACCCAGTTTCATTCCTTTTCATGGCTGAGTCATATTCCATTTTATATATGTACCACATCTTTATCCATTCTTCTGTCTGTGGGCATTTAGGTTGCTTCCATTACCTGGCTATTGTAAATAGTGCTGCAATGAACATTGTGGTGAATGTGTGTTTTTGATTTATGGTTTTCTCTGGGTATATGCCCAGAAGTGGGATTGCTGGATCCTATGGTAATTCTATTTCTAGTTTCTTTAAGGAAACTCCATACTGTTCTCCATAGTGACTGTATCAATTTACCTTCCCACCAATAGTGGAAGAGGGTTCCTTTTGTCCACACCCTCCCCAGAATTTGTTGTTTGTAGATTTTCTGATGACGCCGATTCTAACAGGTGTGAGGTGATACCTCATTGTCATTGTGATTTGCATTTCTCTAATAATTAGTGGTGTTGAGCAGGTTTTCATGTGCGTCTTGGCCGTCTCTGTGACTTCTTTGAAGAAACGTCTATTTAGATCTTCTGCCCATTTTTGTATTGGGTTGTTTGTTTTATTAATATTAAGCAGCGTGAGCTGTTTATATATATTGGAGATTAAACCTTTGTCCATTGATTCGTTTGCGAACGTTTTCGCCCATTCTGAGGGTTGCCTTTTTCCATTCCCGTTTTTTTTTAACCAAAAAAGAAAGAAAGCAAAAGCAGCAGAACACTAATGTGCGTGAAATATCCCTCTTGAAACTGTCGTTTTGAAATATGGACGTCTTTTGAACTTTTTGGTTGATATATGACCCCAGGATTTGTTTTCAGGGCAGGTGTCATTTACAGGCCTGCAATGATTTGGAATATCCCCTGACCATTAGCGCTGGGATTAAAGCTGCTGTTGTGTGAAACGGCCACAAGGTGGCAGCAGTTCTCCCTTCGAAAATCTAGTTACTAAGGCAACAGAGCCTCAATAGAAGTCGTGTTCTAGATTGGAATTTAGAATGGAATGTGCCAGGAGAAAGCCCCTCAAGTTTGTCTCACTACTTCTTGTTCGTGTTTTTAATTTAATTTTTTATTTTTTATTACAGCAAGTTTGATGACAACGTTTGGCTTGTTGTAGGTGTGCAAGATGTGGTTCTTTTACACATATACATATGTCTGTTCTTCCTGGGACCCTTTTCCCATGTACGTTATGACAGAATGTTGAGTAGTCTTCTCTTGGCATTCCGTAGGTCTTTGGTGATTATATATTTCACCTGTGTTAGTATATGTCTCTTAACCCCAATATCGTAATGAATCCAATCCTCACACCTTTCCATTGGTGAACCATAAGTTTGTTTAATGAATCTGTGATTGCCCTTCTCCGAGGAAATATGTGCCCTGGTATCCGTTTTTAGGTAACACCTATAAGTGATATCCTAGGATATGTGTCTTTCACTTTCTGACTTACTACAAGTCACGTGATTACCTGTAGACTCATCTACGGTGCTGCAAAAGGCATTGTGCCCTTTTTTTCCTTGGCTAATATTCTGTCTTAGCGAGGTCCATTTTCTGCAATGTGATTCCCTGAGGGCTGAGGATTAGCTGACCTGGGCAGCCTGACCCTGCTGGCAAGCACTCCCCAGGTGTGCCTGGGTTGAGGTCAATAGAAACAGCACTCCAGGCAGCAATAGCCCCTGCAGCTGTGCCTGACTCCATATTCTCTGCCCCGTCAGCAGTCTCGGGGCTGTGCTGGTGGGAGGGTGTGAGGGTCCACGGCTTTGTTGGTGGCCCGGTGTGAGTGGGGCTCTGCTGGACTTTCTGCAGGAGTTGCCAGGCTGCCACCTGTAAAGAAGAGGATGTGTCACCCATAACTTCCGCAGGAATTTCTCTCCGGGCTGAGGTGAGGAAGGAAAAAAAGGAGTGGGGGCCGGGACAGGAGGGGTATCTCAGCCATGGAAATGGAAAGCTTCCAGAAGAGCGCCCGGGGCCAGGACCATCCTGGCTGGCCTGCAGGCACCAAGTTGGCCTGCGTGCTGTCACTGGTGTGGCTCCACGGCCTTTCCTCTGGGCTTTCAAGCCCTTGTACATATTCAGGTGTTTTACCTGGGAAGGGTGGGAACAGTTCAGCAGCAGCTGGCCTGGGGCTCAGCTCACGTTTACTCACAGAGGCCTCGGCACGGTCCCCCAGCTTTGCAATGAGGACGCTCCTTGCGTCGGGGGGCCGGGCTGCTGGCTGTATGGGAGATGATTCCCCACCTCTGACCAATTTCAGAATTGTTTACCGCTGGAGCAAGTGCCCTGATAGGGTTTTCCTCTGTATAACTGCTGGGTTCAGGTTTTTTTTTTCTTTTTTGGTTCAAGTTACAATTTATTCATCTTTTATGTATTTATTGATATAAGCATGGAAATAATTCATTCATAGAAATACATCTGTGTGAAGGGAAAACTTTTTTCTCTTTTATTTTTAAATTTTATTTCTAAAAATTTTGAAGTTTAATTATATTTATTTTTCTATACAGCAGGTTATTATTAGTTATCTATTTTATTCATATATATATATACAGGTCAATACCTATCTCCCAACTCATCTGACCACCAACACCCCATGGCTTCCCCGACTTGGTGTCCATACGTTTGTTCTCTACCTCTGTTTCTCTATTTCTGCCCTGCAAACCTCTTCATCTGTACCATATATCTAGGTTCCACATACATGCATTAAGACAGAATATTTGTTTTGCTCATTCTGAGTTACTTCATTCTGTATGACAGTCTCTAGATCCACCGACTTCTCTACAAATAACATAGTTTCCTTCCTTTTCATGGCTGAGTCATATCCCATTTTATATATGTACCACATCTTTATCCATTCTTCTGTCTGTGGGCATTTAGGTTCTTTCCATTACCTGGCTATTGTAAATAGTGCTGCAATGAACATTGTGGTGAATGTGTGTTTTTGATTTATGGTTTTCTCTGGGTATATGCCCAGAAGTGGGATTGCTGGATCCTATGGTAATTCTATTTCTAGTTTCTTTAAGGAAACTCCATACTGTTCTCCATAGTGACTGTATCAATTTACCTTGCCACCAATAGTGGAAGAGGCTTCCTTTTGTCCACACCCTCCCCAGAATTTGTTGTTTGTAGATTTTCTGATGACGCCGATTCTAACAGGTGTGAGGTGATACCTCATTGTCGTTTTGATTTGCATTTCTCTAATAATTAGTGGTGTTGAGCAGCTTTTCATGTGTGTCTTGGCCGTCTCTGTGACTTCTTTGAAGAAACGTCTATTTAGATACTCTGCCCATTTTTGTACTGGGTTGTTTGTTTTATTAATATTAAGCTGCGTGAGCTGTTTATATATATTGGAGATTAAACCTTTGTCCATTGATTCGTTTGCGAACGTTTTCGCCCATTCTGAGGGTTGCCTTTTTCCATTCCCGTTTTTTTTTAACCAAAAAAGAAAGAAAGCAAAAGAAGCAGAACACTAATGTGCGTGAAATATGCCTCTTGAAACTGTCGTTTTGAAATATGGACGTCTTTTGAACTTTTTGGTCGATATATGACCCCAGGATTTGTTTTCAGGGCAGGTGTCTTTTACAGGCCTCAATGATTTGGAATATCAACTGACCATTAGCGCTGGGATTAAAGCTGCTGTTGTGTGAAACGGCCACAAGGTGGCAGCAGTTCTCCCTTAGCAAATCTGGTTACTAGGGCAACAGAGCCTCAATGGAAGCCGTGTTCTAGATTGGAATTTAGAATGGAATGTGCCAGGAGAAAGCCCCTCAAGTTTGTCTCACTACTTCTTGTTCGTGTTTTCAATTTAATTTTTAATTTTTTATTACAGCAAGTTTGATTACAACGTTTGGCTTGTTGTAGGTGTGCAAGATGTGGTTCTTTTAAACATATACATATGTCTGTTCTTCCTGGGACCCTTTTCCCATGTACGTTATGACAGAATGTTGAGTAGTCTTCTCTTGGCATTCCGTAGGTCTTTGGTGATTATATATTTCACCTGTGTTTGTAAATGTCTCTTAACCCCAATATCATAATGATCCAATCCTCACACCTTTCCATTGGTGAACCATAAGTTTGTTTAATGAATCTGTGATTGCCCTTCTCCGTGGAAATATCTGCCCTGGTATCCGTTTTTAGGTAACACCTATAAGTGATATCCTACGATATGTGTCTTTCACTTTCTGACTTACTACAAGTCACGTGATTACCTGTAGACTCATCTACGGTGCTGCAAATGGCATTGTGCCCTTTTTTTCCTTGGCTAATATTCTGTCTTAGCGAGGTCCATTTTCTGCAATGTGATTCCCTGAGGGCTGAGGATTAGCTGACCTGGGCAGCCTGACCCTGCCGGCAAGCCCTCCCCAGGTGTGCCTGGGTTGAGGTCAATAGAAACAGCACTCCAGGCAGCAATAGCCCCTGCAGCTGTGCCTGACTCCATATTCTCTGCCCCGTCAGCAGTCTCGGGGCTGTGCTGGTGGGAGGGTGTGAGGGTCCACGGCTTTGTTGGTGGCCCGGTGTGAGTGGGGCTCTGCTGGACTTTCTGCAGGAGTTGCCAGGCTGCCACCTGTAAAGAAGAGGATGTGTCACCCATAACTTCCGCTGGAATTTCTCTCCGGGCTGAGGTGAGGAAGGAAAAAAAGGAGTGGGGGCCGGGACAGGAGGGGTATCTCAGCCAGGGAAATGGAAACGTTCCAGAAGAGCTCCTGGGGCCAGGACCATCCTGGCTGGCCTGCAGGCACCAAGTTGGCCTGCGTGCTGTCGCTGGTGTGGCTCCATGGCCCTTCCTCTAGGCTTTCAATCCCTTGTACATATTCAGGTGTTTTACCTGGAAAGGGTGGGAACAGTTCAGCAGCAGCTGGCCTGGGGCTCAGCTCACGTTTACTCACAGAGGCCTCGGCATGGTACACCAGCTTTGCAATGTGGACGCTCCTTGCGTGGGGGGGCCGGGCTGCTGGCTGTATGGGAGATGATTCCCCACCTCTGACCAATTTCAGAATTGTTTACCGCTGGAGCAAGTGCCCTGATAGGGTTTTCCTCTGTATAACTGCTGGGTTCAGGATTTTTTTTTTCTTTTTTGGTTCAAGTTAGAATTTATTCATCTTTTATGTATTTATTGATATAAGCATGGAAATAATTCATTCATAGAAATACATCTGTGTGAAGGGAAGAACTTTTTTCTGTTTTATTTTAAATTTTACTTCTAAAAATTTTGAAGTTTAATTATATTTATTTTTCTATACAGCAGGTTATTATTAGTTATCTATTTTATTCGTATACATATATACAGGTCAATACCTATCTCCCAACTCATCTGACCACCAACACCCCATGGCTTCCCCCACTTGGTGTCCCTACGTTTGTTCTCTACCTCTGTTTCTCTATTTCTGCCCTGCAAACCTGTTCATCTGTACCATATATCTAGGTTCCACATACATGCATTAATACAGAATATTTGTTTCGCTCTTTCTGACTTACTTCATTCTGTATGACAGTCTCTAGATCCACCGACTTCTCTACAAGTAACCCAGTTTTATTCCTTTTCATGGCTGAGTCATATTCCATTTTATATATGTACCACATCTTTATCCATTCTTCTGTCTGTGGGCATTTAGGTTGCTTCCATTACCTGGCTATTGTAAATAGTGCTGCAATGAACATTGTGGTGAATGTGTGTTTTTGATTTATGGTTTTCTCTGGGTATATGCCCAGAAGTGGGATTGCTGGATCCTATGGTAATTCTATTTCTAGTTTCTTTAAGGAAACTCCATACTGTTCTCCATAGTGACTGTATCAATTTACCTTCCCACCAATAGTGGAAGAGGCTTCCTTTTGTCCACACCCTCCCCAGAATTTGTTGTTTGTAGATTTTCTGATGATGCCGATTCTAACAGGTGTGAGGTGATACCTCATTGTCATTGTGATTTGCATTTCTCTAATAATTAGTGGTGTTGAGCAGCTTTTCATGTGCGTTTTGGCCGTCTCTGTGACTTCTTTGAAGAAACGTCTATTTAGATCTTCTGCCCATTTTTGTATTGGGTTGTTTGTTTTATTAATATTAAGCAGCGTGAGCTGTTTATATATATTGGAGATTAAACCTTTGTCCATTGATTCGTTTGCGAACGTTTTCGCCCATTCTGAGGGTTGCCTTTTTCCATTCCCGTTTTTTTTTTAACCAAAAAAGAAAGAAAGCAAAAGCAGCAGAACACTAATGTGCGTGAAATATCCCTCTTGAAACTGTCGTTTTGAAATATGGACGTCTTTTGAACTTTTTGGTTGATATATGACCCCAGGATTTGTTTTCAGGGCAGGTGTCATTTACAGGCCTGCAATGATTTGGAATATCCCCTGACCATTAGCGCTGGGATTAAAGCTGCTGTTGTGTGAAACGGCCACAAGGTGGCAGCAGTTCTCCCTTCGAAAATCTAGTTACTAAGGCAACAGAGCCTCAATAGAAGTCGTGTTCTAGATTGGAATTTAGAATGGAATGTGCCAGGAGAAAGCCCCTCAAGTTTGTCTCACTACTTCTTGTTCGTGTTTTTAATTTAATTTTTTATTTTTTATTACAGCAAGTTTGATGACAACGTTTGGCTTGTTGTAGGTGTGCAAGATGTGGTTCTTTTACACATATACATATGTCTGTTCTTCCTGGGACCCTTTTCCCATGTACGTTATGACAGAATGTTGAGTAGTCTTCTCTTGGCATTCCGTAGGTCTTTGGTGATTATATATTTCACCTGTGTTTGTATATGTCTCTTAACCCCAATATCGTAATGAATCCAATCCTCACACCTTTCCATTGGTGAACCATAAGTTTGTTTAATGAATCTGTGATTGCCCTTCTCCGTGGAAATATCTGCCCTGGTATCCGTTTTTAGGTAACACCTATAAGTGATATCCTAGGATATGTGTCTTTCACTTTCTGACTTACTATAAGTCACGTGATTACCTGTAGACTCATCTACGGTGCTGCAAATGGCATTGTGCCCTTTTTTTCCTTGGCTAATATTCTGTCTTAGTGAGGTCCATTTTCTGCAATGTGATTCCCTGAGGGCTGAGGATTAGCTGACCTGGGCAGCCTGACCCTGCTGGCAAGCCCTCCCCAGGTGTGCCTGGGTTGAGGTCAATAGAAACAGCACTCCAGGCAGCAATAGCCCCTGCAGCTGTGCCTGACTCCATATTCTCTGCCCCGTCAGCAGTCTCGGGGCTGTGCTGGTGGGAGGGTGTGAGGGTCCACGGCTTTGTTGGTGGCCCGGTGTGAGTGGGGCTCTGCTGGACTTTCTGCAGGAGTTGCCAGGCTGCCACCTGTAAAGAAGAGGATGTGTCACCCATAACTTCCGCAGGAATTTCTCTCCGGGCTGAGGTGAGGAAGGAAAAAAAGGAGTGGGGGCCGGGACAGGAGGGGTATCTCAGCCAGGGAAATGGAAAGCTTCCAGAAGAGCGCCCGGGGCCAGGACCATCCTGGCTGGCCTGCAGGCACCAAGTTGGCCTGCGTGCTGTCACTGTTGTGGCTCCACGGCCTTTCCTCTAGGCATTCAAGCCCTTGTACATATTCAGGTGTTTTACCTGGGAAGGGTGGGAACAGTTCAGCAGCAGCTGGCCTGGGGCTCAGCTCACGTTTACTCACAGAGGCCTCGGCACGGTCCCCCAGCTTTGCAATGAGGACGCTCCTTGCGTGGGGGGGCCGGGCTGCTGGCTGTATGGGAGATGATTCCCCACCTCTGACCAATTTCAGAATTGTTTACCGCTGGAGCAAGTGCCCTGATAGGGTTTTCCTCTGTATAACTGCTGGGTTCAGGTTTTTTTTTTTCTTTTTTGGTTCAAGTTACAATTTATTCATCTTTTATGTATTTATTGATATAAGCATGGAAATAATTCATTCATAGAAATACATCTGTGTGAAGGGAAGAACTTTTTTCTCTTTTATTTTTAAATTTTATTTCTAAAAATTTTGAAGTTTAATTATATTTATTTTTCTATACAGCAGGTTATTATTAGTTATCTATTTTATTCATATATATATATACAGGTCAATACCTATCTCCCAACTCATCTGACCACCAACACCCCATGGCTTCCCCGACTTGGTGTCCATACGTTTGTTCTCTACCTCTGTTTCTCTATTTCTGCCCTGCAAACCTCTTCATCTGTACCATATATCTAGGTTCCACATACATGCATTAAGACAGAATATTTGTTTTGCTCATTCTGAGTTACTTCATTCTGTATGACAGTCTCTAGATCCACCGACTTCTCTACAAATAACATAGTTTCCTTCCTTTTCATGGCTGAGTCATATCCCATTTTATATATGTACCACATCTTTATCCATTCTTCTGTCTGTGGGCATTTAGGTTCTTTCCATTACCTGGCTATTGTAAATAGTGCTGCAATGAACATTGTGGTGAATGTGTGTTTTTGATTTATGGTTTTCTCTGGGTATATGCCCAGAAGTGGGATTGCTGGATCCTATGGTAATTCTATTTCTAGTTTCTTTAAGGAAACTCCATACTGTTCTCCATAGTGACTGTATCAATTTACCTTCCCACCAATAGTGGAAGAGGGTTCCTTTTGTCCACACCCTCCCCAGAATTTGTTGTTTGTAGATTTTCTGATGACGCCGATTCTAACAGGTGTGAGGTGATACCTCATTGTCGTTTTGATTTGCATTTCTCTAATAATTAGTGGTGTTGAGCAGCTTTTCATGTGCGTCTTGGCCGTCTCTGTGACTTCTTTGAAGAAACGTCTATTTAGATACTCTGCCCATTTTTGTACTGGGTTGTTTGTTTTATTAATATTAAGCTGCGTGAGCTGTTTATATATATTGGAGATTAAACCTTTGTCCATTGATTCGTTTGCGAATGTTTTCGCCCATTCTGAGGGTTGCCTTTTTCCATTCCCGTTTTTTTTAACCAAAAAAGAAAGAAAGCAAAAGAAGCAGAACACTAATGTGCGTGAAATATGCCTCTTGAAACTGTCGTTTTGAAATATGGACGTCTTTTGAACTTTTTGGTCGATATATGACCCCAGGATTTGTTTTCAGGGCAGGTGTCTTTTACAGGCCTCAATGATTTGGAATATCCACTGACCATTAGCGCTCGGATTAAAGCTGCTGTTGTGTGAAATGGCCACAAGGTGGCAGCAGTTCTCCCTTAGCAAATCTGGTTACTAGGGCAACAGAGCCTCAATGGAAGCCGTGTTCTAGATTGGAATTTAGAATGGAATGTGCCAGGAGAAAGCCCCTCAAGTTTGTCTCACTACTTCTTGTTCGTGTTTTCAATTTAATTTTTAATTTTTTATTACAGCAAGTTTGATTACAACGTTTGGCTTGTTGTAGGTGTGCAAGATGTGGTTCTTTTAATCATATACATATGTCTGTTCTTCCTGGGACCCTTTTCCCATGTACATTATGACAGAATGTTGAGTAGTCTTCTCTTGGCATTCCGTAGGTCTTTGGTGATTATATATTTCACCTGTGTTTGTATATGTCTCTTAACCCCAATATCATAATGATCCAATCCTCACACCTTTCCATTGGTGAACCATAAGTGTGTTTAATGAATCTGTGATTGCCCTTCTCCGTGGAAATATCTGCCCTGGTATCCGTTTTTAGGTAACACCTATAAGTGATATCCTACGATATGTGTCTTTCACTTTCTGACTTACTACAAGTCACGTGATTACCTGTAGACTCATCTACGGTGCTGCAAATGGCATTGTGCCCTTTTTTTCCTTGGCTAATATTCTGTCTTAGCGAGGTCCATTTTCTGCAATGTGATTCCCTGAGGGCTGAGGATTAGCTGACCTGGGCAGCCTGACCCTGCCGGCAAGCCCTCCCCAGGTGTGCCTGGGTTGAGGTCAATAGAAACAGCACTCCAGGCAGCAATAGCCCTTGCAGCTGTGCCTGACTCCATATTCTCTGCCCCGTCAGCAGTCTCGGGGTTGTGCTGCTGGGAGGGTGTGAGGGTCCACGGCTTTGTTGGTGGCCCGGTGTGAGTGGGGCTCTGCTGGACTTTCTGCAGGAGTTGCCAGGCTGCCACCTGTAAAGAAGAGGATGTGTCACCCATAACTTCCGCAGGAATTTCTCTCCGGGCTGAGGTGAGGAAGGAAAAAAAGGAGTGGGGGCCGGGACAGGAGCGGTATCTCAGGCAGGGAAATGGAAAGCTTCCAGAAGAGGGCCCGGGGCCAGGACCATCCTGGCTGGCCTGCAGGCACCAAGTTGGCCTGCGTGCTGTCACTGGTGTGGCTCCACGGCCTTTCCTCTAGGCTTTCAAGCCCTTGTACATATTCAGGTGTTTTACCTGGAAAGGGTGGGAACAGTTAAGCAGCAGCTGGCCTGGGGCTCAGCTCACGTTTACTCACAGAGGCCTCGGCATGGTCCCCCAGCTTTGCAATGAGGACGCTCCTTGCGTGGGAGAGCCGGGCTGCTGGCTGTATGGGAGATGATTCCCCACCTCTGACCAATTTCAGAATTGTTTACCACTGGAGCAAGTGCCCTGATAGGGTTTTCCTCTGTATAACTGCTGGGTTCAGGTTTTTTTTTTCTTTTTTTGGTTCAAGTTAGAATTTATTCATCTTTTATGTATTTATTGATATAAGCATGGAAATAATTCATTCATAGAAATACATCTGTGTGAAGGGAAGAACTTTTTTCTGTGTTCTGTTTAAATTTTATTTCTAAAAATTTTGAAGTTTTATTATATTTTTTTTTCTATATAGCAGGTTGTTATTAGTTATCTATTTTATTCATATACATATATACAGGTCAATACCTATCTCCCAACTCATCTGACCACCAACACCCCATGGCTTTCCCGACTTGGTGTCCATACGTTTGTTCTCTACCTCTGTTTCTCTATTTCTGCCCTGCAAACCTGTTCATCTGTACCATATATCTAGGTTCCACATACATGCATTAAGACAGAATATTTGTTTTGCTCATTCTGACTTACTTCATTCTGTATGACAGTCTCTAGATCCACCGACTTCTCTACAAATAACATAGTTTCCTTCCTTTTCATGGCTGAGTCATATCCCATTTTACATATGTACCACATCTTTATCCATTCGTCTGTCTGTGGGCATTTAGGTTGCTTCCATTACCTGGCTATTGTAAATAGTGCTGCAATGAACATTGTGGTGAATGTGTGTTTTTGATTTATGGTTTTCTCTGGGTATATGCCCAGAAGTGGGATTGCTGGATCCTATGGTAATTCTATTTCTAGTTTCTTTAAGGAAACTCCATACTGTTCTCCATAGTGACTGTATCAATTTACCTTCCCACCAATAGTGGAAGAGGCTTCCTTTTGTCCACACCCTCCCCAGAATTTGTTGTTTGTAGATTTTCTGATGACGCCGATTCTAACAGGTGTGACGTGATACCTCATTGTCGTTTTGATTTGCATTTCTCTAATAATTAGTGGTGTTGAGCAGCTTTTCATGTGCGTCTTGGCCGTCTCTGTGACTTCTTTGAAGAAACGTCTATTTAGATCTTCTGCCCATTTTTGTATTGGGTTGTTTGTTTTATTAATATTAAGCTGCGTGAGCTGTTTATATATATTGGAGATTAAACCTTTGTCCATTGATTCGTTTGCGAATGTTTTCGCCCATTCTGAGGGTTGCCTTTTTCCATTCCCGTTTTTTTTTAACCAAAAAAGAAAGAAAGCAAAAGAAGCAGAACACTAATGTGCGTGAAATATGCCTCTTGAAACTGTCGTTTTGAAATATGGACGTCTTTTGAACTTTTTGGTCGATATATGACCCCAGGATTTGTTTTCAGGGCAGGTGTCTTTTACAGGCCACAATGATTTGGAATATCCACTGACCATTAGTGCTGGGATTAAAGCTGCTGTTGTGTGAAATGGCCACAAGGTGGCAGCAGTTCTCCCTTAGCAAATCTGGTTACTGGGGCAACAGAGCCTCAATGGAAGCCGTGTTCTAGATTGGAATTTAGAATGGAATGTGCCAGGAGAAAGCCCCTCAAGTTTGTCTCACTACTTCTTGTTCGTGTTTTCAATTTAATTTTTAATTTTTTATTACAGCAAGTTTGATTACAACGTTTGGCTTGTTGTAGGTGTGCAAGATGTGGTTCTTTTAAACATATATATATGTCTGTTCTTCCTGGGACCGTTTTCCCATGTACGTTATGACAGAATGTTGAGTAGTCTTCTCTTGGCATTCCGTAGGTCTTTGGTGATTATATATTTCACCTGTGTTTGTATATGTCTCTTAACCCCAATATCATAATGATCCAATCCTCACACCTTTCCATTGGTGAACCATAAGTTTGTTTAATGAATCTGTGATTGCCCTTCTCCGTGGAAATATCTGCCCTGGTATCCGTTTTTAGGTAACACCTATAAGTGATATCCTAGGATATGTGTCTTTCACTTTCTGACTTACTACAAGTCACGTGATTACCTGTAGACTCATCTACGGTGCTGCAAATGGCATTGTGCCCTTTTTTTCCTTGGCTAATATTCTGTCTTAGCGAGGTCCATTTTCTGCAATGTGATTCCCTGAGGGCTGAGGATTAGCTGACCTGGGCAGCCTGACCCTGCCGGCAAGCCCTCCCCAGGTGTGCCTGGGTTGAGGTCAATAGAAACAGCACTCCAGGCAGCAATAGCCCCTGCAGCTGTGCCTGACTCCATATTCTCTGCCCCGTCAGCAGTCTCGGGGCTGTGCTGGTGGGAGGGTGTGAGGGTCCACGGCTTTGTTGGTGGCCCGGTGTGAGTGGGGCTCTGCTGGACTTTCTGCAGGAGTTGCCAGGCTGCCACCTGTAAAGAAGAGGATGTGTCACCCATAACTTCCGCAGGAATTTCTCTCCGGGCTGAGGTGAGGAAGGAAAAAAAGGAGTGGGGGCCGGGACAGGAGTGGTATCTAAGCCAGGGAAATGGAAACGTTCCAGAAGAGCTCCTGGGGCCAGGACCATCCTGGCTGGCCTGCAGGCACCAAGTTGGCCTGCGTGCTGTCGCTGGTGTGGCTCCATGGCCCTTCCTCTAGGCTTTCAATCCCTTGTACATATTCAGGTGTTTTACCTGGAAAGGGTGGGAACAGTTCAGCAGCAGCTGGCCTGGGGCTCAGCTCACGTTTACTCACAGAGGCCTCGGCATGGTCCCCCAGCTTTGCAATGAGGACGCTCCTTGCGTGGGGGGGCCGGGCTGCTGGCTGTATGGGAGATGATTCCCCACCTCTGACCAATTTCAGAATTGTTTACCGCTGGAGCAAGTGCCCTGATAGGGTTTTCCTCTGTATAACTGCTGGGTTCAGGATTTTTTTTTTCTTTTTTGGTTCAAGTTAGAATTTATTCATCTTTTATGTATTTATTGATATAAGCATGGAAATAATTCATTCATAGAAATACATCTGTGTGAAGGGAAGAACTTTTTTCTGTTTTATTTTAAATTTTACTTCTAAAAATTTTGAAGTTTAATTATATTTATTTTTCTATATAGCAGGTTGTTATTAGTTATCTATTTTATTCATATACATATATACAGGTCAATACCTATCTCCCATCTCATCTGACCACCAACACCCCATGGCTTTCCCGACTTGGTGTCCATACGTTTGTTCTCTACCTCTGTTTCTCTATTTCTGCCCTGCACACCTGTTCATCTGTACCATATATCTAGGTTCCACATACATGCATTAAGACAGAATATTTGTTTTGCTCATTCTGACTTACTTCATTCTGTATGACACTCTCTAGATCCACCGACTTCTCTACAAATAACATAGTTTCCTTCCTTTTCATGGCTGAGTCATATCCCATTTTATATATGTACCACATCTTTATCCATTCGTCTGTCTGTGGGCATTTAGGTTGCTTCCATTACCTGGCTATTGTAAATAGTGCTGCAATGAACATTGTGGTGAATGTGTGTTTTTGATTTATGGTTTTCTCTGGGTATATGCCCAGAAGTGGGATTGCTGGATCCTACGGTAATTCTATTTCTAGTTTCTTTAAGGAAACTCCATACTGTTCTCCATAGTGACTGTATCAATTTACCTTCCCACCAATAGTGGAAGAGGCTTCCTTTTGTCCACACCCTCCCCAGAATTTGTTGTTTGTAGATTTTCTGATGACGCCGATTCTAACAGGTGTGACGTGATACCTCATTGTTGTTTTGATTTGCATTTCTCTAATAATTAGTGGTGTTGAGCAGCTTTTCATGTGCGTCTTGGCCGTCTCTGTGACTTCTTTGAAGAAACGTCTATTTAGATCTTCTGCCCATTTTTGTATTGGGTTGTTTGTTTTATTAATATTAAGCTGCGTGAGCTGTTTATATATATTGGAGATTAAACCTTTGTCCATTGATTCGTTTGCGAATGTTTTCGCCCATTCTGAGGGTTGCCTTTTTCCATTCCCGTTTTTTTTTAACCAAAAAAGAAAGAAAGCAAAAGAAGCAGAACACTAATGTGCGTGAAATATGCCTCTTGAAACTGTCGTTTTGAAATATGGACGTCTTTTGAACTTTTTGGTCGATATATGACCCCAGGATTTGTTTTCAGGGCAGGTGTCTTTTACAGGCCTCAATGATTTGGAATATCCACTGACCATTAGCGCTGGGATTAAAGCTGCTGTTGTGTGAAACGGCCACAAGGTGGCAGCAGTTCTCCCTTAGCAAATCTGGTTACTAAGGCAACAGAGCCTCAATGGAAGCCGTGTTCTAGATTGGAATTTAGAATGGAATGTGCCAGGAGAAAGCCCCTCAAGTTTGTCTCACTACTTCTTGTTCGTGTTTTCAATTTAATTTTTAATTTTTTATTACAGCAAGTTTGATGACAACGTTTGGCTTGTTGTAGGTGTGCAAGATGTGGTTCTTTTACACATATACATATGTCTGTTCTTCCTGGGACCCTTTTCCCATGTACGTTATGACAGAATGTTGAGTAGTCTTCTCTTGGCATTCCGTAGGTCTTTGGTGATTATATATTTCACCTGTGTTTGTATATGTCTCTTAACCCCAATATCGTAATGAATCCAATCCTCACACCTTTCCATTGGTGAACCATAAGTTTGTTTAATGAATCTGTGATTGCCCTTCTCCGTGGAAATATCTGCCCTGGTATCCGTTTTTAGGTAACACCTATAAGTGATATCCTAGGATATGTGTCTTTCACTTTCTGACTTACTATAAGTCACGTGATTACCTGTAGACTCATCTACGGTGCTGCAAATGGCATTGTGCCCTTTTTTTCCTTGGCTAATATTCTGTCTTAGTGAGGTCCATTTTCTGCAATGTGATTCCCTGAGGGCTGAGGATTAGCTGACCTGGGCAGCCTGACCCTGCTGGCAAGCCCTCCCCAGGTGTGCCTGGGTTGAGGTCAATAGAAACAGCACTCCAGGCAGCAATAGCCCCTGCAGCTGTGCCTGACTCCATATTCTCTGCCCCGTCAGCAGTCTCGGGGCTGTGCTGGTGGGAGGGTGTGAGGGTCCACGGCTTTGTTGGTGGCCCGGTGTGAGTGGGGCTCTGCTGGACTTTCTGCAGGAGTTGCCAGGCTGCCACCTGTAAAGAAGAGGATGTGTCACCCATAACTTCCGCAGGAATTTCTCTCCGGGTTGAGGTGAGGAAGGAAAAAAAGGAGTGGGGGCCGGGACAGGAGGGGTATCTCAGCCAGGGAAATGGAAAGCTTCCAGAAGAGCGCCCGGGGCCAGGACCATCCTGGCTGGCCTGCAGGCACCAAGTTGGCCTGCGTGCTGTCACTGTTGTGGCTCCACGGCCTTTCCTCTAGGCATTCAAGCCCTTGTACATATTCAGGTGTTTTACCTGGGAAGGGTGGGAACAGTTCAGCAGCAGCTGGCCTGGGGCTCAGCTCACGTTTACTCACAGAGGCCTCGGCACGGTCCCCCAGCTTTGCAATGAGGACGCTCCTTGCGTGGGGGGGGCGGGCTGCTGGCTGTATGGGAGATGATTCCCCACCTCTGACCAATTTCAGAATTGTTTACCGCTGGAGCAAGTGCCCTGATAGGGTTTTCCTCTGTATAACTGCTGGGTTCAGGTTTTTTTTTTTCTTTTTTGGTTCAAGTTACAATTTATTCATCTTTTATGTATTTATTGATATAAGCATGGAAATAATTCATTCATAGAAATACATCTGTGTGAAGGGAAGAACTTTTTTCTCTTTTATTTTTAAATTTTATTTCTAAAAATTTTGAAGTTTAATTATATTTATTTTTCTATACAGCAGGTTATTATTAGTTATCTATTTTATTCATATATATATATACAGGTCAATACCTATCTCCCAACTCATCTGACCACCAACACCCCATGGCTTCCCCGACTTGGTGTCCATACGTTTGTTCTCTACCTCTGTTTCTCTATTTCTGCCCTGCAAACCTCTTCATCTGTACCATATATCTAGGTTCCACATACATGCATTAAGACAGAATATTTGTTTTGCTCATTCTGAGTTACTTCATTCTGTATGACAGTCTCTAGATCCACCGACTTCTCTACAAATAACATAGTTTCCTTCCTTTTCATGGCTGAGTCATATCCCATTTTATATATGTACCACATCTTTATCCATTCTTCTGTCTGTGGGCATTTAGGTTCTTTCCATTACCTGGCTATTGTAAATAGTGCTGCAATGAACATTGTGGTGAATGTGTGTTTTTGATTTATGGTTTTCTCTGGGTATATGCCCAGAAGTGGGATTGCTGGATCCTATGGTAATTCTATTTCTAGTTTCTTTAAGGAAACTCCATACTGTTCTCCATAGTGACTGTATCAATTTACCTTCCCACCAATAGTGGAAGAGGGTTCCTTTTGTCCACACCCTCCCCAGAATTTGTTGTTTGTAGATTTTCTGATGACGCCGATTCTAACAGGTGTGAGGTGATACCTCATTGTCGTTTTGATTTGCATTTCTCTAATAATTAGTGGTGTTGAGCAGCTTTTCATGTGCGTCTTGGCCGTCTCTGTGACTTCTTTGAAGAAACGTCTATTTAGATACTCTGCCCATTTTTGTACTGGGTTGTTTGTTTTATTAATATTAAGCTGCGTGAGCTGTTTATATATATTGGAGATTAAACCTTTGTCCATTGATTCGTTTGCGAATGTTTTCGCCCATTCTGAGGGTTGCCTTTTTCCATTCCCGTTTTTTTTTAACCAAAAAAGAAAGAAAGCAAAAGAAGCAGAACACTAATGTGCGTGAAATATGCCTCTTGAAACTGTCGTTTTGAAATATGGACGTCTTTTGAACTTTTTGGTCGATATATGACGCCAGGATTTGTTTTCAGGGCAGGTGTCTTTTACAGGCCTCAATGATTTGGAATATCCACTGACCATTAGCGCTCGGATTAAAGCTGCTGTTGTGTGAAATGGCCACAAGGTGGCAGCAGTTCTCCCTTAGCAAATCTGGTTACTAGGGCAACAGAGCCTCAATGGAAGCCGTGTTCTAGATTGGAATTTAGAATGGAATGTGCCAGGAGAAAGCCCCTCAAGTTTGTCTCACTACTTCTTGTTCGTGTTTTCAATTTAATTTTTAATTTTTTATTACAGCAAGTTTGATTACAACGTTTGGCTTGTTGTAGGTGTGCAAGATGTGGTTCTTTTAATCATATACATATGTCTGTTCTTCCTGGGACCCTTTTCCCATGTACATTATGACAGAATGTTGAGTAGTCTTCTCTTGGCATTCCGTAGGTCTTTGGTGATTATATATTTCACCTGTGTTTGTATATGTCTCTTAACCCCAATATCATAATGATCCAATCCTCACACCTTTCCATTGGTGAACCATAAGTTTGTTTAATGAATCTGTGATTGCCCTTCTCCGTGGAAATATCTGCCCTGGTATCCGTTTTTAGGTAACACCTATAAGTGATATCCTACGATATGTGTCTTTCACTTTCTGACTTACTACAAGTCACGTGATTACCTGTAGACTCATCTACGGTGCTGCAAATGGCATTGTGCCCTTTTTTTCCTTGGCTAATATTCTGTCTTAGCGAGGTCCATTTTCTGCAATGTGATTCCCTGAGGGCTGAGGATTAGCTGACCTGGGCAGCCTGACCCTGCCGGCAAGCCCTCCCCAGGTGTGCCTGGGTTGAGGTCAATAGAAACAGCACTCCAGGCAGCAATAGCCCTTGCAGCTGTGCCTGACTCCATATTCTCTGCCCCGTCAGCAGTCTCGGGGCTGTGCTGGTGGGAGGGTGTGAGGGTCCACGGCTTTGTTGGTGGCCCGGTGTGAGTGGGGCTCTGCTGGACTTTCTGCAGGAGTTGCCAGGCTGCCACCTGTAAAGAAGAGGATGTGTCACCCATAACTTCCGCAGGAATTTCTCTCCGGGCTGAGGTGAGGAAGGAAAAAAAGGAGTGGGGGCCGGGACAGGAGGAGTATCTCAGGCAGGGAAATGGAAAGCTTCCAGAAGAGGGCCCGGGGCCAGGACCATCCTGGCTGGCCTGCAGGCACCAAGTTGGCCTGCGTGCTGTCACTGGTGTGGCTCCACGGCCTTTCCTCTAGGTTTTCAAGCCCTTGTACATATTCAGGTGTTTTACCTGGAAAGGGTGGGAACAGTTCAGCAGCAGCTGGCCTGGGGCTCAGCTCACGTTTACTCACAGAGGCCTCGGCATGGTCCCCCAGCTTTGCAATGAGGACGCTCCTTGCGTGGGAGAGCCGGGCTGCTGGCTGTATGGGAGATGATTCCCCACCTCTGACCAATTTCAGAATTGTTTACCACTGGAGCAAGTGCCCTGATAGGGTTTTCCTCTGTATAACTGCTGGGTTCAGGTTTTTTTTTTCTTTTTTTGGTTCAAGTTAGAATTTATTCATCTTTTATGTATTTATTGATATAAGCATGGAAATAATTCATTCATAGAAATACATCTGTGTGAAGGGAAGAACTTTTTTCTGTTTTCTGTTTAAATTTTATTTCTAAAAATTTTGAAGTTTTATTATATTTATTTTTCTATATAGCAGGTTGTTATTAGTTATCTATTTTATTCATATACATATATACAGGTCAATACCTATCTCCCAACTCATCTGACCACCAACACCCCATGGCTTTCCCGACTTGGTGTCCATACGTTTGTTCTCTACCTCTGTTTCTCTATTTCTGCCCTGCAAACCTGTTCATCTGTACCATATATCTAGGTTCCACATACATGCATTAAGACAGAATATTTGTTTTGCTCATTCTGACTTACTTCATTCTGTATGACAGTCTCTAGATCCACCGACTTCTCTACAAATAACATAGTTTCCTTCCTTTTCATGGCTGAGTCATATCCCATTTTACATATGTACCACATCTTTATCCATTCGTCTGTCTGTGGGCATTTAGGTTGCTTCCATTACCTGGCTATTGTAAATAGTGCTGCAATGAACATTGTGGTGAATGTGTGTTTTTGATTTATGGTTTTCTCTGGGTATATGCCCAGAAGTGGGATTGCTGGATCCTATGGTAATTCTATTTCTAGTTTCTTTAAGGAAACTCCATACTGTTGTCCATAGTGACTGTATCAATTTACCTTCCCACCAATAGTGGAAGAGGCTTCCTTTTGTCCACACCCTCCCCAGAATTTGTTGTTTGTAGATTTTCTGATGACGCCGATTCTAACAGGTGTGAGGTGATACCTCATTGTCGTTTTGATTTGCATTTCTCTAATAATTAGTGGTGTTGAGCAGCTTTTCATGTGCGTCTTGGCCGTCTCTGTGACTTCTTTGAAGAAACGTCTATTTAGATACTCTGCCCATTTTTGTACTGGGTTGTTTGTTTTATTAATATTAAGCTGCGTGAGCTGTTTATATATATTGGAGATTAAACCTTTGTCCATTGATTCGTTTGCGAATGTTTTCGCCCATTCTGAGGGTTGCCTTTTTCCATTCCCGTTTTTTTTTAACCAAAAAAGAAAGAAAGCAAAAGAAGCAGAACACTAATGTGCGTGAAATATGCCTCTTGAAACTGTCGTTTTGAAATATGGACGTCTTTTGAACTTTTTGGTCGATATATGACGCCAGGATTTGTTTTCAGGGCAGGTGTCTTTTACAGGCCTCAATGATTTGGAATATCCACTGACCATTAGCGCTCGGATTAAAGCTGCTGTTGTGTGAAATGGCCACAAGGTGGCAGCAGTTCTCCCTTAGCAAATCTGGTTACTAGGGCAACAGAGCCTCAATGGAAGCCGTGTTCTAGATTGGAATTTAGAATGGAATGTGCCAGGAGAAAGCCCCTCAAGTTTGTCTCACTACTTCTTGTTCGTGTTTTCAATTTAATTTTTAATTTTTTATTACAGCAAGTTTGATTACAACGTTTGGCTTGTTGTAGGTGTGCAAGATGTGGTTCTTTTAATCATATACATATGTCTGTTCTTCCTGGGACCCTTTTCCCATGTACATTATGACAGAATGTTGAGTAGTCTTCTCTTGGCATTCCGTAGGTCTTTGGTGATTATATATTTCACCTGTGTTTGTATATGTCTCTTAACCCCAATATCATAATGATCCAATCCTCACACCTTTCCATTGGTGAACCATAAGTTTGTTTAATGAATCTGTGATTGCCCTTCTCCGTGGAAATATCTGCCCTGGTATCCGTTTTTAGGTAACACCTATAAGTGATATCCTACGATATGTGTCTTTCACTTTCTGACTTACTACAAGTCACGTGATTACCTGTAGACTCATCTACGGTGCTGCAAATGGCATTGTGCCCTTTTTTTCCTTGGCTAATATTCTGTCTTAGCGAGGTCCATTTTCTGCAATGTGATTCCCTGAGGGCTGAGGATTAGCTGACCTGGGCAGCCTGACCCTGCCGGCAAGCCCTCCCCAGGTGTGCCTGGGTTGAGGTCAATAGAAACAGCACTCCAGGCAGCAATAGCCCTTGCAGCTGTGCCTGACTCCATATTCTCTGCCCCGTCAGCAGTCTCGGGGCTGTGCTGGTGGGAGGGTGTGAGGGTCCACGGCTTTGTTGGTGGCCCGGTGTGAGTGGGGCTCTGCTGGACTTTCTGCAGGAGTTGCCAGGCTGCCACCTGTAAAGAAGAGGATGTGTCACCCATAACTTCCGCAGGAATTTCTCTCCGGGCTGAGGTGAGGAAGGAAAAAAAGGAGTGGGGGCCGGGACAGGAGGGGTATCTCAGGCAGGGAAATGGAAAGCTTCCAGAAGAGGGCCCGGGGCCAGGACCATCCTGGCTGGCCTGCAGGCACCAAGTTGGCCTGCGTGCTGTCACTGGTGTGGCTCCACGGCCTTTCCTCTAGGTTTTCAAGCCCTTGTACATATTCAGGTGTTTTACCTGGAAAGGGTGGGAACAGTTCAGCAGCAGCTGGCCTGGGGCTCAGCTCACGTTTACTCACAGAGGCCTCGGCATGGTCCCCCAGCTTTGCAATGAGGACGCTCCTTGCGTGGGAGAGCCGGGCTGCTGGCTGTATGGGAGATGATTCCCCACCTCTGACCAATTTCAGAATTGTTTACCACTGGAGCAAGTGCCCTGATAGGGTTTTCCTCTGTATAACTGCTGGGTTCAGGTTTTTTTTTTCTTTTTTTGGTTCAAGTTAGAATTTATTCATCTTTTATGTATTTATTGATATAAGCATGGAAATAATTCATTCATAGAAATACATCTGTGTGAAGGGAAGAACTTTTTTCTGTTTTCTGTTTAAATTTTATTTCTAAAAATTTTGAAGTTTTATTATATTTATTTTTCTATATAGCAGGTTGTTATTAGTTATCTATTTTATTCATATACATATATACAGGTCAATACCTATCTCCCAACTCATCTGACCACCAACACCCCATGGCTTTCCCGACTTGGTGTCCATACGTTTGTTCTCTACCTCTGTTTCTCTATTTCTGCCCTGCAAACCTGTTCATCTGTACCATATATCTAGGTTCCACATACATGCATTAAGACAGAATATTTGTTTTGCTCATTCTGACTTACTTCATTCTGTATGACAGTCTCTAGATCCACCGACTTCTCTACAAATAACATAGTTTCCTTCCTTTTCATGGCTGAGTCATATCCCATTTTACATATGTACCACATCTTTATCCATTCGTCTGTCTGTGGGCATTTAGGTTGCTTCCATTACCTGGCTATTGTAAATAGTGCTGCAATGAACATTGTGGTGAATGTGTGTTTTTGATTTATGGTTTTCTCTGGGTATATGCCCAGAAGTGGGATTGCTGGATCCTATGGTAATTCTATTTCTAGTTTCTTTAAGGAAACTCCATACTGTTCTCCATAGTGACTGTATCAATTTACCTTCCCACCAATAGTGGAAGAGGCTTCCTTTTGTCCACACCCTCCCCAGAATTTGTTGTTTGTAGATTTTCTGATGACGCCGATTCTAACAGGTGTGACGTGATACCTCATTGTCGTTTTGATTTGCATTTCTCTAATAATTAGTGGTGTTGAGCAGCTTTTCATGTGCGTCTTGGCCGTCTCTGTGACTTCTTTGAAGAAACGTCTATTTAGATCTTCTGCCCATTTTTGTATTGGGTTGTTTGTTTTATTAATATTAAGCTGCGTGAGCTGTTTATATATATTGGAGATTAAACCTTTGTCCATTGATTCGTTTGCGAATGTTTTCGCCCATTCTGAGGGTTGCCTTTTTCCATTCCCGTTTTTTTTTAACCAAAAAAGAAAGAAAGCAAAAGAAGCAGAACACTAATGTGCGTGAAATATGCCTCTTGAAACTGTCGTTTTGAAATATGGACGTCTTTTGAACTTTTTGGTCGATATATGACCCCAGGATTTGTTTTCAGGGCAGGTGTCTTTTACAGGCCACAATGATTTGGAATATCCACTGACCATTAGCGCTGGGATTAAAGCTGCTGTTGTGTGAAATGGCCACAAGGTGGCAGCAGTTCTCCCTTAGCAAATCTGGTTACTGGGGCAACAGAGCCTCAATGGAAGCCGTGTTCTAGATTGGAATTTAGAATGGAATGTGCCAGGAGAAAGCCCCTCAAGTTTGTCTCACTACTTCTTGTTCGTGTTTTCAATTTAATTTTTAATTTTTTATTACAGCAAGTTTGATTACAACGTTTGGCTTGTTGTAGGTGTGCAAGATGTGGTTCTTTTAAACATATATATATGTCTGTTCTTCCTGGGACCGTTTTCCCATGTACGTTATGACAGAATGTTGAGTAGTCTTCTCTTGGCATTCCGTAGGTCTTTGGTGATTATATATTTCACCTGTGTTTGTATATGTCTCTTAACCCCAATATCATAATGATCCAATCCTCACACCTTTCCATTGGTGAACCATAAGTTTGTTTAATGAATCTGTGATTGCCCTTCTCCGTGGAAATATCTGCCCTGGTATCCGTTTTTAGGTAACACCTATAAGTGATATCCTAGGATATGTGTCTTTCACTTTCTGACTTACTACAAGTCACGTGATTACCTGTAGACTCATCTACGGTGCTGCAAATGGCATTGTGCCCTTTTTTTCCTTGGCTAATATTCTGTCTTAGCGAGGTCCATTTTCTGCAATGTGATTCCCTGAGGGCTGAGGATTAGCTGACCTGGGCAGCCTGACCCTGCCGGCAAGCCCTCCCCAGGTGTGCCTGGGTTGAGGTCAATAGAAACAGCACTCCAGGCAGCAATAGCCCCTGCAGCTGTGCCTGACTCCATATTCTCTGCCCCGTCAGCAGTCTCGGGGCTGTGCTGGTGGGAGGGTGTGAGGGTCCACGGCTTTGTTGGTGGCCCGGTGTGAGTGGGGCTCTGCTGGACTTTCTGCAGGAGTTGCCAGGCTGCCACCTGTAAAGAAGAGGATGTGTCACCCATAACTTCCGCTGGAATTTCTCTCCGGGCTGAGGTGAGGAAGGAAAAAAAGGAGTGGGGGCCGGGACAGGAGTGGTATCTAAGCCAGGGAAATGGAAACGTTCCAGAAGAGCTCCTGGGGCCAGGACCATCCTGGCTGGCCTGCAGGCACCAAGTTGGCCTGCGTGCTGTCGCTGTTGTGGCTCCATGGCCCTTCCTCTAGGCTTTCAATCCCTTGTACATATTCAGGTGTTTTACCTGGAAAGGGTGGGAACAGTTCAGCAGCAGCTGGCCTGGGGCTCAGCTCACGTTTACTCACAGAGGCCTCGGCATGGTCCCCCAGCTTTGCAATGAGGACGCTCCTTGCGTGGGGGGGCCGGGCTGCTGGCTGTATGGGAGATGATTCCCCACCTCTGACCAATTTCAGAATTGTTTACCGCTGGAGCAAGTGCCCTGATAGGGTTTTCCTCTGTATAACTGCTGGGTTCAGGATTTTTTTTTTCTTTTTTGGTTCAAGTTAGAATTTATTCATCTTTTATGTATTTATTGATATAAGCATGGAAATAATTCATTCATAGAAATACATCTGTGTGAAGGGAAGAACTTTTTTCTGTTTTATTTTAAATTTTACTTCTAAAAATTTTGAAGTTTAATTATATTTATTTTTCTATATAGCAGGTTGTTATTAGTTATCTATTTTATTCATATACATATATACAGGTCAATACCTATCTCCCATCTCATCTGACCACCAACACCCCATGGCTTTCCCGACTTGGTGTCCATACGTTTGTTCTCTACCTCTGTTTCTCTATTTCTGCCCTGCAAACCTGTTCATCTGTACCATATATCTAGGTTCCACATACATGCATTAAGACAGAATATTTGTTTTGCTCATTCTGACTTACTTCATTCTGTATGACACTCTCTAGATCCACCGACTTCTCTACAAATAACATAGTTTCCTTCCTTTTCATGGCTGAGTCATATCCCATTTTATATATGTACCACATCTTTATCCATTCGTCTGTCTGTGGGCATTTAGGTTGCTTCCATTACCTGGCTATTGTAAATAGTGCTGCAATGAACATTGTGGTGAATGTGTGTTTTTGATTTATGGTTTTCTCTGGGTATATGCCCAGAAGTGGGATTGCTGGATCCTACGGTAATTCTATTTCTAGTTTCTTTAAGGAAACTCCATACTGTTCTCCATAGTGACTGTATCAATTTACCTTCCCACCAATAGTGGAAGAGGCTTCCTTTTGTCCACACCCTCCCCAGAATTTGTTGTTTGTAGATTTTCTGATGACGCCGATTCTAACAGGTGTGACGTGATACCTCATTGTCGTTTTGATTTGCATTTCTCTAATAATTAGTGGTGTTGAGCAGCTTTTCATGTGCGTCTTGGCCGTCTCTGTGACTTCTTTGAAGAAACGTCTATTTAGATCTTCTGCCCATTTTTGTATTGGGTTGTTTGTTTTATTAATATTAAGCTGCGTGAGCTGTTTATATATATTGGAGATTAAACCTTTGTCCATTGATTCGTTTGCGAATGTTTTCGCCCATTCTGAGGGTTGCCTTTTTCCATTCCCGTTTTTTTTTTAACCAAAAAAGAAAGAAAGCAAAAGAAGCAGAACACTAATGTGCGTGAAATATGCCTCTTGAAACTGTCGTTTTGAAATATGGACGTCTTTTGAACTTTTTGGTCGATATATGACCCCAGGATTTGTTTTCAGGGCAGGTGTCTTTTACAGGCCTCAATGATTTGGAATATCCACTGACCATTAGCGCTGGGATTAAAGCTGCTGTTGTGTGAAACGGCCACAAGGTGGCAGCAGTTCTCCCTTAGCAAATCTGGTTACTAAGGCAACAGAGCCTCAATGGAAGCCGTGTTCTAGATTGGAATTTAGAATGGAATGTGCCAGGAGAAAGCCCCTCAAGTTTGTCTCACTACTTCTTGTTCGTGTTTTTAATTTAATTTTTTTATTTTTTATTACAGCAAGTTTGATTACAACGTTTGGCTTGTTGTAGGTGTGCAAGATATGTTTCTTTTACACATATACATATGTCTGTTCTTTCTGGGACCCTTTTCCCATGTACGTTATGACAGAATGTTGAGTAGTCTTCTCTTGGCATTCCGTAGGTCTTTGGTGATTATATATTTCACCTGTGTTTGTATATGTCTCTTAACCACAATATCGTAATGAATCCAATCCTCACACCTTTCCATTGGTGAACCATAAGTTTGTTTAATGAATCTGTGATTGCCCTTCCCCGTGGAAATATCTGCCCTGGTATCCGTTTTTAGGTAACACCTTTAAGTGATATCCTAGGATATGTGTCTTTCACTTTCTGACTTACTACAAGTCACGTGATTACCTGTAGACTCATCTACGGTGCTGCAAATGGCATTGTGCCCTTTTTTTCCTTGGCTAATATTCTGTCTTAGCGAGGTCCATTTTCTGCAATGTGATTCCCTGAGGGCTGAGGATTAGCTGACCTGGGCAGCCTGACCCTGCCGGCAAGCCCTCCCCAGGTGTGCCTGGGTTGAGGTCAATAGAAACAGCACTCCAGGCAGCAATAGCCCCTGCAGCTGTGCCTGACTCCATATTCTCTGCCCCGTCAGCAGTCTCGGGGCTGTGCTGGTGGGAGGGTGTGAGGGTCCACGGCTTTGTTGGTGGCCCGGTGTGAGTGGGGCTCTGCTGGACTTTCTGCAGGAGTTGCCAGGCTGCCACCTGTAAAGAAGAGGATGTGTCACCCATAACTTCCGCTGGAATTTCTCTCCGGGCTGAGGTGAGGAAGGAAAAAAAGGAGTGGGGGCCGGGACAGGAGGGGTATCTCAGCCAGGGAAATGGAAACGTTCCAGAAGAGCTCCCGGGGCCAGGACCATCCTGGCTGGCCTGCAGGCACCAAGTTGGCCTGCGTGCTGTCGCTGGTGTGGCTCCATGGCCCTTCCTCTAGGCTTTCAATCCCTTGTACATATTCAGGTGTTTTACCTGGAAAGGGTGGGAACAGTTCAGCAGCAGCTGGCCTGGGGCTCAGCTCACGTTTACTCACAGAGGCCTCGGCATGGTCCCCCAGCTTTGCAATGAGGACGCTCCTTGCGTGGGGGGGCCGGGCTGCTGGCTGTATGGGAGATGATTCCCCACCTCTGACCAATTTCAGAATTGTTTACCGCTGGAGCAAGTGCCCTGATAGGGTTTTCCTCTGTATAACTGCTGGGTTCAGGATTTTTTTTTTCTTTTTTGGTTCAAGTTAGAATTTATTCATCTTTTATGTATTTATTGATATAAGCATGGAAATAATTCATTCATAGAAATACATCTGTGTGAAGGGAAGAACTTTTTTCTGTTTTATTTTAAATTTTACTTCTAAAAATTTTGAAGTTTAATTATATTTATTTTTCTATATAGCAGGTTGTTATTAGTTATCTATTTTATTCATATACATATATACAGGTCAATACCTATCTCCCATCTCATCTGACCACCAACACCCCATGGCTTTCCCGACTTGGTGTCCATACGTTTGTTCTCTACCTCTGTTTCTCTATTTCTGCCCTGCAAACCTGTTCATCTGTACCATATATCTAGGTTCCACATACATGCATTAAGACAGAATATTTGTTTTGCTCATTCTGACTTACTTCATTCTGTATGACACTCTCTAGATCCACCGACTTCTCTACAAATAACATAGTTTCCTTCCTTTTCATGGCTGAGTCATATCCCATTTTATATATGTACCACATCTTTATCCATTCGTCTGTCTGTGGGCATTTAGGTTGCTTCCATTACCTGGCTATTGTAAATAGTGCTGCAATGAACATTGTGGTGAATGTGTGTTTTTGATTTATGGTTTTCTCTGGGTATATGCCCAGAAGTGGGATTGCTGGATCCTACGGTAATTCTATTTCTAGTTTCTTTAAGGAAACTCCATACTGTTCTCCATAGTGACTGTATCAATTTACCTTCCCACCAATAGTGGAAGAGGCTTCCTTTTGTCCACACCCTCCCCAGAATTTGTTGTTTGTAGATTTTCTGATGACGCCGATTCTAACAGGTGTGACGTGATACCTCATTGTCGTTTTGATTTGCATTTCTCTAATAATTAGTGGTGTTGAGCAGCTTTTCATGTGCGTCTTGGCCGTCTCTGTGACTTCTTTGAAGAAACGTCTATTTAGATCTTCTGCCCATTTTTGTATTGGGTTGTTTGTTTTATTAATATTAAGCTGCGTGAGCTGTTTATATATATTGGAGATTAAACCTTTGTCCATTGATTCGTTTGCGAATGTTTTCGCCCATTCTGAGGGTTGCCTTTTTCCATTCCCGTTTTTTTTTAACCAAAAAAGAAAGAAAGCAAAAGAAGCAGAACACTAATGTGCGTGAAATATGCCTCTTGAAACTGTCGTTTTGAAATATGGACGTCTTTTGAACTTTTTGGTCGATATATGACCCCAGGATTTGTTTTCAGGGCAGGTGTCTTTTACAGGCCTCAATGATTTGGAATATCCACTGACCATTAGCGCTGGGATTAAAGCTGCTGTTGTGTGAAACGGCCACAAGGTGGCAGCAGTTCTCCCTTAGCAAATCTGGTTACTAAGGCAACAGAGCCTCAATGGAAGCCGTGTTCTAGATTGGAATTTAGAATGGAATGTGCCAGGAGAAAGCCCCTCAAGTTTGTCTCACTACTTCTTGTTCGTGTTTTTAATTTAATTTTTTTATTTTTTATTACAGCAAGTTTGATTACAACGTTTGGCTTGTTGTAGGTGTGCAAGATATGTTTCTTTTACAGATATACATATGTCTGTTCTTTCTGGGACCCTTTTCCCATGTACGTTATGACAGAATGTTGAGTAGTCTTCTCTTGGCATTCCGTAGGTCTTTGGTGATTATATATTTCACCTGTGTTTGTATATGTCTCTTAACCACAATATCGTAATGAATCCAATCCTCACACCTTTCCATTGGTGAACCATAAGTTTGTTTAATGAATCTGTGATTGCCCTTCCCCGTGGAAATATCTGCCCTGGTATCCGTTTTTAGGTAACACCTTTAAGTGATATCCTAGGATATGTGTCTTTCACTTTCTGACTTACTACAAGTCACGTGATTACCTGTAGACTCATCTACGGTGCTGCAAATGGCATTGTGCCCTTTTTTTCCTTGGCTAATATTCTGTCTTAGCGAGGTCCATTTTCTGCAATGTGATTCCCTGAGGGCTGAGGATTAGCTGACCTGGGCAGCCTGACCCTGCCGGCAAGCCCTCCCCAGGTGTGCCTGGGTTGAGGTCAATAGAAACAGCACTCCAGGCAGCAATAGCCCCTGCAGCTGTGCCTGACTCCATATTCTCTGCCCCGTCAGCAGTCTCGGGGCTGTGCTGGTGGGAGGGTGTGAGGGTCCACGGCTTTGTTGGTGGCCCGGTGTGAGTGGGGCTCTGCTGGACTTTCTGCAGGAGTTGCCAGGCTGCCACCTGTAAAGAAGAGGATGTGTCACCCATAACTTCCGCTGGAATTTCTCTCCGGGCTGAGGTGAGGAAGGAAAAAAAGGAGTGGGGGCCTGGACAGGAGGGGTATCTCAGCCAGGGAAATGGAAACGTTCCAGAAGAGCTCCCGGGGCCAGGACCATCCTGGCTGGCCTGCAGGCACCAAGTTGGCCTGCGTGCTGTCGCTGGTGTGGCTCCACGGCCCTTCCTCTAGGCTTTCAAGCCCTTGTACATATTCAGGTGTTTTACCTGGGAAGGGTGGGAACAGTTCAGCAGCAGCTGGCCTGGGGCTCAGCTCACGTTTACTCACAGAGGCCTCGGCACGGTTCCCCAGCTTTGCAATGAGGACGCTCCTTGCGTGGGGGGGCCGGGCTGCTGGCTGTATGGGAGATGATTCCCCACCTCTGACCAATTTCAGAATTGTTTACCGCTGGAGCAAGTGCCCTGATAGGGTTTTCCTCTGTATAACTGCTGGGTTCAGGATTTTTTTTTCTTTTTTGGTTCAAGTTAGAATTTATTCATCTTTTATGTATTTATTGATATAAGCATGGAAATAATTCATTCATAGAAATACATCTGTGTGAAGGGAAGAACTTTTTTCTGTTTTATTTTTAAATTTTACTTCTAAAAATTTTGAAGTTTAATTATATTTATTTTTCTATACAGCAGGTTATTATTAGTTAACTATTTTATTCATATATATATATACAGGTCAATACCTATCTCCCAACTCATCTGACCACCAACACCCCATGGCTTCCCCGACTTGGTGTCCATACGTTTGTTCTCTACCTCTGTTTCTCTATTTCTGCCCTGCAAACCTCTTCATCTGTACCATATATCTAGGTTCCACATACATGCATTAAGACAGAATATTTATTTTGCTCATTCTGACTTACTTCATTCTGTATGACAGTCTCTAGATCCACCGACTTCACTACAAATAACATAGTTTCCTTCCTTTTCATGGCTGAGTCATATCCCATTTTATATATGTACCACATCTTTATCCATTCGTCTGTCTGTGGGCATTTAGGTTGCTTCCATTACCTGGCTATTGTAAATAGTGCTGCAATGAACATTGTGGTGAATGTGTGTTTTTGATTTATGGTTTTCTCTGGGTATATGCCCAGAAGTGGGATTGCTGGATCCTATGGTAATTCTATTTCTAGTTTCTTTAAGGAAACTCCATACTGTTCTCCATAGTGACTGTATCAATTTACCTTCCCACCAATAGTGGAAGAGGCTTCCTTTTGTCCACACCCTCCCCAGAATTTGTTGTTTGTAGATTTTCTGATGACGCCGATTCTAACAGGTGTGACGTGATACCTCATTGTCGTTTTGATTTGCATTTCTCTAATAATTAGTGGTGTTGAGCAGCTTTTCATGTGCGTCTTGGCCGTCTCTGTGACTTCTTTGAAGAAACGTCTATTTAGATACTCTGCCCATTTTTGTATTGGGTTGTTTGTTTTATTAATATTAAGCTGCGTGAGCTGTTTATATATATTGGAGATTAAACCTTTGTCCATTGATTCGTTTGCGAACGTTTTCGCCCATTCTGAGGGTTGCCTTTTTCCATTCCCGTTTTTTTTAACCAAAAAAGAAAGAAAGCAAAAGAAGCAGAACACTAATGTGCGTGAAATATGCCTCTTGAAACTGTCGTTTTGAAATATGGACGTCTTTTGAACATTTTGGTCGATATATGACCCCAGGATTTGTTTTCAGGGCAGGTGTCTTTTACAGGCCTCAATGATTTGGAATATCCACTGACCATTAGCGCTGGGATTAAAGCTGCTGTTGTGTGAAACGGCCACAAGGTGGCAGCAGTTCTCCCTTAGCAAATCTGGTTACTAGGGCAACAGAGCCTCAATGGAAGCCGTGTTCTAGATTGGAATTTAGAATGGAATGTGCCAGGAGAAAGCCCCTCAAGTTTGTCTCACTACTTCTTGTTCGTGTTTTCAATTTAATTTTTTATTTTTTATTACAGCAAGTTTGATTACAACGTTTGGCTTGTTGTAGGTGTGCAAGATGTGGTTCTTTTAAACATATACATATGTCTGTTCTTCCTGGGACCCTTTTCCCATGTACGTTATGACAGAATGTTGAGTAGTCTTCTCTTGGCATTCCGTAGGTCTTTGGTGATTATATATTTCACCTGTGTTTGTATATGTCTCTTAACCCCAATATCGTAATGATCCAATCCTCACACCTTTCCATTGGTGAACCATAAGTTTGTTTAATGAATCTGTGATTGCCCTTCTCCGTGGAAATATCTGCCCTGGTATCCGTTTTTAGGTAACACCTATAAGTGATATCCTACGATATGTGTCTTTCACTTTCTGACTTACTACAAGTCACGTGATTACCTGTAGACTCATCTACGGTGCTGCAAATGGCATTGTGCCCTTTTTTTCCTTGGCTAATATTCTGTCTTAGCGAGGTCCATTTTCTGCAATGTGATTCCCTGAGGGCTGAGGATTAGCTGACCTGGGCAGCCTGACCCTGCCGGCAAGCCCTCCCCAGGTGTGCCTGGGTTGAGGTCAATAGAAACAGCACTCCAGGCAGCAATAGCCCCTGCAGCTGTGCCTGACTCCATATTCTCTGCCCCGTCAGCAGTCTCGGGGCTGTGCTGGTGGGAGGGTGTGTGGGTCCACGGCTTTGTTGGTGGCCCGGTGTGAGTGGGGCTCTGCTGGACTTTCTGCAGGAGTTGCCAGGCTGCCACCTGTAAAGAAGAGGATGTGTCACCCATAACTTCCGCTGGAATTTCTCTCCGGGCTGAGGTGAGGAAGGAAAAAAAGGAGTGGGGGCCGGGACAGGAGGGGTATCTCAGCCAGGGAAATGGAAACGTTCCAGAAGAGCTCCTGGGGCCAGGACCATCCTGGCTGGCCTGCAGGCACCAAGTTGGCCTGCGTGCTGTCGCTGGTGTGGCTCCATGGCCCTTCCTCTAGGCTTTCAATCCCTTGTACATATTCAGGTGTTTTACCTGGGAAGGGTGGGAACAGTTCAGCAGCAGCTGGCCTGGGGCTCAGCTCACATTTACTCACAGAGGCCTCGGCATGGTCCCCCAGCTTTGCAATGAGGACGCTCCTTGCGTGGGGGGGCCGGGCTGCTGGCTGTATGGGAGATGATTCCCCACCTCTGACCAATTTCAGAATTGTTTACCGCTGGAGCAAGTGCCCTGATAGGGTTTTCCTCTGTATAACTGCTGGGTTCAGGATTTTTTTTTTCTTTTTTGGTTCAAGTTAGAATTTATTCATCTTTTATGTATTTATTGATATAAGCATGGAAATAATTCATTCATAGAAATACATCTGTGTGAAGGGAAGAACTTTTTTCCGTTTTATTTTAAATTTTACTTCTAAAAATTTTGAAGTTTAATTATATTTATTTTTCTATACAGCAGGTTATTATTAGTTATCTATTTTATTCATATACATATATACAGGTCAATACCTATCTCCCAACTCATCTGACCACCAACACCCCATGGCTTCCCCCACTTGGTGTCCTTACGTTTGTTCTCTACCTCTGTTTCTCTATTTCTGCCCTGCAAACCTGTTCATCTGTACCATATATCTAGGTTCCACATACATGCATTAAGACAGAATATTTGTTTTGCTCTTTCTGACTTACTTCATTCTGTATGACAGTCTCTAGATCCACCGACTTCTCTACAAGTAACCCAGTTTTATTCCTTTTCATGGCTGAGTCATATTCCATTTTATATATGTACCACATCTTTATCCATTCTTCTGTCTGTGGGCATTTAGGTTGCTTCCATTACCTGGCTATTGTAAATAGTGCTGCAATGAACATTGTGGTGAATGTGTGTTTTTGATTTATGGTTTTCTCTGGGTATATGCCCAGAAGTGGGATTGCTGGATCCTATGGTAATTCTATTTCTAGTTTCTTTAAGGAAACTCCATACTGTTCTCCATAGTGACTGTATCAATTTACCTTCCCACCAATAGTGGAAGAGGGTTCCTTTTGTCCACACCCTCCCCAGAATTTGTTGTTTGTAGATTTTCTGATGACGCCGATTCTAACAGGTGTGAGGTGATACCTCATTGTCATTGTGATTTGCATTTCTCTAATAATTAGTGGTGTTGAGCAGCTTTTCATGTGCGTCTTGGCCGTCTCTGTGACTTCTTTGAAGAAACGTCTATTTAGATCTTCTGCCCATTTTTGTATTGGGTTGTTTGTTTTATTAATATTAAGCAGCGTGAGCTGTTTATATATATTGGAGATTAAACCTTTGTCCATTGATTCGTTTGCGAACGTTTTCGCCCATTCTGAGGGTTGCCTTTTTCCATTCCCGTTTTTTTTTAACCAAAAAAGAAAGAAAGCAAAAGCAGCAGAACACTAATGTGCGTGAAATATGCCTCTTGAAACTGTCGTTTTGAAATATGGACGTCTTTTGAACTTTTTGGTCGATATATGACGCCAGGATTTGTTTTCAGGGCAGGTGTCAGTTACAGGCCTGCAATGATTTGGAATATCCACTGACCATTAGCGCTGGGATTAAAGCTGCTGTTGTGTGAAACGGCCACAAGGTGGCAGCAGTTCTCCCTTCGAAAATCTAGTTACTAAGGCAACAGAGCCTCAATAGAAGTCCTGTTCTAGATTGGAATTTAGAATGGAATGTGCCAGGAGAAAGCCCCTCAAGTTTGTCTCACTACTTCTTGTTCGTGTTTTTAATTTAATTTTTTATTTTTTATTACAGCAAGTTTGATTACAACGTTTGGCTTGTTGTAGGTGTGCAAGAGGTGGTTCTTTTACACATATACATATGTCTGTTCTTCCTGGGACCGTTTTCCCATGTACGTTATGACAGAATGTTGAGTAGTCTTCTCTTGGCATTCCGTAGGTCTTTGGTGATTATATATTTCACCTGTGTTTGTATATGTCTCTTAACCCCAATATCGTAATGAATCCAATCCTCACACCTTTCCATTGGTGAACCATAAGTTTGTTTAATGAATCTGTGATTGCCCTTCTCCGTGGAAATATCTGCCCTGGTATCCGTTTTTAGGTAACACCTATAAGTGATATCCTACGATATGTGTCTTTCACTTTCTGACTTACTACAAGTCACGTGATTACCTGTAGACTCATCCACGGTGCTGCAAATGGCATTGTGCCCTTTTTTTCCTTGGCTAATATTCTGTCTTAGTGAGGTCCATTTTCTGCAATGTGATTCCCTGAGGGCTGAGGATTAGCTGACCTGGGCAGCCTGACCCTGCTGGCAAGCCCTCCCCAGGTGTGCCTGGGTTGAGGTCAATAGAAACAGCACTCCAGGCAGCAATAGCCCCTGCAGCTGTGCCTGACTCCATATTCTCTGCCCCGTCAGCAGTCTCGGGGCTGTGCTGGTGGGAGGGTGTGAGGGTCCACGGCTTTGTTGGTGGCCCGGTGTGAGTGGGGCTCTGCTGGACTTTCTGCAGGAGTTGCCAGGCTGCCACCTGTAAAGAAGAGGATGTGTCACCCATAACTTCCGCAGGAATTTCTCTCCGGGCTGAGGTGAGGAAGGAAAAAAAGGAGTGGGGGCCGGGACAGGAGGGGTATCTCAGCCATGGAAATGGAAAGCTTCCAGAAGAGCGCCCGGGGCCAGGACCATCCTGGCTGGCCTGCAGGCACCAAGTTGGCCTGCGTGCTGTCACTGGTGTGGCTCCACGGCCTTTCCTCTGGGCTTTCAAGCCCTTGTACATATTCAGGTGTTTTACCTGGGAAGGGTGGGAACAGTTCAGCAGCAGCTGGCCTGGGGCTCAGCTCACGTTTACTCACAGAGGCCTCGGCACGGTCCCCCAGCTTTGCAATGAGGACGCTCCTTGCGTCGGGGGGCCGGGCTGCTGGCTGTATGGGAGATGATTCCCCACCTCTGACCAATTTCAGAATTGTTTACCACTGGAGCAAGTGCCCTGATAGGGTTTTCCTCTGTATAACTGCTGGGTTCAGGTTTTTTTTTTCTTTTTTGGTTAAAGTTAGAATTTATTCATCTTTTATGTATTTATTGATATAAGCATGGAAATAATTCATTCATAGAAATACATCTGTGTGAAGGGAAGAACTTTTTTCTGTTTTATTTTTAAATTTTATTTCTAAAAATTTTGAAGTTTAATTATATTTATTTTTCTATACAGCAGGTTATTATTAGTTATCTACTTTATTCATATATATATATATACAGGTCAATACCTATCTCCCAACTCATCTGACCACCAACACCCCATGGCTTCCCCGACTTGGTGTCCATACGTTTGTTCTCTACCTCTGTTTCTCTATTTCTGCCCTGCAAACCTCTTCATCTGTACCATATATCTAGGTTCCACATACATGCATTAAGACAGAATATTTGTTTTGCTCATTCTGACTTACTTCATTCTGTATGACAGTCTCTAGATCCACCGACTTCTCTACAAATAACATAGTTTCCTTCCTTTTCATGGCTGAGTCATATCCCATTTTATATATGTACCACATCTTTATCCATTCTTCTGTCTGTGGGCATTTAGGTTGCTTCCATTACCTGGCTATTGTAAATAGTGCTGCAATGAACATTGTGGTGAATGTGTGTTTTTTTTTTTTTTTTTTTTTCTTTTTGTGGTATGCGGGCCTCTTACTGTTGTGGCCTCTCCCGTTGCGGAGCACAGACTCCGGACGCGCAGGCCCAGCGGCCATGGCTCACGGGCCCAGCCGCTCCGCGGCATATGGGATCCTCCCAGACCGGGGCACGAACCCGTATCCCCTGCATCGGCAGGCGGACTCTTAACCACTGCGCCACCAGGGAGGCCCGAATGTGTTTTTGATTTATGGTTTTCTCTGGGTATATGCCCAGAAGTGGGATTGCTGGATCCTATGATAATTCTATTTCTAGTTTCTTTAAGGAAACTCCATACTGTTCTCCATAGTGACTGTATCAATTTACCTTCCCACCAATAGTGGAAGAGGGTTCCTTTTGTCCACACCCTCCCCAGAATTTGTTGTTTGTAGATTTTCTGATGACGCCGATTCTAACAGGTGTGAGGTGATACCTCATTGTCGTTTTGATTTCAATTTCTCTAATAATTAGTGGTGTTGAGCAACTTTTCATGTGCGTCTTGGCCGTCTCTGTGACTTCTTTGAAGAAACGTCTATTTAGATCTTCTGCCCATTTTTGTATTGGGTTGTTTGTTTTATTAATATTAAGCAGCGTGAGCTGTTTATATATATTGGAGATTAAACCTTTGTCCATTGATTCGTTTGCGAACGTTTTCGCCCATTCTGAGGGTTGCCTTTTTCCATTCCCGTTTTTTTTTAACCAAAAAAGAAAGAAAGCAAAAGCAGCAGAACACTAATGTGCGTGAAATATGCCTCTTGAAACTGTCGTTTTGAAATATGGACGTCTTTTGAACTTTTTGGTCGATATATGACGCCAGGATTTGTTTTCAGGGCAGGTGTCAGTTACAGGCCTGCAATGATTTGGAATATCCACTGACCATTAGCGCTGGGATTAAAGCTGCTGTTGTGTGAAACGGCCACAAGGTGGCAGCAGTTCTCCCTTAGCAAATCTGTTTACTAGGGCAACAGAGCCTCAATGGAAGCCGTGTTCTAGATTGGAATTTAGAATGGAATGTGCCAGGAGAAAGCCCCTCAAGTTTGTCTCACTACTTCTTGTTCGTGTTTTCAATTTAATTTTTAATTTTTTATTACAGCAAGTTTGATTACAACGTTTGGCTTGTTGTAGGTGTGCAAGATGTGGTTCTTTTAAACATATACATATGTCTGTTCTTCCTGGGACCCTTTTCCCATGTACGTTATGACAGAATGTTGAGTAGTCTTCTCTTGGCATTCCGTAGGTCTTTGGTGATTATATATTTCACCTGTGTTTGTATATGTCTCTTAACCCCAATATCATAATGATCCAATCCTCACACCTTTCCATTGGTGAACCATAAGTTGTTTAATGAATCTGTGATTGCCCTTCTCCGTGGAAATATCTGCCCTGGTATCCGTTTTTAGGTAACACCTATAAGTGATATCCTATGATATGTGTCTTTCACTTTCTCACTTACTACAAGTCACGTGATTACCTGTAGACTCATCTACGGTGCTGCAAATGGCATTGTGCCCTTTTTTTCCTTGGCTAATATTCTGTCTTAGCGAGGTCCATTTTCTGCAATGTGATTCCCTGAGGGCTGAGGATTAGCTGACCTGGGCAGCCTGACCCTGCCGGCAAGCCCTCCCCAGGTGTGCCTGGGTTGAGGTCAATAGAAACAGCACTCCAGGCAGCAATAGCCCCTGCAGCTGTGCCTGACTCCATATTCTCTGCCCCGTCAGCAGTCTCGGGGCTGTGCTGGTGGGAGGGTGTGAGGGTCCACGGCTTTGTTGGTGGCCCGGTGTGAGTGGGGCTCTGCTGGACTTTCTGCAGGAGTTGCCAGGCTGCCACCTGTAAAGAAGAGGATGTGTCACCCATAACTTCCGCAGGAATTTCTCTCCGGGCTGAGGTGAGGAAGGAAAAAAAGGAGTGGGGGCCGGGACAGGAGGGGTATCTCAGCCAGGGAAATGGAAACGTTCCAGAAGAGCTCCTGGGGCCAGGACCATCCTGGCTGGCCTGCAGGCACCAAGTTGGCCTGCGTGCTGTCGCTGGTGTGGCTCCATGGCCCTTCCTCTAGGCTTTCAATCCCTTGTACATATTCAGGTGTTTTACCTGGGAACGGTGGGAACAGTACAGCAGCAGCTGGCCTGGGGCTCAGCTCACGTTTACTCACAGAGGCCTCGGCATGGTCCCCCAGCTTTGCAATGAGGACGCTCCTCGCTTGGGGGGCCGGGCTGCTGGCTGTATGGGAGATGATTCCCCACCTCTGACCAATTTCAGAATTGTTTACCGCTGGAGCAAGTGCCCTGATAGGGTTTTCCTCTGTATAACTGCTGGGTTCAGGATTTTTTTTTTCTTTTTTGGTTCAAGTTAGAATTTATTCATCTTTTATGTATTTATTGATATAAGCATGGAAATAATTCATTCATAGAAATACATCTGTGTGAAGGGAAGAACTTTTTTCTGTTTTATTTTAAATTTTACTTCTAAAAATTTTGAAGTTTAATTATATTTATTTTTCTATACAGCAGGTTATTATTAGTTATCTATTTTATTCATATACATATATACAGGTCAATACCTATCTCCCAACTCATCTGACCACCAACACCCCATGGCTTCCCCCACTTGGTGTCCTTACGTTTGTTCTCTACCTCTGTTTCTCTATTTCTGCCCTGCAAACCTGTTCATCTGTACCATATATCTAGGTTCCACATACATGCATTAAGACAGAATATTTGTTTTGCTCTTTCTGACTTACTTCATTCTGTAAGACAGTCTCTAGATCCACCGACTTCTCTACAAATAACCCAGTTTCATTCCTTTTCATGGCTGAGTCATATTCCATTTTATATATGTACCACATCTTTATCCATTCTTCTGTCTGTGGGCATTTAGGTTGCTTCCATTACCTGGCTATTGTAAATAGTGCTGCAATGAACATTGTGGTGAATGTGTGTTTTTGATTTATGGTTTTCTCTGGGTATATGCCCAGAAGTGGGATTGCTGGATCCTATGGTAATTCTATTTCTAGTTTCTTTAAGGAAACTCCATACTGTTCTCCATAGTGACTGTATCAATTTACCTTCCCACCAATAGTGGAAGAGGCTTCCTTTTGTCCACACCCTCCCCAGAATTTGTTGTTTGTAGATTTTCTGATGATGCCGATTCTAACAGGTGTGAGGTGATACCTCATTGTCATTGTGATTTGCATTTCTCTAATAATTAGTGGTGTTGAGCAGCTTTTCATGTGCGTCTTGGCCGTCTCTGTGACTTCTTTGAAGAAACGTCTATTTAGATCTTCTGCCCATTTTTGTATTGGGTTGTTTGTTTTATTAATATTAAGCAGCGTGAGCTGTTTATATATATTGGAGATTAAACCTTTGTCCATTGATTCGTTTGCGAACGTTTTCGCCCATTCTGAGGGTTGCCTTTTTCCATTCCCGTTTTTTTTTTAACCAAAAAAGAAAGAAAGCAAAAGCAGCAGAACACTAATGTGCGTGAAATATGCCTCTTGTAACTGTCGTTTTGAAATATGGACGTCTTTTGAACATTTTGGTCGATATATGACGCCAGGATTTGTTTTCAGGGCAGGTGTCACTTACAGGCCTGCAATGATTTGGAATATCCACTGACCATTAGCGCTGGGATTAAAGCTGCTGTTGTGTGAAACGGCCACAAGGTGGCAGCAGTTCTCCCTTCGAAAATCTAGTTACTAAGGCAACAGAGCCTCAATAGAAGTCCTGTTCTAGATTGGAATTTAGAATGGAATGTGCCAGGAGAAAGCCCCTCAAGTTTGTCTCACTACTTCTTGTTCGTGTTTTTAATTTAATTTTTTATTTTTTATTACAGCAAGTTTGATTACAACGTTTGGCTTGTTGTAGGTGTGCAAGATGTGGTTCTTTTACACATATACATATGTCTGTTCTTCCTGGGACCCTTTTCCCATGTACGTTATGACAGAATGTTGAGTAGTCTTCTCTTGGCATTCCGTAGGTCTTTGGTGATTATATATTTCACCTGTGTTTGTATATGTCTCTTAACCCCAATATCGTAATGAATCCAATCCTCACACCTTTCCATTGGTGAACCATAAGTTTGTTTAATGAATCTGTGATTGCCCTTCTCCGTGGAAATATCTGCCCTGGTATCCGTTTTTAGGTAACACCTATAAGTGATATCCTACGATATGTGTCTTTCACTTTCTGACTTACTACAAGTCACGTGATTACCTGTAGACTCATCCACGGTGCTGCAAATGGCATTGTGCCCTTTTTTTCCTTGGCTAATATTCTGTCTTAGTGAGGTCCATTTTCTGCAATGTGATTCCCGAGGGCTGAGGATTAGCTGACCTGGGCAGCCTGACCCTGCTGGCAAGCCCTCCCCAGGTGTGCCTGGGTTGAGGTCAATAGAAACAGCACTCCAGGCAGCAATAGACCCTGCAGCTGTGCCTGACTCCATATTCTCTGCCCCGTCAGCAGTCTCGGGGCTGTGCTGGTGGGAGGGTGTGAGGGTCCACGGCTTTGTTGGTGGCCCGGTGTGAGTGGGGCTCTGCTGGACTTTCTGCAGGAGTTGCCAGGCTGCCACCTGTAAAGAAGAGGATGTGTCACCCATAACTTCCGCAGGAATTTCTCTCCGGGCTGAGGTGAGGAAGGAAAAAAAGGAGTGGGGGCCGGGACAGGAGGGGTATCTCAGCCATGGAAATGGAAAGCTTCCAGAAGAGCGCCCGGGGCCAGGACCATCCTGGCTGGCCTGCAGGCACCAAGTTGGCCTGCGTGCTGTCACTGGTGTGGCTCCACGGCCTTTCCTCTGGGCTTTCAAGCCCTTGTACATATTCAGGTGTTTTACCTGGGAAGGGTGGGAACAGTTCAGCAGCAGCTGGCCTGGGGCTCAGCTCACGTTTACTCACAGAGGCCTCGGCACGGTCCCCCAGCTTTGCAATGAGGACGCTCCTTGCGTCGGGGGGCCGGGCTGCTGGCTGTATGGGAGATGATTCCCCACCTCTGACCAATTTCAGAATTGTTTACCGCTGGAGCATGTGCCCTGATAGGGTTTTCCTCTGTATAACTGCTGGGTTCAGGTTTTTTTTTTTCTTTTTTGGTTCAAGTTAGAATTTATTCATCTTTTATGTATTTATTGATATAAGCATGGAAATAATTCATTCATGGAAATACATCTGTGTGAAGGGAAGAACTTTTTTCTGTTTTATTTTAAATTTTACTTCTAAAAATTTTGAAGTTTAATTATATTTATTTTTCTATACAGCAGGTTATTATTAGTTATCTATTTTATTCATATACATATATACAGGTCAATACCTATCTCCCAACTCATCTGACCACCAACACCCCATGGCTTCCCCCACTTGGTGTCCTTACGTTTGTTCTCTACCTCTGTTTCTCTATTTCTGCCCTGCAAACCTGTTCATCTGTACCATATATCTAGGTTCCACATACATGCATTAAGAAAGAATATTTGTTTTGCTCTTTCTGACTTACTTCATTCTGTATGACAGTCTCTAGATCCACCGACTTCTCTACAAATAACCCAGTTTCATTCCTTTTCATGGCTGAGTCATATTCCATTTTATATATGTACCACATCTTTATCCATTCTTCTGTCTGTGGGCATTTAGGTTGCTTCCATTACCTGGCTATTGTAAATAGTGCTGCAATGAACATTGTGGTGAATGTGTGTTTTTGATTTATGGTTTTCTCTGGGTATATGCCCAGAAGTGGGATTGCTGGATCCTATGGTAATTCTATTTCTAGTTTCTTTAAGGAAACTCCATACTGTTCTCCATAGTGACTGTATCAATTTACCTTCCCACCAATAGTGGCAGAGGCTTCCTTTTGTCCACACCCTCCCCAGAATTTGTTGTTTGTAGATTTTCTGATGACGCCGATTCTAACAGGTGTGAGGTGATACCTCATTGTCATTGTGATTTGCATTTCTCTAATAATTAGTGGTGTTGAGCAGCTTTTCATGTGCGTCTTGGCCGTCTCTGTGACTTCTTTGAAGAAACGTCTATTTAGATATTCTGCCCATTTTTGTATTGGGTTGTTTGTTTTATTAATATTAAGCTGCGTGAGCTGTTTATATATATTGGAGATTAAACCTTTGTCCATTGATTCGTTTGCGAACGTTTTCGCCCATTCTGAGGGTTGCCTTTTTCCATTCCCGTTTTTTTTTAACCAAAAAAAGAAAGAAAGCAAAAGAAGCAGAACACTAATGTGAGTGAAATATGCCTCTTGAAACTGTCGTTTTGAAATAAGGACGTCTTTTGAACTTTTTGGTCGATATATGACCCAAGGATTTGTTTTCAGTGCAGGTGTCATTTACAGGCCTGCAATGATTTGGAATATCCACTGACTATTAGCACTGGGATTAAAGCTGCTGTTGTGTGAAACGGCCACAAGGTGGCAGCAGTTATCCCTTAGCAAATCTGGTTACTAAGGCAACAGAGCCTCAATGGAAGTCGTGTTCTAGATTGGAATATAGAATGGGATGTGCCAGGAGGAAGCCCCTCAAGTTTGTCTCACTACTTCTTGTTCGTGTTTTTAATTTAATTTTTTATTTTTTATTACAGCAAGTTTGATTACAACGTTTGGCTTGTTGTAGGTGTGCAAGATATGATTCTTTTACACATATACATATGTCTGTTCTTTCTGGGACCCTTTTCCCATGTACGTTATGACAAAATGTTGAGTAGTCTTCTCTTGGTATTCCGTAGGTCTTTGGTGATTATATATTTCACCTGTGTTTGTATATGTCTCTTAACCCCAATATCGTAATGAATCCAATCCTCACACCTTTCCATTGGTGAACCATAAGTTTGTTTAATGAATCTGTGATTGCCCTTCTCCGTGGAAATATCTGCCCTGGTATCCGTTTTTAGGTAACACCTTTAAGTGATATCCTAGGATATGTGTCTTTCCACTTTCTGACTTACTACAAGTCACGTGATTACCTGTAGACTCATCTACGGTGCTGCAAATGGCATTGTGCCCTTTTTTTCCTTGGCTAATATTCTGTCTTAGCGAGGTCCATTTTCTGCAATGTGATTCCCTGAGGGCTGAGGATTAGCTGACCTGGGCAGCCTGACCCTGCCAGCAAGCCCTCCCCAGGTGTGCCTGGGTTGAGGTCAATAGAAACAGCACTCCAGGCAGCAATAGCCCCTGCAGCTGTGCCTGACTCCATATTCTCTGCCCCGTCAGCAGTCTCGGGGCTGTGCTGGTGGGAGGGTGTGAGGGTCCACGGCTTTGTTGGTGGCCCGGTGTGAGTGGGGCTCTGCTGGACTTTCTGCAGGAGTTGCCAGGCTGCCACCTGTAAAGAAGAGGATGTGTCACCCATAACTTCCGCTGGAATTTCTCTCCGGGCTGAGGTGAGGAAGGAAAAAAAGGAGTGGGGGCCGGGACAGGAGGGGTATCTCAGCCAGGGAAATGGAAACCTTCCAGAAGAGCTCCCGGGGCCAGGACCATCCTGGCTGGCCTGCAGGCACCACCTTGGCCTGCGTTCTGTCACTGGTGTGGCTCCACGGCCTTTCCTCTAGGCATTCAAGCCCTTGTACATATTCAGGTGTTTTACCTGGGAAGGGTGGGAACAGTTCAGCAGCAGCTGGCCTGGGGCTCAGCTCACGTTTACTCACAGAGGCCTCGGCACGGTCCCCCAGCTGTGCAATGAGGACGCTCCTTGCGTGTGGGGGCCGGGCTGCTGGCTCTATGGGAGATGATTCCCCACCTCTGACCAATTTCAGAATTGTTTACCGCTGGAGCAAGTGCCCTGATAGGGTTTTCCTCTGTATAACTGCTGGGTTCAGGATTTTTTTTTTTTGTTCAAGTTAGAATTTATTCATCTTTTATGTATTTATTGATATAAGCATGGAAATAATTCATTCATAGAAATACATCTGTGTGAAGGGAAGAACTTTTTTCTGTTTTATTTTAAATTTTACTTCTAAAAATTTTGAAGTTTATTTATATTTATTTTTCTATACAGCAGGTTATTATTAGTTATCTCTTTTATTCATATACATATATACAGGTCAATACCTATCTCCCAACTCATCTGACCACCAACACCCCATGGCTTCCCCCACTTGGTGTCCTTACGTTTGTTCTCTACCTCTGTTTCTCTATTTCTGCCCTGCAAACCTGTTCATCTGTACCATATATCTAGGTTCCACATACATGCATTAATACAGAATATTTGTTTTGCTCTTTCTGACTTACTTCATTCTGTATGACAGTCTCTAGATCCACCGACTTCTCTACAAATAACCTAGTTTCATTCCTTTTCATTGCTGAGTCATATTCCATTTTATATATGTACCACATCTTTATCCATTCTTCTGTCTGTGGGCATTTAGGTTGCTTCCTTTACCTGGCTATTGTAAATAGTGCTGCAATGAACATTGTGGTGAATGTGTGTTTTTGATTTATGGTTTTCTCTGGGTATATGCCCAGAAGTGGGATTGCTGGATCCTATGGTAATTCTATTTCTAGTTTCTTTAAGGAAACTCCATACTGTTCTCCATAGTGACTGTATCAATTTACCTTCCCACCAATAGTGGAAGAGGGTTCCTTTTGTCCACACCCTCCACAGAATTTGTTGTTTGTAGATTTTCTGATGACGCCGATTCTAACAGGTGTGAGGTGATACCTCATTGTCATTGTGATTTGCATTTCTCTAATAATTAGTGGTGTTGAGCAGCTTTTCATGTGCGTCTTGGCCGTCTCTGTGACTTCTTTGAAGAAACGTCTATTTAGATCTTCTGCCCATTTTTGTATTGGGTTGTTTGTTTTATTAATATTAAGCAGCGTGAGCTGTTTATATATATTGGAGATTAAACCTTTGTCCATTGATTCGTTTGCGAACGTTTTCGCCCATTCTGAGGGTTGCCTTTTTCCATTCCCGTTTTTTTTTTAACCAAAAAAGAAAGAAAGCAAAAGCAGCAGAACACTAATGTGCGTGAAATATGCCTCTTGTAACTGTCGTTTTGAAATATGGACGTCTTTTGAACTTTTTGGTCGATATATGACGCCAGGATTTGTTTTCAGGGCAGGTGTCACTTACAGGCCTGCAATGATTTGGAATATCCACTGACCATTAGCGCTGGGATTAAAGCTGCTGTTGTGTGAAACGGCCACAAGGTGGCAGCAGTTCTCCCTTCGAAAATCTAGTTACTAAGGCAACAGAGCCTCAATAGAAGTCCTGTTCTAGATTGGAATTTAGAATGGAATGTGCCAGGAGAAAGCCCCTCAAGTTTGTCTCACTACTTCTTGTTCGTGTTTTTAATTTAATTTTTTATTTTTTATTACAGCAAGTTTGATTACAACGTTTGGCTTGTTGTAGGTGTGCAAGATGTGGTTCTTTTACACATATACATATGTCTGTTCTTCCTGGGACCCTTTTCCCATGTACGTTATGACAGAATGTTGAGTAGTCTTCTCTTGGCATTCCGTAGGTCTTTGGTGATTATATATTTCACCTGTGTTTGTATATGTCTCTTAACCCCAATATCGTAATGAATCCAATCCTCACACCTTTCCATTGGTGAACCATAAGTTTGTTTAATGAATCTGTGATTGCCCTTCTCCGTGGAAATATCTGCCCTGGTATCCGTTTTTAGGTAACACCTATAAGTGATATCCTACGATATGTGTCTTTCACTTTCTGACTTACTACAAGTCACGTGATTACCTGTAGACTCATCCACGGTGCTGCAAATGGCATTGTGCCCTTTTTTTCCTTGGCTAATATTCTGTCTTAGTGAGGTCCATTTTCTGCAATGTGATTCCCTGAGGGCTGAGGATTAGCTGACCTGGGCAGCCTGACCGTGCTGGCAAGCCCTCCCCAGGTGTGCCTGGGTTGAGGTCAATAGAAACAGCACTCCAGGCAGCAATAGCCCCTGCAGCTGTGCCTGACTCCATATTCTCTGCCCCGTCAGCAGTCTCGGGGCTGTGCTGGTGGGAGGGTGTGAGGGTCCACGGCTTTGTTGGTGGCCCGGTGTGAGTGGGGCTCTGCTGGACTTTCTGCAGGAGTTGCCAGGCTGCCACCTGTAAAGAAGAGGATGTGTCACCCATAACTTCCGCAGGAATTTCTCTCCGGGCTGAGGTGAGGAAGGAAAAAAAGGAGTGGGGGCCGGGACAGGAGGGGTATCTCAGCCATGGAAATGGAAAGCTTCCAGAAGAGCGCCCGGGGCCAGGACCATCCTGGCTGGCCTGCAGGCACCAAGTTGGCCTGCGTGCTGTCACTGGTGTGGCTCCACGGCCTTTCCTCTGGGCTTTCAAGCCCTTGTACATATTCAGGTGTTTTACCTGGGAAGGGTGGGAACAGTTCAGCAGCAGCTGGCCTGGGGCTCAGCTCACGTTTACTCACAGAGGCCTCGGCACGGTCCCCCAGCTTTGCAATGAGGACGCTCCTTGCGTCGGGGGGCCGGGCTGCTGGCTGTATGGGAGATGATTCCCCACCTCTGACCAATTTCAGAATTGTTTACCGCTGGAGCAAGTGCCCTGATAGGGTTTTCCTCTGTATAACTGCTGGGTTCAGGTTTTTTTTTTTCTTTTTTGGTTCAAGTTAGAATTTATTCATCTTTTATGTATTTATTGATATAAGCATGGAAATAATTCATTCATGGAAATACATCTGTGTGAAGGGAAGAACTTTTTTCTGTTTTATTTTAAATTTTACTTCTAAAAATTTTGAAGTTTATTTATATTTATTTTTCTATACAGCAGGTTATTATTAGTTATCTATTTTATTCATATACATATATACAGGTCAATACCTATCTCCCAACTCATCTGACCACCAACACCCCATGGCTTCCCCCACTTGGTGTCCTTACGTTTGTTCTCTACCTCTGTTTCTCTATTTCTGCCCTGCAAAGCTGTTCATCTGTACCATATATCAAGGTTCCTCATACATGCATGAAGAAAGAATATTTGTTTTGGTCTTTCTGACTTACTTCATTCTGTATGACAGTCTCTAGATCCACCGACTTCTCTACAAATAACATAGTTTCCTTCCTTTTCATGGCTGAGTCATATCCCATTTTATATATGTACCACATCTTTATCCATTCGTCTGTCTGTGGGCATTTAGGTTTCTTCTATTACCTGGCTATTGCAAATAGTGCTGCAATGAACATTGTGGTGAATGTGTGTTTTTGATTTATGGTTTTCTCTGGGTATATGCCCAGAAGTGGGATTGCTGGATCCTATGGTAATTCTATTTCTAGTTTCTTTAAGGAAACTCCATACTGTTCTCCATAGTGACTGTATCAATTTACCTTCCCACCAATAGTGGAAGAGGGTTCCTTTTGTCCACACCCTCCCCAGAATTTGTTGTTTGTAGATTTTCTGATGACGCCGATGCTAACAGGTGTGAGGTGATACCTCATATTCGTTTTGATTTGCATTTCTCTAATAATTAGTGGTGTTGAGCAGCTTTTCATGTGCGTCTTGTCCGTCTCTGTGACTTCTTTGAAGAAACGTCTATTTAGATCTTCAGGCCATTTTTGTATTGGGTTGTTTGTTTTATTAATATTAAGCTTCGTGAGCTGTTTATATATATTGGAGATTAAACCTTTGTCCATTGATTCGTTTGCGAACGTTTTCGCCCATTCTGAGGGTTGCCTTTTTCCATTCCCGTTTTTTTTAACCAAACAAGAAAGAAAGCAAAAGAAGCAGAACACTAATGTGCGTGAAATATACCTCTTAAAACTGTCATTTTGAAATAAGGACGTCTTTTGAACTATTTGGTCGATATATGACCCAAGGATTTGTTTTCAGTGCAGGTGTCATTTACAGGCCTGCAATGATTTGGAATATCCACTGACTATTAGCGCTGGGATTAAAGCTGCTGTTGTGTGAAACGGCCACAAGGTGGCAGCAGTTCTCCCTTAGCAAATCTGGTTACTAAGGCAACAGAGCCTCAATGGAAGTCGTGTTCTAGATTGGAATTTAGAATGGAATGTGCCAGGAGAAAGCCCCTCAAGTTTGTCTCACTACTTCTTGTTCGTGTTTTCAATTTAATTTTTTATTTTTTATTACAGAAAGTTTGATGACAACGTTTGGCTTGTTGTAGGTGTGCAAGATGTGGTTCTTTTAAACATATACATATGTCTGTTCTTCCTGGGACCCTTTTCCCATGTTCGTTATGACAGAATGTTGACTAGTCTTCTCTTGGCATTCTGTAGGTCTTTGGTGATTATATATTTCACCTGTGTTTGTATATGTCTCTTAACCCCAATATCATAATGATCCAATTCGCACACCTTTCCATTGGTGAACCATAAGTTTGTTTAATGAATCTGTGATTGCCCTCCTCCGTGGAAATATCTGCCCTGGTATCCGTTTTTAGGTAACACCTATAAGTGATATCCTACGATATGTGTCTTTCACTTTCTGACTTACTACAAGTCACGTGATTACCTGTAGACTCATCTACGGTGCTGCAAATGGCATTGTGCCCTTTTTTTCCTTGGCTAATATTCTGTCTTAGCGAGGTCCATTTTCTGCAATGTGATTCCCTGAGGGCTGAGGATTAGCTGACCTGGGCAGCCTGACCCTGCCGGCAAGCCCTCCCCAGGTGTGCCTGGGTTGAGGTCAATAGAAACAGCACTCCAGGCAGCAATAGCCCCTGCAGCTGTGCCTGACTCCATATTCTCTGCCCCGTCAGCAGTCTCGGGGCTGTGCTGGTGGGAGGGTGGGAGGGTCCACGGCTTTGTTGGTGGCCCGGTGTGAGTGGGGCTCTGCTGGACTTTCTGCAGGAGTTGCCAGGCTGCCACCTGTAAAGAAGAGGATGTGTCACCCATAACCTCTGCTGGAATTTCTCTCCGGGCTGAGGTGAGGAAGGAAAACAAGGAGTGGGGGCCGGGACAGGAGGGGTATCTCAGCCAGGGAAATGGAAAGCTTCCAGAAGAGCGCCCGGGGCCAGGACCATCCTGGCTGGCCTGCAGGCACCAAGTTGGCCTGCGTGCTGTCACTGGTGTGGCTCCACGGCCCTTCCTCTAGGCTTTCAAGCCCTTGTACATATTCAGGTGTTTTACCTGGGAAGGGTGGGAACAGTTCAGCAGCAGCTGGCCTGGGGCTCAGCTCACGTTTACTCACAGAGGCCTCGGCACGGTCCCCCAGCTTTGCAATGAGGACGCTCCTTGCGTGGGGGGGGCAGGGCTGCTGGCTGTATGGGAGATGATTCTCCACCTCTGACCAATTTCAGAATTGTTTACCGCTGGAGAAAGTGCACTGATAGGGTTTTCCTCTGTATAACTGCTGGGTTCAGGTTTTTTTTTTCTTTTTTGGTTCAAGTTAGAATTTATTCATCTTTTATGTATTTATTGATATAAGCATGGAAATAATTCATTCATAGAAATACATCTGTGTGAAGGGAAGAACTTTTTTCTGTTTTATTTTTAAATTTTACTTCTAAAAATTTTGAAGTTTAATTATATTTATTTTTCTATACAGCAGGTTATTATTAGTTATCTATTTTATTCATATACATATATACAGGTCAATACCTATCTCCCAACTCATCTGACCACCAACACCCCATGGCTTCCCCGACTTGGTGTCCATACGTTTGTTCTCTACCTCTGTTTCTCTATTTCTGCCCTGCAAACCTGTTCATCTGTACCATATATCTAGGTTCCACATACATGCATTAAGACAGAATATTTGTTTTGCTCATTCTGACTTACTTCATTCTGTATGACAGTCTCTAGATCCACCGACTTCTCTACAAATAACATAGTTTCCTTCCTTTTCATGGCTGAGTCATATCCCATTTTATATATGTACCACATCTTTATCCATTCTTCTGTCTGTGGGCATTTAGGTTGCTTCCATTACCTGGCTATTGTAAATAGTGCTGCAATGAACATTGTGGTGAATGTGTGTTTTTGATTTATGGTTTTCTCTGGGTATATGCCCAGAAGTGGGATTGCTGGATTCTATGGTAATTCTATTTCTAGTTTCTTTAAGGAAACTCCATACTGTTCTCCATAGTGACTGTATCAATTTACCTTCCCACCAATAGTGGAAGAGGGATCCTTTTGTCCACACCCTCCCCAGAATTTGTTGTTTGTAGATTTTCTGATGACGCCGATTCTAACAGGTGTGAGGTGATACCTCATTGTCGTTTTGATTTGCATTTCTCTAATAATTAGTGGTGTTGAGCAGCTTTTCATGTGCGTCTTGGCCGTCTCTGTGACTTCTTTGAAGAAAGGTCTATTTAGATCTTCTGCCCATTTTTGTATTGGGTTGTTTGTTTTATTAATATTAAGCTGCGTGAGCTGTTTATATATATTGGAGATTAAACCTTTGTCCATTGATTCGTTTGCGAATGTTTTCGCCCATTCTGACGGTTGCCTTTTTCCATTCCCATTTTTTTTTAACCAAAAAAGAAAGAAAGCAAAAGAAGCAGAACACTAATGTGCGTGAAATATTCCTCTTGAAACTGTCGTTTTGAAATATGGACGTCTTTTGAACTTTTTGGTCGATATATGACCCCAGGATTTGTTTTCAGGGCAGGTGTCATTTACAGGCCTCAATGATTTGGAATATCCACTGACCATTAGCGCTGGGATTAAAGCTGCTGTTGTGTGAAACGGCCACAAGGTGGCAGCAGTTCTCCCTTAGCAAATCTGTTTACTAGGGCAACAGAGCCTCAATGGAAGCCGTGTTCTTGATTGGAATTTAGAATGGAATGTGCCAGGAGAAAGCCCCTCAAGTTTGTCTCACTACTTCTTGTTCGTGTTTTCAATTTAATTTTTTATTTTTTATTGCACCAAGTTTGATGACAACGTTTGGCTTGTTGTAGGTGTGCAAGATGTGGTTCTTTTAAACATATACATATGTCTGTTCTTCCTGGGACCCTTTTCCCATGTACGTTATGACAGAATGTTGAGTAGTCTTCCCTTGTCATTCTGTAGGTCTTTGGTGATTATATATTTCACCTGTGTTTGTATATGTCTCTTAACCCCAATATCATAATGATCCAATCCTCACACCTTTCCATTGGTGAACCATAAGTTTGTTTAATGAATCTGTGATTGCCCTTCTCCGTGGAAATATCTGCCCTGGTATCCGTTTTTAGGTAACACCTATAAGTGATATCCTACGATATGTGTCTTTCACTTTCTGACTTACTACAAGTCATGTGATTACCTGTAGACTCATCTACGGTGCTGCAAATGGCATTGTGCCCTTTTTTTCCTTGGCTAATATTCTGTCTTAGCGAGGTCCATTTTCTGCAATGTGATTCCCTGAGGGCTGAGGATTAGCTGACCTGGGCAGCCTGACCCTGCCGGCAAGCCCTCCCCAGGTGTGCCTGGTTTGAGGTCAATAGAAACAGCACTCCAAGCAGCAATAGCCCCTGCAGCTGTGCCTGACTCCATATTCTCTGCCCCGTCAGCAGTCTCGGGGCTGTGCTGGTGGGAGGGTGTGAGGGTCCACGGCTTTGTTGGTGGCCCGGTGTGAGTGGGGCTCTGCTGGACTTTCTGCAGGAGTTGCCAGGCTGCCACCTGTAAAGAAGAGGATGTGTCACCCATAACCTCTGCTGGAATTTCTCTCCGGGCTGAGGTGAGGAAGGAAAACAAGGAGTGGGGGCCGGGACAGGAGGGATATCTCATCCAGGGAAATGGAAAGCTTCCAGAAGAGCGCCCGGGGCCAGGACCATCCTGGCTGGCCTGCAGGCACCAAGTTGGCCTGCGTGCTGTCACTGGTGTGGCTCCACGGCCCTTCCTCTAGGCTTTCAAGCCCTTGTACATATTCAGGTGTTTTACCTGGGAAGGGTGGGAACAGTTCAGCAGCAGCTGGCCTGGGGCTCAGCTCACGTTTACTCACAGAGGCCTCGGCACGGTCCCCCAGCTTTGCAATGAGGACGCTCCTTGCGTGGGGGGGGCAGGGCTGCTGGCTGTATGGGAGATGATTCCCCACCTCTGACCAATTTCAGAATTGTTTACCGCTGGAGCAAGTGCACTGATAGGGTTTTCCTCTGTATAACTGCTGGGTTCAGGTTTTTTTTTCTTTTTTGGTTCAAGTTAGAATTTATTCATCTTTTATGTATTTATTGATATAAGCATGGAAATAATTCATTCATAGAAATACATCTGTGTGAAGGGAAGAACTTTTTTCTGTTTTATTTTTAAATTTTACTTCTAAAAATTTTGAAGTTTAATTATATTTATTTTTCTATACAGCAGGTTATTATTAGTTATCTATTTTATTCATATACATATATACAGGTCAATACCTATCTCCCAACTCATCTGACCACCAACACCCCATGGCTTCTCCGACTTGGTGTCCATACGTTTGTTCTCTACCTCTGTTTCTCTATTTCTGCCCTGCAAACCTGTTCATCTGTACCATATATCTAGGTTCCACATACATGCATTAAGACAGAATATTTGTTTTGCTCATTCTGACTTACTTCATTCTGTATGACAGTCTCTAGATCCACCGACTTCTCTACAAATAACATAGTTTCCTTCCTTTTCATGGCTGAGTCATATCCCATTTTATATATGTACCACATCTTTATCCATTCTTCTGTCTGTGGGCATTTAGGTTGCTTCCATTACCTGGCTATTGTAAATAGTGCTGCAATGAACATTGTGGTGAATGTGTGTTTTTGATTTATGGTTTTCTCTGGGTATATGCCCAGAAGTGGGATTGCTGGATTCTATGGTAATTCTATTTCTAGTTTCTTTAAGGAAACTCCATACTGTTCTCCATAGTGACTGTATCAATTTACCTTCCCACCAATAGTGGAAGAGGGATCCTTTTGTCCACACCCTCCCCAGAATTTGTTGTTTGTAGATTTTCTGATGACGCCGATTCTAACAGGTGTGAGGTGATACCTCATTGTCGTTTTGATTTGCATTTCTCTAATAATTAGTGGTGTTGAGCAGCTTTTCATGTGCGTCTTGGCCGTCTCTGTGACTTCTTTGAAGAAACGTCTATTTAGATCTTCTGCCCATTTTTGTATTGGGTTGTTTGTTTTATTAATATTAAGCTGCGTGAGCTGTTTATATATATTGGAGATTAAACCTTTGTCCATTGATTCGTTTGCGAATGTTTTCGCCCATTCTGAGGGTTGCCTTTTTCCATTCCCGTTTTTTTTTAACCAAAAAAGAAAGAAAGCAAAAGAAGCAGAACACTAATGTGCGTGAAATATTCCTCTTGAAACTGTCGTTTTGAAATATGGACGTCTTTTGAACTTTTTGGTCGATATATGACCCCAGGATTTGTTTTCAGGGCAGGTGTCATTTACAGGCCTCAATGATTTGGAATATCCACTGACCATTAGCGCTGGGATTAAAGCTGCTGTTGTGTGAAACGGCCACAAGGTGGCAGCAGTTCTCCCTTAGCAAATCTGTTTACTAGGGCAACAGAGCCTCAATGGAAGCCGTGTTCTTGATTGGAATTTAGAATGGAATGTGCCAGGAGAAAGCCCCTCAAGTTTGTCTCACTACTTCTTGTTCGTGTTTTCAATTTAATTTTTTATTTTTTATTGCACCAAGTTTGATGACAACGTTTGGCTTGTTGTAGGTGTGCAAGATGTGGTTCTTTTAAACATATACATATGTCTGTTCTTCCTGGGACCCTTTTCCCATGTACGTTATGACAGAATGTTGAGTAGTCTTCCCTTGGCATTCTGTAGGTCTTTGGTGATTACATATTTCACCTGTGTTTGTATATGTCTCTTAACCCCAATATCATAATGATCCAATCCTCACACCTTTCCATTGGTGAACCATAAGTTTGTTTAATGAATCTGTGATTGCCCTTCTCCGTGGAAATATCTGCCCTGGTATCCGTTTTTAAGTAACACCTATAAGTGATATCCTATGATATGTGTCTTTCACTTTCTGACTTACTACAAGTCACGTGATTACCTGTAGACTCATCTACGGTGCTGCAAATGGCATTGTGCCCTTTTTTTCCTTGGCTAATATTCTGTCTTAGCGAGGTCCATTTTCTGCAATGTGATTCCCTGAGGGCTGAGGATTAGCTGACCTGGGCAGCCTGACCCTGCCGGCAAGCCCTCCCCAGGTGTGCCTGGGTTGAGGTCAATAGAAACAGCACTCCAGGCAGCAATAGCCCCTGCAGCTGTGCCTGACTCCATATTCTCTGCCCCGTCAGCAGTCTCGGGGCTGTGCTGGTGGGAGGGTGTGAGGGTCCACGGCTTTGTTGGTGGCCCGGTGTGAGTGGGGCTCTGCTGGACTTTCTGCAGGAGTTGCCAGGCTGCCACCTGTAAAGAAGAGGAGGTGTCACCCATAACCTCCGCTGGAATTTCTCTCCGGGCTGAGGTGAGGAAGGAAAACAAGGAGTGGGGGCCGGGACAGGAGGGGTATCTCAGCCAGGGAAATGGAAAGCTTCCAGAAGAGCGCCCGGGGCCAGGACCATCCTAGCTGGCCTGCAGGCACCAAGTTGGCCTGCGTGCTGTCACTGGTGTGGCTCCACGGCCCTTCCTCTAGGCTTTCAATCCCTTGTACATATTCAGGTGTTTTACCTGGGAAGGGTGGGAACAGTTCAGCAGCAGCTGGCCTGGGGCTCAGCTCACGTTTACTCACAGAGGCCTCGGCACGGTCCCCCAACTTTGCAATGAGGACGCTCCTTGTGTGGGGGGGGCCGGGCTGCTGGCTGTATGGGAGATGATTCCCCACCTCTGACCAATTTCAGAATTGTTTACCGCTGGAGCAAGTGCCCTGATAGGGTTTTCCTCTGTATAACTGCTGGGTTCAGGTTTTTTTTTTTCTTTTTTGGTTCAAGTTAGAATTTATTCATCTTTTATGTATTTATTGATATAAGCATGGAAATAATTCATTCATAGAAATACATCTGTGTGAAGGGAAGAACTTTTTTGTGTTTTATTTTTAAATTTTATTTCTAAAATTTTGAAGTTTAATTATATTTATTTTTCTATACAGCAGGTTATTATTAGTTATCTCTTTTATTCATATACATATATACAGGTCAATACCTATCTCCCAACTCATCTGACCACCAACACCCCATGGCTTCCCCGACTTGGTGTCCATACGTTTGTTCTCTACCTGTTTCTCTATTTCTGCCCTGCAAAGCTGTTCATCTGTACCATATATCAAGGTTCCTCATACATGCATGAAGAAAGAATATTTGTTTTGCTCTTTCTGACTTACTTCATTCTGTATGACAGTCTCTAGATCCACCGACTTCTCTACAAATAACATAGTTTCCTTCCTTTTCATGGCTGAGTCATATCCCATTTTATATATGTACCACATCTTTATCCATTCGTCTGTCTGTGGGCATTTAGGTTTCTTCTATTACCTGGCTATTGCAAATAGTGCTGCAATGAACATTGTGGTGAATGTGTGTTTTTGATTTATGGTTTTCTCTGGGTATATGCCCAGAAGTGGGATTGCTGGATCCTATGGTAATTCTATTTCTAGTTTCTTTAAGGAAACTCCATACTGTTCTCCATAGTGACTGTATCAATTTACCTTCCCACCAATAGTGGAAGAGGGTTCCTTTTGTCCACACCCTCCCCAGAATTTGTTGTTTGTAGATTTTCTGATGACGCCGATGCTAACAGGTGTGAGGTGATACCTCATATTCGTTTTGATTTGCATTTCTCTAATAATTAGTGGTGTTGAGCAGCTTTTCATGTGCGTCTTGTCCGTCTCTGTGACTTCTTTGAAGAAACGTCTATTTAGATCTTCAGGCCATTTTTGTATTGGGTTGTTTGTTTTATTAATATTAAGCTTCGTGAGCTGTTTATATATATTGGAGATTAAACCTTTGTCCATTGATTCGTTTGCGAACGTTTTCGCCCATTCTGAGGGTTGCCTTTTTCCATTCCCGTTTTTTTTAACCAAACAAGAAAGAAAGCAAAAGAAGCAGAACACTAATGTGCGTGAAATATACCTCTTAAAACTGTCATTTTGAAATAAGGACGTCTTTTGAACTATTTGGTCGATATATGACCCAAGGATTTGTTTTCAGTGCAGGTGTCATTTACAGGCCTGCAATGATTTGGAATATCCACTGACTATTAGCGCTGGGATTAAAGCTGCTGTTGTGTGAAACGGCCACAAGGTGGCAGCAGTTCTCCCTTAGCAAATCTGGTTACTAAGGCAACAGAGCCTCAATGGAAGTCGTGTTCTAGATTGGAATTTAGAATGGAATGTGCCAGGAGAAAGCCCCTCAAGTTTGTCTCACTACTTCTTGTTCGTGTTTTCAATTTAATTTTTTATTTTTTATTACAGAAAGTTTGATGACAACGTTTGGCTTGTTGTAGGTGTGCAAGATGTGGTTCTTTTAAACATATACATATGTCTGTTCTTCCTGGGACCCTCTTCCCATGTTCGTTATGACAGAATGTTGAGTAGTCTTCTCTTGGCATTCTGTAGGTCTTTGGTGATTATATATTTCACCTGTGTTTGTATATGTCTCTTAACCCCAATATCATAATGATCCAATTCGCACACCTTTCCATTGGTGAACCATAAGTTTGTTTAATGAATCTGTGATTGCCCTCCTCCGTGGAAATATCTGCCCTGGTATCCGTTTTTAGGTAACACCTATAAGTGATATCCTACGATATGTGTCTTTCACTTTCTGACTTACTACAAGTCACGTGATTACCTGTAGACTCATCTACGGTGCTGCAAATGGCATTGTGCCCTTTTTTTCCTTGGCTAATATTCTGTCTTAGCGAGGTCCATTTTCTGCAATGTGATTCCCTGAGGGCTGAGGATTAGCTGACCTGGGCAGCCTGACCCTGCCGGCAAGCCCTCCCCAGGTGTGCCTGGGTTGAGGTCAATAGAAACAGCACTCCAGGCAGCAATAGCCCCTGCAGCTGTGCCTGACTCCATATTCTCTGCCCCGTCAGCAGTCTCGGGGCTGTGCTGGTGGGAGGGTGGGAGGGTCCACGGCTTTGTTGGTGGCCCGGTGTGAGTGGGGCTCTGCTGGACTTTCTGCAGGAGTTGCCAGGCTGCCACCTGTAAAGAAGAGGATGTGTCACCCATAACCTCTGCTGGAATTTCTCTCCGGGCTGAGGTGAGGAAGGAAAACAAGGAGTGGGGGCCGGGACAGGAGGGGTATCTCAGCCAGGGAAATGGAAAGCTTCCAGAAGAGCGCCCGGGGCCAGGACCATCCTGGCTGGCCTGCAGGCACCAAGTTGGCCTGCGTGCTGTCACTGGTGTGGCTCCACGGCCCTTCCTCTAGGCTTTCAAGCCCTTGTACATATTCAGGTGTTTTACCTGGGAAGGGTGGGAACAGTTCAGCAGCAGCTGGCCTGGGACTCAGCTCACGTTTACTCACAGAGGCCTCGGCACGGTCCCCCAGCTTTGCAATGAGGACGCTCCTTGCGTGGGGGGGGCAGGGCTGCTGGCTGTATGGGAGATGATTCCCCACCTCTGACCAATTTCAGAATTGTTTACCGCTGGAGCAAGTGCCCTGATAGGGTTTTCCTCTGTATAACTGCTGGGTTCAGGTTTTTTTTTTCTTTTTTGGTTCAAGTTAGAATTTATTCATCTTTTATGTATTTATTGATATAAGCATGGAAATAATTCATTCATAGAAATACATCTGTGTGAAGGGAAGAACTTTTTTCTGTTTTATTTTTAAATTTTACTTCTAAAAATTTTGAAGTTTAATTATATTTATTTTTCTATACAGCAGGTTATTATTAGTTATCTATTTTATTCATATACATATATACAGGTCAATACCTATCTCCCAACTCATCTGACCACCAACACCCCATGGCTTCCCCGACTTGGTGTCCATACGTTTGTTCTCTACCTCTGTTTCTCTATTTCTGCCCTGCAAACCTGTTCATCTGTACCATATATCTAGGTTCCACATACATGCATTAAGACAGAATATTTGTTTTGCTCATTCTGACTTACTTCATTCTGTATGACAGTCTCTAGATCCACCGACTTCTCTACAAATAACATAGTTTCCTTCCTTTTCATGGCTGAGTCATATCCCATTTTATATATGTACCACATCTTTATCCATTCTTCTGTCTGTGGGCATTTAGGTTGCTTCCATTACCTGGCTATTGTAAATAGTGCTGCAATGAACATTGTGGTGAATGTGTGTTTTTGATTTATGGTTTTCTCTGGGTATATGCCCAGAAGTGGGATTGCTGGATTCTATGGTAATTCTATTTCTAGTTTCTTTAAGGAAACTCCATACTGTTCTCCATAGTGACTGTATCAATTTACCTTCCCACCAATAGTGGAAGAGGGATCCTTTTGTCCACACCCTCCCCAGAATTTGTTGTTTGTAGATTTTCTGATGACGCCGATTCTAACAGGTGTGAGGTGATACCTCATTGTCGTTTTGATTTGCATTTCTCTAATAATTAGTGGTGTTGAGCAGCTTTTCATGTGCGTCTTGGCCGTCTCTGTGACTTCTTTGAAGAAACGTCTATTTAGATCTTCTGCCCATTTTTGTATTGGGTTGTTTGTTTTATTAATATTAAGCTGCGTGAGCTGTTTATATATATTGGAGATTAAACCTTTGTCCATTGATTCGTTTGCGAATGTTTTCGCCCATTCTGACGGTTGCCTTTTTCCATTCCCATTTTTTTTAACCAAAAAAGAAAGAAAGCAAAAGAAGCAGAACACTAATGTGCGTGAAATATTCCTCTTGAAACTGTCGTTTTGAAATATGGACGTCTTTTGAACTTTTTGGTCGATATATGACCCCAGGATTTGTTTTCAGGGCAGGTGTCATTTACAGGCCTCAATGATTTGGAATATCCACTGACCATTAGCGCTGGGATTAAAGCTGCTGTTGTGTGAAACGGCCACAAGGTGGCAGCAGTTCTCCCTTAGCAAATCTGTTTACTAGGGCAACAGAGCCTCAATGGAAGCCGTGTTCTTGATTGGAATTTAGAATGGAATGTGCCAGGAGAAAGCCCCTCAAGTTTGTCTCACTACTTCTTGTTCGTGTTTTCAATTTAATTTTTTATTTTTTATTGCACCAAGTTTGATGACAACGTTTGGCTTGTTGTAGGTGTGCAAGATGTGGTTCTTTTAAACATATACATATGTCTGTTCTTCCTGGGACCCTTTTCCCATGTACGTTATGACAGAATGTTGAGTAGTCTTCCCTTGTCATTCTGTAGGTCTTTGGTGATTATATATTTCACCTGTGTTTGTATATGTCTCTTAACCCCAATATCATAATGATCCAATCCTCACACCTTTCCATTGGTGAACCATAAGTTTGTTTAATGAATCTGTGATTGCCCTTCTCCGTGGAAATATCTGCCCTGGTATCCGTTTTTAGGTAACACCTATAAGTGATATCCTACGATATGTGTCTTTCACTTTCTGACTTACTACAAGTCATGTGATTACCTGTAGACTCATCTACGGTGCTGCAAATGGCATTGTGCCCTTTTTTTCCTTGGCTAATATTCTGTCTTAGCGAGGTCCATTTTCTGCAATGTGATTCCCTGAGGGCTGAGGATTAGCTGACCTGGGCAGCCTGACCCTGCCGGCAAGCCCTCCCCAGGTGTGCCTGGGTTGAGGTCAATAGAAACAGCACTCCAAGCAGCAATAGCCCCTGCAGCTGTGCCTGACTCCATATTCTCTGCCCCGTCAGCAGTCTCGGGGCTGTGCTGGTGGGAGGGTGTGAGGGTCCACGGCTTTGTTGGTGGCCCGGTGTGAGTGGGGCTCTGCTGGACTTTCTGCAGGAGTTGCCAGGCTGCCACCTGTAAAGAAGAGGATGTGTCACCAATAACCTCTGCTGGAATTTCTCTCCGGGCTGAGGTGAGGAAGGAAAACAAGGAGTGGGGGCCGGGACAGGAGGGGTATCTCATCCAGGGAAATGGAAAGCTTCCAGAAGAGCGCCCGGGGCCAGGACCATCCTGGCTGGCCTGCAGGCACCAAGTTGGCCTGCGTGCTGTCACTGGTGTGGCTCCACGGCCCTTCCTCTAGGCTTTCAAGCCCTTGTACATATTCAGGTGTTTTACCTGGGAAGGGTGGGAACAGTTCAGCAGCAGCTGGCCTGGGGCTCAGCTCACGTTTACTCACAGAGGCCTCGGCACGGTCCCCCAGCTTTGCAATGAGGACGCTCCTTGCGTGGGGGGGGCAGGGCTGCTGGCTGTATGGGAGATGATTCCCCACCTCTGACCAATTTCAGAATTGTTTACCGCTGGAGAAAGTGCACTGATAGGGTTTTCCTCTGTATAACTGCTGGGTTCAGGTTTTTTTTTCTTTTTTGGTTCAAGTTAGAATTTATTCATCTTTTATGTATTTATTGATATAAGCATGGAAATAATTCATTCATAGAAATACATCTGTGTGAAGGGAAGAACTTTTTTCTGTTTTATTTTTAAATTTTACTTCTAAAAATTTTGAAGTTTAATTATATTTATTTTTCTATACAGCAGGTTATTATTAGTTATCTATTTTATTCATATACATATATACAGGTCAATACCTATCTCCCAACTCATCTGACCACCAACACCCCATGGCTTCCCCGACTTGGTGTCCATACGTTTGTTCTCTACCTCTGTTTCTCTATTTCTGCCCTGCACACCTGTTCATCTGTACCATATATCTAGGTTCCACATACATGCATTAAGACAGAATATTTGTTTTGCTCATTCTGACTTACTTCATTCTGTATGACAGTCTCTAGATCCACCGACTTCTCTACAAATAACATAGTTTCCTTCCTTTTCATGGCTGAGTCATATCCCATTTTATATATGTACCACATCTTTATCCATTCTTCTGTCTGTGGGCATTTAGGTTGCTTCCATTACCTGGCTATTGTAAATAGTGCTGCAATGAACATTGTGGTGAATGTGTGTTTTTGATTTATGGTTTTCTCTGGGTATATGCCCAGAAGTGGGATTGCTGGATTCTATGGTAATTCTATTTCTAGTTTCTTTAAGGAAACTCCATACTGTTCTCCATAGTGACTGTATCAATTTACCTTCCCACCAATAGTGGAAGAGGGATCCTTTTGTCCACACCCTCCCCAGAATTTGTTGTTTGTAGATTTTCTGATGACGCCGATTCTAACAGGTGTGAGGTGATACCTCATTGTCGTTTTGATTTGCATTTCTCTAATAATTAGTGGTGTTGAGCAGCTTTTCATGTGCGTCTTGGCCGTCTCTGTGACTTCTTTGAAGAAACGTCTATTTAGATCTTCTGCCCATTTTTGTATTGGGTTGTTTGTTTTATTAATATTAAGCTGCGTGAGCTGTTTATATATATTGGAGATTAAACCTTTGTCCATTGATTCGTTTGCGAATGTTTTCGCCCATTCTGAGGGTTGCCTTTTTCCATTCCCGTTTTTTTTTAACCAAAAAAGAAAGAAAGCAAAAGAAGCAGAACACTAATGTGCGTGAAATATTCCTCTTGAAACTGTCGTTTTGAAATATGGACGTCTTTTGAACTTTTTGGTCGATATATGACCCCAGGATTTGTTTTCAGGGCAGGTGTCATTTACAGGCCTCAATGATTTGGAATATCCACTGACCATTAGCGCTGGGATTAAAGCTGCTGTTGTGTGAAACGGCCACAAGGTGGCAGCAGTTCTCCCTTAGCAAATCTGTTTACTAGGGCAACAGAGCCTCAATGGAAGCCGTGTTCTTGATTGGAATTTAGAATGGAATGTGCCAGGAGAAAGCCCCTCAAGTTTGTCTCACTACTTCTTGTTCGTGTTTTCAATTTAATTTTTTATTTTTTATTGCAGCAAGTTTGATGACAACGTTTGGCTTGTTGTAGGTGTGCAAGATGTGGTTCTTTTAAACATATACATATGTCTGTTCTTCCTGGGACCCTTTTCCCATGTACGTTATGACAGAATGTTGAGTAGTCTTCTCTTGTCATTCTGTAGGTCTTTGGTGATTATATATTTCACCTGTGTTTGTATATGTCTCTTAACCCCAATATCATAATGATCCAATCCTCACACCTTTCCATTGGTGAACCATAAGTTTGTTTAATGAATCTGTGATTGCCCTTCTCCGTGGAAATATCTGCCCTGGTATCCGTTTTTAGGTAACACCTATAAGTGATATCCTACGATATGTGTCTTTCACTTTCTGACTTACTACAAGTCACGTGATTACCTGTAGACTCATCTACGGTGCTGCAAATGGCATTGTGCCCTTTTTTTCCTTGGCTAATATTCTGTCTTAGCGAGGTCCATTTTCTGCAATGTGATTCCCTGAGGGCTGAGGATTAGCTGACCTGGGCAGCCTGACCCTGCCGGCAAGCCCTCCCCAGGTGTGCCTGGGTTGAGGTCAATAGAAACAGCACTCCAAGCAGCAATAGCCCCTGCAGCTGTGCCTGACTCCATATTCTCTGCCCCGTCAGCAGTCTCGGGGCTGTGCTGGTGGGAGGGTGTGAGGGTCCACGGCTTTGTTGGTGGCCCGGTGTCAGTGGGGCTCTGCTGGACTTTCTGCAGGAGTTGCCAGGCTGCCACCTGTAAAGAAGAGGATGTGTCACCCATAACCTCTGCTGAAATTTCTCTCCGGGCTGAGGTGAGGAAGGAAAACAAGGAGTGGGGGCCGGGACAGGAGGGGTATCTCATCCAGGGAAATGGAAAGCTTCCAGAAGAGCGCCCGGGGCCAGGACCATCCTGGCTGGCCTGCAGGCACCAAGTTGGCCTGCGTGCTGTCACTGGTGTGGCTCCACGGCCCTTCCTCTAGGCTTTCAAGCCCTTGTACATATTCAGGTGTTTTACCTGGGAAGGGTGGGAACAGTTCAGCAGCAGCTGGCCTGGGGCTCAGCTCACGTTTACTCACAGAGGCCTCGGCACGGTCCCCCAGCTTTGCAATGAGGACGCTCCTTGCGTGGGGGGGGCAGGGCTGCTGGCTGTATGGGAGATGATTCTCCACCTCTGACCAATTTCAGAATTGTTTACCGCTGGAGAAAGTGCACTGATAGGGTTTTCCTCTGTATAACTGCTGGGTTCAGGTTTTTTTTTCTTTTTTGGTTCAAGTTAGAATTTATTCATCTTTTATGTATTTATTGATATAAGCATGGAAATAATTCATTCATAGAAATACATCTGTGTGAAGGGAAGAACTTTTTTCTGTTTTATTTTTAAATTTTACTTCTAAAAATTTTGAAGTTTAATTATATTTATTTTTCTATACAGCAGGTTATTATTAGTTATCTCTTTTATTCATATACATATATACAGGTCAATACCTATCTCCCAACTCATCTGACCACCAACACCCCATGGCTTCCCCGACTTGGTGTCCATACGTTTGTTCTCTACCTCTGTTTCTCTATTTCTGCCCTGCAAACCTGTTCATCTGTACCATATATCTAGGTTCCACATACATGCATTAAGACAGAATATTTGTTTTGCTCATTCTGACTTACTTCATTCTGTATGACAGTCTCTAGATCCACCGACTTCTCTACAAATAACATAGTTTCCTTCCTTTTCATGGCTGAGTCATATCCCATTTTATATATGTACCACATCTTTATCCATTCTTCTGTCTGTGGGCATTTAGGTTGCTTCCATTACCTGGCTATTGTAAATAGTGCTGCAATGAACATTGTGGTGAATGTGTGTTTTTGATTTATGGTTTTCTCTGGGTATATGCCCAGAAGTGGGATTGCTGGATTCTATGGTAATTCTATTTCTAGTTTCTTTAAGGAAACTCCATACTGTTCTCCATAGTGACTGTATCAATTTACCTTCCCACCAATAGTGGAAGAGGGATCCTTTTGTCCACACCCTCCCCAGAATTTGTTGTTTGTAGATTTTCTGATGACGCCGATTCTAACAGGTGTGAGGTGATACCTCATTGTCGTTTTGATTTGCATTTCTCTAATAATTAGTGGTGTTGAGCAGCTTTTCATGTGCGTCTTGGCCGTCTCTGTGACTTCTTTGAAGAAACGTCTATTTAGATCTTCTGCCCATTTTTGTATTGGGTTGTTTGTTTTATTAATATTAAGCTGCGTGAGCTGTTTATATATATTGGAGATTAAACCTTTGTCCATTGATTCGTTTGCGAATGTTTTCGCCCATTCTGAGGGTTGCCTTTTTCCATTCCCGTTTTTTTTTAACCAAAAAAGAAAGAAAGCAAAAGAAGCAGAACACTAATGTGCGTGAAATATTCCTCTTGAAACTGTCGTTTTGAAATATGGACGTCTTTTGAACTTTTTGGTCGATATATGACCCCAGGATTTGTTTTCAGGGCAGGTGTCATTTACAGGCCTCAATGATTTGGAATATCCACTGACCATTAGCGCTGGGATTAAAGCTGCTGTTGTGTGAAACGGCCACAAGGTGGCAGCAGTTCTCCCTTAGCAAATCTGTTTACTAGGGCAACAGAGCCTCAATGGAAGCCGTGTTCTAGATTGGAATTTAGAATGGAATGTGCCAGGAGAAAGCCCCTCAAGTTTGTCTCTACTTCTTGTTCGTGTTTTCAATTTAATTTTTAATTTTTTATTGCAGCAAGTTTGATGACAACGTTTGGCTTGTTGTAGGTGTGCAAGATGTGGTTCTTTTAAACATATACATATGTCTGTTCTTCCTGGGACCCTTTTCCCATGTACGTTATGACAGAATGTTGAGTAGTCTTCTCCTGTCATTCTGTAGGTCTTTGGTGATTATATATTTCACCTGTGTTTGTATATGTCTCTTAACCCCAATATCATAATGATCCAATCCTCACACCTTTCCATTGGTGAACCATAAGTTTGTTTAATGAATCTGTGATTGCCCTTCTCCGTGGAAATATCTGCCCTGGTATCCGTTTTTAGGTAACACCAATAAGTGATATCCTACGATATGTGTCTTTCACTTTCTGACTTACTACAAGTCACGTGATTACCTGTAGACTCATCTACGGTGCTGCAAATGGCATTGTGCCCTTTTTTTCCTTGGCTAATATTCTGTCTTAGCGAGGTCCATTTTCTGCAATTTGATTCCCTGAGGGCTGAGGATTAGCTGACATGGGCAGCCTGACCCTGCCGGCAAGCCCTCCCCAGGTGTGCCTGGGTTGAGGTCAATAGAAACAACACTCCAGGCAGCAATAGCCCCTGCAGCTGTGCCTGACTCCATATTCTCTGCCCCGTCAGCAGTCTCGGGGCTGTGCTAGTGGGAGGGTGTGAGTGTCCACGGCTTTGTTGGTGGCCCGGTGTGAGTGGGGCTCTGCTGGACTTTCTGCAGGAGTTGCCAGGCTGCCACCTGTAAAGAAGAGGATGTGTCACCCATAACCTCCGCTGGAATTTCTCTCCGGGCTGAGGTGAGGAAGGAAAACAAGGAGTGGGGGCCGGGACAGGAGGGGTATCTCAGCCAGGGAAATGGAAAGCTTCCAGAAGAGCGCCCGGGGCCAGGACCATCCTGGCTGGCCTGCAGGCACCAAGTTGGCCTGCGTGCTGTCACTGGTGTGGCTCCACGGCCCTTCCTCTAGGCTTTCAATCCCTTGTACATATTCAGGTGTTTTACCTGGGAAGGGTGGGAACAGTTCAGCAGCAGCTGGCCTGGGGCTCAGCTCACGTTTACTCACAGAGGCCTCGGCACGGTCCCCCAGCTTTGCAATATGGACGTGCCTTGCGTGGGGGGGCCGGGCTGCTGGCTGTATGGGAGATGATTCCCCACCTCTGACCAATTTCAGAATTGTTTACCGCTGGAGCAAGTGCACTGATAGGGTTTTCCTCTGTATAACTGCTGGGTTCAGGTTTTTTTTTTCTTTTTTTGGTTCAAGTTAGAATTTATTCATCTTTTATGTATTTATTGATATAAGCATGGAAATAATTCATTCATAGAAATACATCTGTGTGAAGGGAAGAACTTTTTTCTGTTTTATTTTTAAATTTTACTTCTAAAAATTTTGAAGTTTAATTATATTTATTTTTCTATACAGCAGGTTATTATTAGTTATCTATTTTATTCATATACATATATACAGGTCAATACCTATCTCCCAACTCATCTGATCACCAACACCCCATGGCTTCCCCGACTTGGTGTCCATACGTTTGTTCTCTACCTCTGTTTCTCTATTTCTGCCCTGCAAACCTGTTCATCTGTACCATATATCTAGGTTCCACATACATGCATTAAGACAGAATATTTGTTTTGCTCATTCTGAGTTACTTCATTCTGTATGACAGTCTCTAGATCCACCGACTTCTCTACAAATAACATAGTTTCCTTCCTTTTCATGGCTGAGTCATATCCCATTTTATATATGTACCACATCTTTATCCATTCTTCTGTCTGTGGGCATTTAGGTTGCTTCCATTACCTGGCTATTGTAAATAGTGCTGCAATGAACATTGTGGTGAATGTGTGTTTTTGATTTATGGTTTTCTCTGGGTATATGCCCAGAAGTGGGATTGCTGGATTCTATGGTAATTCTATTTCTAGTTTCTTTAAGGAAACTCCATACTGTTCTCCATAGTGACTGTATCAATTTACCTTCCCACCAATAGTGGAAGAGGGTTCCTTTTGTCCACACCCTCCCCAGAATTTGTTGTTTGTAGATTTTCTGATGACGCCGATTCTAACAGGTGTGAGGTGATACCTCATTGTCGTTTTGATTTGCATTTCTCTAATAATTAGTGGTGTTGAGCAGCTTTTCATGTGCGTCTTGGCCGTCTCTGTGACTTCTTTGAAGAAACGTCTATTTAGATCTTCTGCCCATTTTTGTATTGGGTTGTTTGTTTTATTAATATTAAGCTGCGTGAGCTGTTTATATATATTGGAGATTAAACCTTTGTCCATTGATTCGTTTGCGAATGTTTTCGCCCATTCTGAGGGCTGCCTTTTTCCATTCCCGTTTTTTTTTTAACCAAAAAAGAAAGAAAGCAAAAGAAGCAGAACACTAATGTGCGTGAAATATTCCTCTTGAAACTTTCATTTTGAAATATGGACGTCTTTTGAACTTTTTGGTCCATATATGACCCCAGGATTTGTTTTCAGGGTAGGTGTCATTTACAGGCCTCAATGATTTGGAATATCCACTGACCATTAGCGCTGGGATTAATGCTGCTGTTGTGTGAAACGGCCACAAGGTGGCAGCAGTTCTCCCTTAGCAAATCTGTTTACTAGGGCAACAGAGCCTCAATGGAAGCCGTGTTCTAGATTGGAATTTAGAATGGAATGTGCCAGGAGAAAGCCCCTCAAGTTTGTCTCACAACTTCTTGTTCGTGTTTTCAATTTAATTTTTAATTTTTTATTACAGCAAGTTTGATTACAACGTTTGGCTTGTTGTAGGTTTGCAAGATGTGGTTCTTTTAAACATATACATATGTCTGTTCTTCCTGGGACCCTTTTCCCATGTTCGTTATGACAGAATGTTGAGTAGTCTTCTCTTGGCATTCCGTAGGTCTTTGGTGATTATATATTTCACCTGTGTTTGTATATGTCTCTTAACCCCAATATCATAATGATCCAATCCTCACACCTTTCCATTGGTGAACCATAAGTTTGTTTAATGAATCTGTGATTGCCCTTCTCCGTGGAAATATCTGCCCTGGTATCCGTTTTTAGGTAACACCAATAAGTGATATCCTAGGATATGTGTCTTTCACTTTCTGACTTACTACAAGTCACATGATTACCTGTAGACTCATCTACGGTGCTGCAAATGGCATTGTGCCCTTTTTTTCCTTGGCTAATATTCTGTCTTAGCGAGGTCCATTTTCTGCAATGTGATTCCCTGAGGGCTGAGGATTAGCTGACATGGGCAGCCTGACCCTGCCGGCAAGCCCTCCCCAGGTGTGCCTGGGTTGAGGTCAATAGAAATAGCACTCCAGGCAGCAATAGCCCCTGCAGCTGTGCCTGACTCCATATTCTCTGCCCCGTCAGCAGTCTCGGGGCTGTGCTGGTGGGAGGGTGTGAGGGTCCACGGCTTTGTTGGTGGCCCGGTGTGAGTGGGGCTCTGCTGGACTTTCTGCAGGAGTTGCCAGGCTGCCACCTGTAAAGAAGAGGATGTGTCACCCATAACCTCTGCTGGAATTTCTCTCCGGGCTGAGGTGAGGAAGGAAAACAAGGAGTGGTGGCCGGGACAGGAGGGGTATCTCAGCCAGGGAAATGGAAAGCTTCCAGAAGAGCTCCCGGGGCCAGGACCATCCTGGCTGGCCTGCAGGCACCAAGTTGGCCTGCGTGCTGTCACTGGTGTGGCTCCACGGCCCTTCCTCTAGGCTTTCAAGCCCTTGTACATATTCAGGTGTTTTACCTGGGAAGGGTGGGAACAGTTCAGCAGCAGCTGGCCTGGGACTCAGCTCACGTTTACTCACAGAGGCCTCGGCACGGTCCCCCAGCTTTGCAATGAGGACGCTCCTTGCGTGGGGGGGGCAGGGCTGCTGGCTGTATGGGAGATGATTCCCCACCTCTGACCAATTTCAGAATTGTTTACCGCTGGAGCAAGTGCCCTGATAGGGTTTTCCTCTGTATAACTGCTGGGTTCAGGTTTTTTTTTTCTTTTTTGGTTCAAGTTAGAATTTATTCATCTTTTATGTATTTATTGATATAAGCATGGAAATAATTCATTCATAGAAATACATCTGTGTGAAGGGAAGAACTTTTTTCTGTTTTATTTTTAAATTTTACTTCTAAAAATTTTGAAGTTTAATTATATTTATTTTTCTATACAGCAGGTTATTATTAGTTATCTATTTTATTCATATACATATATACAGGTCAATACGTATCTCCTAACTCATCTGACCACCAACACCCCATGGCTTCCCCGACTTGGTGTCCATACGTTTGTTCTCTACCTCTGTTTCTCTATTTCTGCCCTGCACACCTGTTCATCTGTACCATATATCTAGGTTCCACATACATGCATTAAGACAGAATATTTGTTTTGCTCATTCTGAGTTACTTCATTCTGTATGACAGTCTCTAGATCCACCGACTTCTCTACAAATAACATAGTTTCCTTCCTTTTCATGGCTGAGTCATATCCCATTTTATATATGTACCACATCTTTATCCATTCTTCTGTCTGTGGGCATTTAGGTTGCTTCCATTACCTGGCTATTGTAAATAGTGCTGCAATGAACATTGTGGTGAATGTGTGTTTTTGATTTATGGTTTTCTCTGGGTATATGCCCAGAAGTGGGATTGCTGGATTCTATGGTAATTCTATTTCTAGTTTCTTTAAGGAAACTCCATACTGTTGTCCATAGTGACTGTATCAATTTACCTTCCCACCAATAGTGGAAGAGGCTTCCTTTTGTCCACACCCTCCCCAGAATTTGTTGTTTGTAGATTTTCTGATGACGCCGATTCTAACAGGTGTGAGGTGATACCTCATTGTCGTTTTGATTTGCATTTCTCTAATAATTAGTGGTGTTGAGCAGCTTTTCATGTGCGTCTTGGCCGTCTCTGTGACTTCTTTGAAGAAACGTCTATTTAGATCTTCTGCCCATTTTTGTATTGGGTTGTTTGTTTTATTAATATTAAGCTGCATGAGCTGTTTATATATATTGGAGATTAAACCTTTGTCCATTGATTCGTTTGCGAATGTTTTCGCCCATTCTGAGGGCTGCCTTTTTCCATTCCCGTTTTTTTTTTAACCAAAAAAGAAAGAAAGCAAAAGAAGCAGAACACTAATGTGCGTGAAATATTCCTCTTGAAACTGTCATTTTGAAATATGGACGTCTTTTGAACTTTTTGGTCGATATATGACCCCAGGATTTGTTTTCAGGGTAGGTGTCATTTACAGGCCTCAATGATTTGGAATATCCACTGACCATTAGCGCTGGGATTAATGCTGCTGTTGTGTGAAACGGCCACAAGGTGGCAGCAGTTCTCCCTTAGCAAATCTGTTTACTAGGGCAACAGAGCCTCAATGGAAGCCGTGTTCTAGATTGGAATTTAGAATGGAATGTGCCAGGAGAAAGCCCCTCAAGTTTGTCTCACAACTTCTTGTTCGTGTTTTCAATTTAATTTTTAATTTTTTATTACAGCAAGTTTGATTACAACGTTTGGCTTGTTGTAGGTTTGCAAGATGTGGTTCTTTTAAACATATACATATGTCTGTTCTTCCTGGGACCCTTTTCCCATGTTCGTTATGACAGAATGTTGAGTAGTCTTCTCTTGGCATTCCGTAGGTCTTTGGTGATTATATATTTCACCTGTGTTTGTATATGTCTCTTAACCCCAATATCATAATGATCCAATCCTCACACCTTTCCATTGGTGAACCATAAGTTTGTTTAATGAATCTGTGATTGCCCTTCTCCGTGGAAATATCTGCCCTGGTATCCGTTTTTAGGTAACACCAATAAGTGATATCCTAGGATATGTGTCTTTCACTTTCTGACTTACTACAAGTCACATGATTACCTGTAGACTCATCTACGGTGCTGCAAATGGCATTGTGCCCTTTTTTTCCTTGGCTAATATTCTGTCTTAGCGAGGTCCATTTTCTGCAATGTGATTCCCTGAGGGCTGAGGATTAGCTGACATGGGCAGCCTGACCCTGCCGGCAAGCCCTCCCCAGGTGTGCCTGGGTTGAGGTCAATAGAAATAGCACTCCAGGCAGCAATAGCCCCTGCAGCTGTGCCTGACTCCATATTCTCTGCCCCGTCAGCAGTCTCGGGGCTGTGCTGGTGGGAGGGTGTGAGGGTCCACGGCTTTGTTGGTGGCCCGGTGTGAGTGGGGCTCTGCTGGACTTTCTGCAGGAGTTGCCAGGCTGCCACCTGTAAAGAAGAGGATGTGTCACCCATAACCTCTGCTGGAATTTCTCTCCGGGCTGAGGTGAGGAAGGAAAACAAGGAGTGGTGGCCGGGACAGGAGGGGTATCTCAGCCAGGGAAATGGAAAGCTTCCAGAAGAGCTCCCGGGGCCAGGACCATCCTGGCTGGCCTGCAGGCACCAAGTTGGCCTGCGTGCTGTCACTGGTGTGGCTCCACGGCCCTTCCTCTAGGCTTTCAAGCCCTTGTACATATTCAGGTGTTTTACCTGGGAAGGGTGGGAACAGTTCAGCAGCAGCTGGCCTGGGACTCAGCTCACGTTTACTCACAGAGGCCTCGGCACGGTCCCCCAGCTTTGCAATGAGGACGCTCCTTGCGTGGGGGGGGCAGGGCTGCTGGCTGTATGGGAGATGATTCCCCACCTCTGACCAATTTCAGAATTGTTTACCGCTGGAGCAAGTGCCCTGATAGGGTTTTCCTCTGTATAACTGCTGGGTTCAGGTTTTTTTTTTCTTTTTTGGTTCAAGTTAGAATTTATTCATCTTTTATGTATTTATTGATATAAGCATGGAAATAATTCATTCATAGAAATACATCTGTGTGAAGGGAAGAACTTTTTTCTGTTTTATTTTTAAATTTTACTTCTAAAAATTTTGAAGTTTAATTATATTTATTTTTCTATACAGCAGGTTATTATTAGTTATCTATTTTATTCATATACATATATACAGGTCAATACGTATCTCCTAACTCATCTGACCACCAACACCCCATGGCTTCCCCGACTTGGTGTCCATACGTTTGTTCTCTACCTCTGTTTCTCTATTTCTGCCCTGCACACCTGTTCATCTGTACCATATATCTAGGTTCCACATACATGCATTAAGACAGAATATTTGTTTTGCTCATTCTGAGTTACTTCATTCTGTATGACAGTCTCTAGATCCACCGACTTCTCTACAAATAACATAGTTTCCTTCCTTTTCATGGCTGAGTCATATCCCATTTTATATATGTACCACATCTTTATCCATTCTTCTGTCTGTGGGCATTTAGGTTGCTTCCATTACCTGGCTATTGTAAATAGTGCTGCAATGAACATTGTGGTGAATGTGTGTTTTTGATTTATGGTTTTCTCTGGGTATATGCCCAGAAGTGGGATTGCTGGATTCTATGGTAATTCTATTTCTAGTTTCTTTAAGGAAACTCCATACTGTTGTCCATAGTGACTGTATCAATTTACCTTCCCACCAATAGTGGAAGAGGCTTCCTTTTGTCCACACCCTCCCCAGAATTTGTTGTTTGTAGATTTTCTGATGACGCCGATTCTAACAGGTGTGAGGTGATACCTCATTGTCGTTTTGATTTGCATTTCTCTAATAATTAGTGGTGTTGAGCAGCTTTTCATGTGCGTCTTGGCCGTCTCTGTGACTTCTTTGAAGAAACGTCTATTTAGATCTTCTGCCTATTTTTGTATTGGGTTGTTTGTTTTATTAATATTAAGCTGCATGAGCTGTTTATATATATTGGAGATTAAACCTTTGTCCATTGATTCGTTTGCGAATGTTTTCGCCCATTCTGAGGGCTGCCTTTTTCCATTCCCGTTTTTTTTTTAACCAAAAAAGAAAGAAAGCAAAAGAAGCAGAACACTAATGTGCGTGAAATATTCCTCTTGAAACTGTCATTTTGAAATATGGACGTCTTTTGAACTTTTTGGTCGATATATGACCCCAGGATTTGTTTTCAGGGTAGGTGTCATTTACAGGCCTCAATGATTTGGAATATCCACTGACCATTAGCGCTGGGATTAATGCTGCTGTTGTGTGAAACGGCCACAAGGTGGCAGCAGTTCTCCCTTAGCAAATCTGTTTACTAGGGCAACAGAGCCTCAATGGAAGCCGTGTTCTAGATTGGAATTTAGAATGGAATGTGCCAGGAGAAAGCCCCTCAAGTTTGTCTCACAACTTCTTGTTCGTGTTTTCAATTTAATTTTTAATTTTTTATTACAGCAAGTTTGATTACAACGTTTGGCTTGTTGTAGGTTTGCAAGATGTGGTTCTTTTAAACATATACATATGTCTGTTCTTCCTGGGACCCTTTTCCCATGTTCGTTATGACAGAATGTTGAGTAGTCTTCTCTTGGCATTCCGTAGGTCTTTGGTGATTATATATTTCACCTGTGTTTGTATATGTCTCTTAACCCCAATATCATAATGATCCAATCCTCACACCTTTCCATTGGTGAACCATAAGTTTGTTTAATGAATCTGTGATTGCCCTTCTCCGTGGAAATATCTGCCCTGGTATCCGTTTTTAGGTAACACCAATAAGTGATATCCTAGGATATGTGTCTTTCACTTTCTGACTTACTACAAGTCACATGATTACCTGTAGACTCATCTACGGTGCTGCAAATGGCATTGTGCCCTTTTTTTCCTTGGCTAATATTCTGTCTTAGCGAGGTCCATTTTCTGCAATGTGATTCCCTGAGGGCTGAGGATTAGCTGACATGGGCAGCCTGACCCTGCCGGCAAGCCCTCCCCAGGTGTGCCTGGGTTGAGGTCAATAGAAACAGCACTCCAGGCAGCAATAGCCCCTGCAGCTGTGCCTGACTCCATATTCTCTGCCCCGTCAGCAGTCTCGGGGCTGTGCTGGTGGGAGGGTGTGAGGGTCCACGGCTTTGTTGGTGGCCCGGTGTGAGTGGGGCTCTGCTGGACTTTCTGCAGGAGTTGCCAGGCTGCCACCTGTAAAGAAGAGGATGTGTCACCCATAACCTCTGCTGGAATTTCTCTCCGGGCTGAGGTGAGGAAGGAAAACAAGGAGTGGTGGCCGGGACAGGAGGGGTATCTCAGCCAGGGAAATGGAAAGCTTCCAGAAGAGCTCCCGGGGCCAGGACCATCCTGGCTGGCCTGCAGGCACCAAGTTGGCCTGCGTGCTGTCACTGGTGTGGCTCCACGGCCCTTCCTCTAGGCTTTCAAGCCCTTGTACATATTCAGGTGTTTTACCTGGGAAGGGTGGGAACAGTTCAGCAGCAGCTGGCCTGGGACTCAGCTCACGTTTACTCACAGAGGCCTCGGCACGGTCCCCCAGCTTTGCAATGAGGACGCTCCTTGCGTGGGGGGGGCAGGGCTGCTGGCTGTATGGGAGATGATTCCCCACCTCTGACCAATTTCAGAATTGTTTACCGCTGGAGCAAGTGCCCTGATAGGGTTTTCCTCTGTATAACTGCTGGGTTCAGGTTTTTTTTTCTTTTTTGGTTCAAGTTAGAATTTATTCATCTTTTATGTATTTATTGATATAAGCATGGAAATAATTCATTCATAGAAATACATCTGTGTGAAGGGAAGAACTTTTTTCTGTTTTATTTTTAAATTTTACTTCTAAAAATTTTGAAGTTTAATTATATTTATTTTTCTATACAGCAGGTTATTATTAGTTATCTATTTTATTCATATACATATATACAGGTCAATACGTATCTCCTAACTCATCTGACCACCAACACCCCATGGCTTCCCCGACTTGGTGTCCATACGTTTGTTCTCTACCTCTGTTTCTCTATTTCTGCCCTGCACACCTGTTCATCTGTACCATATATCTAGGTTCCACATACATGCATTAAGACAGAATATTTGTTTTGCTCATTCTGAGTTACTTCATTCTGTATGACAGTCTCTAGATCCACCGACTTCTCTACAAATAACATAGTTTCCTTCCTTTTCATGGCTGAGTCATATCCCATTTTATATATGTACCACATCTTTATCCATTCTTCTGTCTGTGGGCATTTAGGTTGCTTCCATTACCTGGCTATTGTAAATAGTGCTGCAATGAACATTGTGGTGAATGTGTGTTTTTGATTTATGGTTTTCTCTGGGTATATGCCCAGAAGTGGGATTGCTGGATTCTATGGTAATTCTATTTCTAGTTTCTTTAAGGAAACTCCATACTGTTGTCCATAGTGACTGTATCAATTTACCTTCCCACCAATAGTGGAAGAGGCTTCCTTTTGTCCACACCCTCCCCAGAATTTGTTGTTTGTAGATTTTCTGATGACGCCGATTCTAACAGGTGTGAGGTGATACCTCATTGTCGTTTTGATTTGCATTTCTCTAATAATTAGTGGTGTTGAGCAGCTTTTCATGTGCATCTTGGCCGTCTCTGTGACTTCTTTGAAGAAACGTCTATTTAGATCTTCTGCCCATTTTTGTATTGGGTTGTTTGTTTTATTAATATTAAGCTGCGTGAGCTGTTTATATATATTGGAGATTAAACCTTTGTCCATTGATTCGTTTGCGAATGTTTTCGCCCATTCTGAGGGTTGCCTTTTTCCATTCCCGTTTTTTTTTAACCAAAAAAGAAAGAAAGCAAAAGAAGCAGAACACTAATGTGCGTGAAATATTCCTCTTGAAACTGTCGTTTTGAAATATGGACGTCTTTTGAACTTTTTGGTCGATATATGACCCCAGGATTTGTTTTCAGGGTAGGTGTCATTTACAGGCCTCAATGATTTGGAATATCCACTGACCATTAGCGCTGGGATTAAAGCTGCCGTTGTGTGAAACGGCCACAAGGTGGCAGCAGTTCTCCCTTAGCAAATCTGTTTACTAGGGCAACAGAGCCTCAATGGAAGCCGTGTTCTAGATTGGAATTTAGAATGGAATGTGCCAGGAGAAAGCCCCTCAAGTTTGTCTCACTACTTCTTGTTCGTGTTTTCAATTTAATTTTTAATTTTTTATTACAGCAAGTTTGATGACAACGTTTGGCTTGTTGTAGGTGTGCAAGATGTGGTTCTTTTAAACATATACATATGTCTGTTCTTCCTGGGACCCTTTTCCCATGTTCGTTATGACAGAATGTTGAGTAGTCTTCTCTTGGCATTCCGTAGGTCTTTGGTGATTATATATTTCACCTGTGTTTGTATATGTCTCTTAACCCCAATATCATAATGATCCAATCCTCACACCTTTCCATTGGTGAACCATAAGTTTGTTTAATGAATCTGTGATTTCCCTTCTCCGTGGAAATATCTGCCCTGGTATCCGTTTTTAGGTAACACCAATAAGTGATATCCTAGGATATGTGTCTTTCACTTTCTGACTTACTACAAGTCACATGATTACCTGTAGACTCATCTACGGTGCTGCAAATGGCATTGTGCCCTTTTTTTCCTTGGCTAATATTCTGTCTTAGCGAGGTCCATTTTCTGCAATGTGATTCCCTGAGGGCTGAGGATTAGCTGACGTGGGCAGCCTGACCCTGCCGGCAAGCCCTCCCCAGGTGTGCCTGGGTTGAGGTCAATAGAAACAGCACTCCAGGCAGCAATAGCCCCTGCAGCTGTGCCTGACTCCATATTCTCTGCCCCGTCAGCAGTCTCGGGGCTGTGCTGGTGGGAGGGTGTGAGGGTCCACGGCTTTGTTGGTGGCCCGGTGTGAGTGGGGCTCTGCTGGACTTTCTGCAGGAGTTGCCAGGCTGCCACCTGTAAAGAAGAGGATGTGTCACCCATAACCTCCGCTGGAATTTCTCTCCGGGCTGAGGTGAGGAAGGAAAACAAGGAGTGGTGGCCGGGACAGGAGGGGTATCTCAGCCAGGGAAATGGAAAACTTCCAGAAGAGCGCCCGGGGCCAGGACCATCCTGGCTGGCCTGCAGGCACCATGTTGGCCTGCGTGCTGTCACTGGTGTGGCTCCACGGCCCTTCCTCTAGGCTTTCAAGCCCTTGTACATATTCAGGTGTTTTACCTGGAAAGGGTGGGAACAGTTCAGCAGCAGCTGGCCTGGGGCTCAGCTCACGTTTACTCACAGAGGCCTCGGCACGGTCCCCCAGCTTTGCAATGAGGACGCTCCTTGCGTGGGGGGGGGGGGGCAGGGCTGCTGGCTGTATGGGAGATGATTCCCCACCTCTGACCAATTTCAGAATTGTTTACCGCTGGAGCAAGTGCCCTGATAGGGTTTTCCTCTGTATAACTGCTGGGTTCAGGTTTTTTTTTTCTTTTATGGTTCAAGTTAGAATTTATTCATCTTTTATGTATTTATTGATATAAGCATGGAAATAATTCATTCATAGAAATACATCTGTGTGAAGGGAAGAACTTTTTTCTGTTTTATTTTTAAATTTTACTTCTAAAAATTTTGAAGTTTAATTATATTTATTTTTCTATACAGCAGGTTATTATTAGTTATCTCTTTTATTCATATACATATATACAGGTCAATACCTATCTCCCAACTCATCTGACCACCAACACGCCATGGCTTCCCCGACTTGGTGTCCATACGTTTGTTCTCTACCTCTGTTTCTCTATTTCTGCCCTGCACACCTGTTCATCTGTACCATATATCTAGGTTCCACATACATGCATTAAGACAGAATATTTGTTTTGCTCATTCTGAGTTACTTCATTCTGTATGACAGTCTCTAGATCCACCGACTTCTCTACAAATAACATAGTTTCCTTCCTTTTCATGGCTGAGTCATATCCCATTTTATATATGTACCACATCTTTATCCATTCTTCTGTCTGTGGGCATTTAGGTTGCTTCCATTACCTGGCTATTGTAAATAGTGCTGCAATGAACATTGTAGTGAATGTGTGTTTTTGATTTATGGTTTTCTCTGGGTATATGCCCAGAAGTGGGATTGCTGGATTCTATGGTAATTCTATTTCTAGTTTCTTTAAGGAAACTCCATACTGTTCTCCATAGTGACTGTATCAATTTACCTTCCCACCAATAGTGGAAGAAGGTTCCTTTTGTCCACACCCTCCCCAGAATTTGTTGTTTGTAGATTTTCTGATGACGCCGATTCTAACAGGTGTGAGGTGATACCTCATTGTCGTTTTGATTTGCATTTCTCTAATAATTAGTGGTGTTGAGCAGCTTTTCATGTGCATCTTGGCCGTCTCTGTGACTTCTTTGAAGAAACGTCTATTTAGATCTTCTGCCCATTTTTGTATTGGGTTGTTTGTTTTATTAATATTAAGCTGCGTGAGCTGTTTATATATATTGGAGATTAAACCTTTGTCCATTGATTCGTTTGCGAATGTTTTCGCCCATTCTGAGGGTTGCCTTTTTCCATTCCCGTTTTTTTTTAACCAAAAAAGAAAGAAAGCAAAAGAAGCAGAACACTAAGGTGCGTGAAATATTCCTCTTGAAACTGTCGTTTTGAAATATGGACGTCTTTTGAACTTTTTGGTCGATATATGACCCCAGGATTTGTTTTCAGGGTAGGTGTCATTTACAGGCCTCAATGATTTGGAATATCCACTGACCATTAGCGCTGGGATTAAAGCTGCTGTTGTGTGAAACGGCCACAAGGTGGCAGCAGTTCTCCCTTAGCAAATCTGTTTACTAGGGCAACAGAGCCTCAATGGAAGCCATGTTCTAGATTGGAATTTAGAATGGAATGTGCCAGGAGAAAGCCCCTCAAGTTTGTCTCACTAATTCTTGTTCGTGTTTTCAATTTAATTTTTAATTTTTTATTACAGCAAGTTTGATGACAACGTTTGGCTTGTTGTAGGTGTGCAAGATGTGGTTCTTTTAAACATATACATATGTCTGTTCTTCCTGGGACCCTTTTCCCATGTTCGTTATGACAGAATGTTGAGTAGTCTTCTCTTGGCATTCCGTAGGTCTTTGGTGATTATATATTTCACCTTTGTTTGTATATGTCTCTTAACCCCAATATCATAATGATCCAATCCTCACACCTTTCCATTGGCGAACCATAAGTTTGTTTAATGAATCTGTGATTTCCCTTCTCCGTGGAAATATCTGCCCTGGTATCCGTTTTTAGGTAACACCAATAAGTGATATCCTAGGATATGTGTCTTTCACTTTCTGACTTACTACAAGTCACATGATTACCTGTAGACTCATCTACGGTGCTGCAAATGGCATTGTGCCCTTTTTTTCCTTGGCTAATATTCTGTCTTAGCGAGGTCCATTTTCTGCAATGTGATTCCCTGAGGGCTGAGGATTAGCTGACCTGGGCAGCCTGACCCTGCCGGCAAGCCCTCCCCAGGTGTGCCTGGGTTGAGGTCAATAGAAACAGCACTCCAGGCAGCAATAGCCCCTGCAGCTGTGCCTGACTCCATATTCTCTGCCCCGTCAGCAGTCTCGGGGCTGTGCTGGTGGGAGGGTGTGAGGGTCCACGGCTTTGTTGGTGGCCCGGTGTGAGTGGGGCTCTGCTGGACTTTCTGCAGGAGTTGCCAGGCTGCCACCTGTAAAGAAGAGGATGTGTCACCCATAACCTCCGCTGGAATTTCTCTCCGAGCTGAGGTGAGGAAGGAAAACAAGGAGTGGGGGCCGGGACAGGAGGGGTATCTCAGCCAGGGAAATGGAAAGCTTCCAGAAGAGCGCCCGGGGCCAGGACCATCCTGGCTGGCCTGCAGGCACCAAGTTGGCCTGCGTGCTGTCACTGGTGTGGCTCCACGGCCCTTCCTCTAGGCTTTCAAGCCCTTGTACATATTCAGGTGTTTTACCTGGGAAGGGTGGGAACAGTTCAGCAGCAGCTGGCCTGGGGCTCAGCTCACGTTTACTCACAGAGGCCTCGGCACGGTCCCCCAGCTTTGCAATGAGGACGCTCCTTGCGTGGGGGGGGGAGGGCTGCTGGCTGTATGGGAGATGATTCCCCACCTCTGACCAATTTCAGAATTGTTTACCGCTGGAGCAAGTGCCCTGATAGGGTTTTCCTCTGTATAATTGCTGGGTTCAGGTTTTTTTTCTTTTTTGGTTCAAGTTAGAATTTATTCATCTTTTATGTATTTATTGATATAAGCATGGAAATAATTCATTCATAGAAATACATCTGTGTGAAGGGAAGAACTTTTTTCTGTTTTATTTTTAAATTTTACTTCTAAAAATTTTGAAGTTTAATTATATTTATTTTTCTATACAGCAGGTTATTATTAGTTATCTCTTTTATTCATATACATATATACAGGTCAATACCTATCTCCCAACTCATCTGACCACCAACACCCCATGGCTTCCCCGACTTGGTGTCCATACGTTTGTTCTCTACCTCTGTTTCTCTATTTCTGCCCTGCAAACCTGTTCATCTGTACCATATATCTAGGTTCCACATACATGCATTACGACAGAATATTTGTTTTGCTCATTCTGAGTTCCTTCATTCTGTATGACAGTCTCTAGATCCACCGACTTCTCTACAAATAACATAGTTTCCTTCCTTTTCATGGCTGAGTCATATCCCATTTTATATATGTACCACATCTTTATCCATTCTTCTGTCTGTGGGCATTTAGGTTGCTTCCATTACCTGGCTATTGTAAATAGTGCTGCAATGAACATTGTGGTGAATGTGTGTTTTTGATTTATGGTTTTCTCTGGGTATATGCCCAGAAGTGGGATTGCTGGATTCTATGGTAATTCTATTTCTAGTTTCTTTAAGGAAACTCCATACTGTTCTCCATAGTGACTGTATCAATTTACCTTCCCACCAATAGTGGAAGAGGGTTCCTTTTGTCCACACCCTCCCCAGAATTTGTTGTTTGTAGATTTTCTGATGACGCCGATTCTAACAGGTGTGAGGTGATACCTCATTGTCGTTTTGATTTGCATTTCTCTAATAATTAGTGGTGTTGAGCAGCTTTTCATGTGCGTCTTGGCCGTCTCTGTGACTTCTTTGAAGAAACGTCTATTTAGATCTTCTGCCCATTTTTGTATTGGGTTGTTTGTTTTATTAATATTAAGCTGCGTGAGCTGTTTATATATATTGGAGATTAAACCTTTGTCCATTGATTCGTTTGCGAATGTTTTCGCCCATTCTGAGGGTTGCCTTTTTCCATTCCCGTTTTTTTTTAACCAAAAAAGAAAGAAAGCAAAAAAAGCAGAACACTAAGGTGCGTGAAATATTCCTCTTGAAACTGTCGTTTTGAAATATGGACGTCTTTTGAACTTTTTGGTCGATATATGACCCCAGGATTTGTTTTCAGGGTAGGTGTCATTTACAGGCCTCAATGATTTGGAATATCCACTGACCATTAGCGCTGGGATTAAAGCTGCTGTTGTGTGAAACGGCCACAAGGTGGCAGCAGTTCTCCCTTAGCAAATCTGTTTACTAGGGCAACAGAGCCTCAATGGAAGCCATGTTCTAGATTGGAATTTAGAATGGAATGTGCCAGGAGAAAGCCCCTCAAGTTTGTCTCACTACTTCTTGTTCGTGTTTTCAATTTAATTTTTAATTTTTTATTACAGCAAGTTTGATGACAACGTTTGGCTTGTTGTAGGTGTGCAAGATGTGGTTCTTTTAAACATATATATATGTCTGTTCTTCCTGGGACCCTTTTCCCATGTTCATTATGACAGAATGTTGAGTAGTCTTCTCTTGGCATTCCGTAGGTCTTTGGTGATTATATATTTCACCTGTGTTTGTATATGTCTCTTAACCCCAATATCATAATGATCCAATCCTCACACCTTTCCATTGGCGAACCATAAGTTTGTTTAATGAATCTGTGATTTCCCTTCTCCGTGGAAATATCTGCCCTGGTATCCGTTTTTAGGTAACACCAATAAGTGATATCCTAGGATATGTGTCTTTCACTTTCTGACTTACTACAAGTCACATGATTACCTGTAGACTCATCTACGGTGCTGCAAATGGCATTGTGCCCTTTTTTTCCTTGGCTAATATTCTGTCTTAGCGAGGTCCATTTTCTGCAATGTGATTCCCTGAGGGCTGAGGATTAGCTGACCTGGGCAGCCTGACCCTGCCGGCAAGCCCTCCCCAGGTGTGCCTGGGTTGAGGTCAATAGAAACAGCACTCCAGGCAGCAATAGCCCCTGCAGTTGTGCCTGACTCCATATTCTCTGCCCCGTCAGCAGTCTCGGGGCTGTGCTGGTGGGAGGGTGTGAGGGTCCACGGCTTTGTTGGTGGCCCGGTGTGAGTGGGGCTCTGCTGGACTTTCTGCAGGAGTTGCCAGGCTGCCACCTGTAAAGAAGAGGATGTGTCACCCATAACCTCCGCTGGAATTTCTCTCCGGGCTGAGGTGAGGAAGGAAAACAAGGATTGGGGGCCGGGACAGGAGGGGTATCTCAGCCAGGGAAATGGAAAGCTTCCAGAAGAGCGACCGGGGCCAGGACCATCCTGGCTGGCCTGCAGGCACCAAGTTGGCCTGCGTGCTGTCACTGGTGTGGCTCCACGGCCCTTCCTCTAGGCTTTCAAGCCCTTGTACATATTCAGGTGTTTTACCTGGGAAGGGTGGGAACAGTTCAGCAGCAGCTGGCCTGGGGCTCAGCTCACGTTTACTCACAGAGGCCTCAGCACGGTCCCCCAGCTTTGCAATGAGGACGCTCCTTGCGTGGGGGGGGGAGGGCTGCTGGCTGTATGGGAGATGATTCCCCACCTCTGACCAATTTCAGAATTGTTTACCGCTGGAGCAAGTGCCCTGATAGGGTTTTCCTCTGTATAACTGCTGGGTTCAGGTTTTTTTTTTTCTTTTTTGGTTCAAGTTAGAATTTATTCATCTTTTATGTATTTATTGATATAAGCATGGAAATAATTCATTCATAGAAATACATCTGTGTGAAGGGAAGAACTTTTTTCTGTTTTATTTTTAAATTTTACTTCTAAAAATTTTGAAGTTTAATTATATTTATTTTTCTATACAGCAGGTTATTATTAGTTATCTCTTTTATTCATATACATATATACAGGTCAATACCTATCTCCCAACTCATCTGACCACCAACACCCCATGGCTTCCCCGACTTGGTGTCCATACGTTTGTTCTCTACCTCTGTTTCTCTATTTCTGCCCTGCAAACCTGTTCATCTGTACCATATATCTAGGTTCCACATACATGCATTACGACAGAATATTTGTTTTGCTCATTCTGAGTTACTTCATTCTGTATGACAGTCTCTAGATCCACCGACTTCTCTACAAATAACAGTTTCCTTCCTTTTCATGGCTGAGTCATATCCCATTTTATATATGTACCACATCTTTATCCATTCTTCTGTCTGTGGGCATTTAGGTTGCTTCCATTACCTGGCTATTGTAAATAGTGCTGCAATGAACATTGTGGTGAATGTGTGTTTTTGATTTATGGTTTTCTCTGGGTATATGCCCAGAAGTGGGATTGCTGGATTCTATGGTAATTCTATTTCTAGTTTCTTTAAGGAAACTCCATACTGTTCTCCATAGTGACTGTATCAATTTACCTTCCCACCAATAGTGGAAGAGGGTTCCTTTTGTCCACACCCTCCCCAGAATTTGTTGTTTGTAGATTTTCTGATGACGCCGATTCTAACAGGTGTGAGGTGATACCTCATTGTCGTTTTGATTTGCATTTCTCTAATAATTAGTGGTGTTGAGCAGCTTTTCATGTGCGTCTTGGCCGTCTCTGTGACTTCTTTGAAGAAACGTCTATTTAGATCTTCTGCCCATTTTTGTATTGGGTTGTTTGTTTTATTAATATTAAGCTGCGTGAGCTGTTTATATATATTGGAGATTAAACCTTTTTCCATTGATTCGTTTGCGAATGTTTTCGCCCATTCTGAGGGTTGCCTTTTTCCATTCCCGTTTTTTTTTTAACCAAAAAAGAAAGAAAGCAAAAGAAGCAGAACACTAATGTGCGTGAAATATTCCTCTTGAAACTGTCGTTTTGAAATATGGACGTCTTTTGAACTTTTTGGTCGATATATGACCCCAGGATTTGTTTTCAGGGAAGGTGTCATTTACAGGCCTCAATGATTTGGAATATCCACTGACCATTAGCGCTGGGATTAAAGCTGCTGTTGTGTGAAACGGCCGCAAGGTGGCAGCAGTTCTCCCTTAGCAAATCTGTTTACTAGGGCAACAGAGCCTCAATGGAAGCCCTGTTCTAGATTGGAATTTAGAATGGAATGTGCCAGGAGAAAGCCCCTCAAGTTTGTCTCACTACTTCTTGTTCGTGTTTTCAATTTAATTTTTAATTTTTTATTACAGCAAGTTTGATTACAACGTTTGGCTTGTTGTAGGTGTGCAAGATGTGTTTCTTTTAAACATATACATATGTCTGTTCTTCCTGGGACCCTTTTCCCATGTTCGTTATGACAGAATGTTGAGTAGTCTTCTCTTGGCATTCTGTAGGTCTTTGGTGATTATATATTTCACCTGTGTTTGTATATGTCTCTTAACCCCAATATCATAATGATCCAATCCTCACACCTTTCCATTGGTGAACCATAAGTTTGTTTAATGAATCTGTGATTGCCCTTCTCCGTGGAAATATCTGCCCTGGTATCCGTTTTTAGGTAACACCTATAAGTGATATCCTACGATATGTGTCTTTCACTTTCTGACTTACTACAAGTCACATGATTACCTGTAGACTCATCTACGGTGCTGCAAATGGCATTGTGCCCTTTTTTTCCTTGGCTAATATTCTGTCTTAGCGAGGTCCATTTTCTGCAATGTGATTCCCTGAGGGCTGAGGATTAGCTGACATGGGCAGCCTGACCCTGCCGGCAAGCCCTCCCCAGGTGTGCCTGGGTTGAGGTCAATAGAAACAGCACTCCAGGCAGCAATAGCCCCTGCAGCTGTGCCTGACTCCATATTCTCTGCCCCGTCAGCAGTCTCGGGGCTGTGCTGGTGGGAGGGTGTGAGGGTCCACGGCTTTGTTGGTGGCCCGGTGTGAGTGGGGCTCTGCTGGACTTTCTGCAGGAGTTGCCAGGCTGCCACCTGTAAAGAAGAGGATGTGTCACCCATAACCTCCGCTGGAATTTCTCTCCGGGCTGAGGTGAGGAAGGAAAACAAGGAGTGGGGGCCGGGACAGGAGGGGTATCTCAGCCAGGGAAATGGAAAGCTTCCAGAAGAGCGCCCGGGGCCAGGACCATCCTGGCTGGCCTGCAGGCACCAAGTTGGCCTGCGTGCTCTCACTGGTGTGGCTCCACGGCCCTTCCTCTAGGCTTTCAAGCCCTTGTACATATTCAGGTGTTTTACCTGGGAAGGGTGGGAACAGTTCAGCAGCAGCTGGCCTGGGGCTCAGCTCACGTTTACTCACAGAGGCCTCGGCACGGTCCCCCAGCTTTGCAATGAGGACGCTCCTTGCGTGGGGGGGTGAGGGCTGCTGGCTGTATGGGAGATGATTCCCCACCTCTGACCAATTTCAGAATTGTTTACCGCTGGAGCAAGTGCCCTGATAGGGTTTTCCTCTGTATAACTGCTGGGTTCAGGTTTTTTTTTTTCTTTTTTGGTTCAAGTTAGAATTTATTCATCTTTTATGTATTTATTGATATAAGCATGGAAATAATTCATTCATAGAAATACATCTGTGTGAAGGGAAGAACTTTTTTCTGTTTTATTTTTAAATTTTACTTCTAAAAATTTTGAAGTTTAATTATATTTATTTTTCTATACAGCAGGTTATTATTAGTTATCTCTTTTATTCATATACATATATACAGGTCAATACCTATCTCCCAACTCATCTGACCACCAACACCCCATGGCTTCCCCGACTTGGTGTCCATACGTTTGTTCTCTACCTCTGTTTCTCTATTTCTGCCCTGCACACCTGTTCATCTGTACCATATATCTAGGTTCCACATACATGCATTAAGACAGAATATTTGTTTTGCTCATTCTGAGTTACTTCATTCTGTATGACAGTCTCTAGATCCACCGACTTCTCTACAAATAACATAGTTTCCTTCCTTTTCATGGCTGAGTCATATCCCATTTTATATATGTACCACATCTTTATCCATTCTTCTGTCTGTGGGCATTTAGGTTGCTTCCATTACCTGGCTATTGTAAATAGTGCTGCAATGAACATTGTAGTGAATGTGTGTTTTTGATTTATGGTTTTCTCTGGGTATATGCCCAGAAGTGGGATTGCTGGATTCTATGGTAATTCTATTTCTAGTTTCTTTAAGGAAACTCCATACTGTTCTCCATAGTGACTGTATCAATTTACCTTCCCACCAATAGTGGAAGAAGGTTCCTTTTGTCCACACCCTCCCCAGAATTTGTTGTTTGTAGATTTTCTGATGACGCCGATTCTAACAGGTGTGAGGTGATACCTCATTGTCGTTTTGATTTGCATTTCTCTAATAATTAGTGGTGTTGAGCAGCTTTTCATGTGCATCTTGGCCGTCTCTGTGACTTCTTTGAAGAAACGTCTATTTAGATCTTCTGCCCATTTTTGTATTGGGTTGTTTGTTTTATTAATATTAAGCTGCGTGAGCTGTTTATATATATTGGAGATTAAACCTTTGTCCATTGATTCGTTTGCGAATGTTTTCGCCCATTCTGAGGGTTGCCTTTTTCCATTCCCGTTTTTTTTTAACCAAAAAAGAAAGAAAGCAAAAGAAGCAGAACACTAAGGTGCGTGAAATATTCCTCTTGAAACTGTCGTTTTGAAATATGGACGTCTTTTGAACTTTTTGGTCGATATATGACCCCAGGATTTGTTTTCAGGGTAGGTGTCATTTACAGGCCTCAATGATTTGGAATATCCACTGACCATTAGCGCTGGGATTAAAGCTGCTGTTGTGTGAAACGGCCGCAAGGTGGCAGCAGTTCTCCCTTAGCAAATCTGTTTACTAGGGCAACAGAGCCTCAATGGAAGCCGTGTTCTAGATTGGAATTTAGAATGGAATGTGCCAGGAGAAAGCCCCTCAAGTTTGTCTCACTACTTCTTGTTCGTGTTTTCAATTTAATTTTTAATTTTTTATTACAGCAAGTTTGATTACAACGTTTGGCTTGTTGTAGGTGTGCAAGATGTGTTTCTTTTAAACATATACATATGTCTGTTCTTCCTGGGACCCTTTTCCCATGTTCGTTATGACAGAATGTTGAGTAGTCTTCTCTTGGCATTCTGTAGGTCTTTGGTGATTATATATTTCACCTGTGTTTGTATATGTCTCTTAACCCCAATATCATAATGATCCAATCCTCACACCTTTCCATTGGTGAACCATAAGTTTGTTTAATGAATCTGTGATTGCCCTTCTCCGTGGAAATATCTGCCCTGGTATCCGTTTTTAGGTAACACCTATAAGTGATATCCTACGATATGTGTCTTTCACTTTCTGACTTACTACAAGTCACATGATTACCTGTAGACTCATCTACGGTGCTGCAAATGGCATTGTGCCCTTTTTTTCCTTGGCTAATATTCTGTCTTAGCGAGGTCCATTTTCTGCAATGTGATTCCCTGAGGGCTGAGGATTAGCTGACCTGGGCAGCCTGACCCTGCCGGCAAGCCCTCCCCAGGTGTGCCTGGGTTGAGGTCAATAGAAACAGCACTCCAGGCAGCAATAGCCCCTGCAGCTGTGCCTGACTCCATATTCTCTGCCCCGTCAGCAGTCTCGGGGCTGTGCTGGTGGGAGGGTGTGAGGGTCCACGGCTTTGTTGGTGGCCCGGTGTGAGTGGGGCTCTGCTGGACTTTCTGCAGGAGTTGCCAGGCTGCCACCTGTAAAGAAGAGGATGTGTCACCCATAACCTCTGCTGGAATTTCTCTCCGGGCTGAGGTGAGGAAGGAAAACAAGGAGTGGTGGCCGGGACAGGAGGGGTATCTCAGCCAGGGAAATGGAAAACTTCCAGAAGAGCTCCCGGGGCTAGGACCATCCTGGCTGGCCTGCAGGCACCAAGTTGGCCTGCGTGCTCTCACTGGTGTGGCTCCACGGCCCTTCCTCTAGGCTTTCAAGCCCTTGTACATATTCAGGTGTTTTACCTGGGAAGGGTGGGAACAGTTCAGCAGCAGCTGGCCTGGGGCTCAGCTCACGTTTACTCACAGAGGCCTCGGCACGGTCCCCCAGCTTTGCAATTAGGACGCTCCTTGCGTGGGGGGGGGGGGCAGGGCTGCTGGCTGTATGGGAGATGATTCCCCACCTCTGACCAATTTCAGAATTGTTTACCGCTGGAGCAAGTGCCCTGATAGGGTTTTCCTCTGTATAACTGCTGGGTTCAGGTTTTTTTTTCTTTTTTGGTTCAAGTTAGAATTTATTCATCTTTTATGTATTTATTGATATAAGCATGGAAATAATTCATTCATAGAAATACATCTGTGTGAAGGGAAGAACTTTTTTCTGTTTTATTTTTAAATTTTACTTCTAAAAATTTTGAAGTTTAATTATATTTATTTTTCTATACAGCAGGTTATTATTAGTTATCTCTTTTATTCATATACATATATACAGGTCAATACCTATCTCCCAACTCATCTGACCACCAACACCCCATGGCTTCCCCGACTTGGTGTCCATACGTTTGTTCTCTACCTCTGTTTCTCTATTTCTGCCCTGCAAACCTGTTCATCTGTACCATATATCTAGGTTCCACATACATGCATTACGACAGAATATTTGTTTTGCTCATTCTGAGTTACTTCATTCTGTATGACAGTCTCTAGATCCACCGACTTCTCTACAAATAACAGTTTCCTTCCTTTTCATGGCTGAGTCATATCCCATTTTATATATGTACCACATCTTTATCCATTCTTCTGTCTGTGGGCATTTAGGTTGCTTCCATTACCTGGCTATTGTAAATAGTGCTGCAATGAACATTGTGGTGAATGTGTGTTTTTGATTTATGGTTTTCTCTGGGTATATGCCCAGAAGTGGGATTGCTGGATTCTATGGTAATTCTATTTCTAGTTTCTTTAAGGAAACTCCATACTGTTCTCCATAGTGACTGTATCAATTTACCTTCCCACCAATAGTGGAAGAGGGTTCCTTTTGTCCACACCCTCCCCAGAATTTGTTGTTTGTAGATTTTCTGATGACGCCGATTCTAACAGGTGTGAGGTGATACCTCATTGTCGTTTTGATTTGCATTTCTCTAATAATTAGTGGTGTTGAGCAGCTTTTCATGTGCGTCTTGGCCGTCTCTGTGACTTCTTTGAAGAAACGTCTATTTAGATCTTCTGCCCATTTTTGTATTGGGTTGTTTGTTTTATTAATATTAAGCTGCGTGAGCTGTTTATATATATTGGAGATTAAACCTTTTTCCATTGATTCGTTTGCGAATGTTTTCGCCCATTCTGAGGGTTGCCTTTTTCCATTCCCGTTTTTTTTTTAACCAAAAAAGAAAGAAAGCAAAAGAAGCAGAACACTAATGTGCGTGAAATATTCCTCTTGAAACTGTCGTTTTGAAATATGGACGTCTTTTGAACTTTTTGGTCGATATATGACCCCAGGATTTGTTTTCAGGGAAGGTGTCATTTACAGGCCTCAATGATTTGGAATATCCACTGACCATTAGCGCTGGGATTAAAGCTGCTGTTGTGTGAAACGGCCGCAAGGTGGCAGCAGTTCTCCCTTAGCAAATCTGTTTACTAGGGCAACAGAGCCTCAATGGAAGCCCTGTTCTAGATTGGAATTTAGAATGGAATGTGCCAGGAGAAAGCCCCTCAAGTTTGTCTCACTACTTCTTGTTCGTGTTTTCAATTTAATTTTTAATTTTTTATTACAGCAAGTTTGATTACAACGTTTGGCTTGTTGTAGGTGTGCAAGATGTGTTTCTTTTAAACATATACATATGTCTGTTCTTCCTGGGACCCTTTTCCCATGTTCGTTATGACAGAATGTTGAGTAGTCTTCTCTTGGCATTCTGTAGGTCTTTGGTGATTATATATTTCACCTGTGTTTGTATATGTCTCTTAACCCCAATATCATAATGATCCAATCCTCACACCTTTCCATTGGTGAACCATAAGTTTGTTTAATGAATCTGTGATTGCCCTTCTCCGTGGAAATATCTGCCCTGGTATCCGTTTTTAGGTAACACCTATAAGTGATATCCTACGATATGTGTCTTTCACTTTCTGACTTACTACAAGTCACATGATTACCTGTAGACTCATCTACGGTGCTGCAAATGGCATTGTGCCCTTTTTTTCCTTGGCTAATATTCTGTCTTAGCGAGGTCCATTTTCTGCAATGTGATTCCCTGAGGGCTGAGGATTAGCTGACATGGGCAGCCTGACCCTGCCGGCAAGCCCTCCCCAGGTGTGCCTGGGTTGAGGTCAATAGAAACAGCACTCCAGGCAGCAATAGCCCCTGCAGCTGTGCCTGACTCCATATTCTCTGCCCCGTCAGCAGTCTCGGGGCTGTGCTGGTGGGAGGGTGTGAGGGTCCACGGCTTTGTTGGTGGCCCGGTGTGAGTGGGGCTCTGCTGGACTTTCTGCAGGAGTTGCCAGGCTGCCACCTGTAAAGAAGAGGATGTGTCACCCATAACCTCCGCTGGAATTTCTCTCCGGGCTGAGGTGAGGAAGGAAAACAAGGAGTGGGGGCCGGGACAGGAGGGGTATCTCAGCCAGGGAAATGGAAAGCTTCCAGAAGAGCGCCCGGGGCCAGGACCATCCTGGCTGGCCTGCAGGCACCAAGTTGGCCTGCGTGCTCTCACTGGTGTGGCTCCACGGCCCTTCCTCTAGGCTTTCAAGCCCTTGTACATATTCAGGTGTTTTACCTGGGAAGGGTGGGAACAGTTCAGCAGCAGCTGGCCTGGGGCTCAGCTCACGTTTACTCACAGAGGCCTCGGCACGGTCCCCCAGCTTTGCAATGAGGACGCTCCTTGCGTGGGGGGGTGAGGGCTGCTGGCTGTATGGGAGATGATTCCCCACCTCTGACCAATTTCAGAATTGTTTACCGCTGGAGCAAGTGCCCTGATAGGGTTTTCCTCTGTATAACTGCTGGGTTCAGGTTTTTTTTTTTCTTTTTTGGTTCAAGTTAGAATTTATTCATCTTTTATGTATTTATTGATATAAGCATGGAAATAATTCATTCATAGAAATACATCTGTGTGAAGGGAAGAACTTTTTTCTGTTTTATTTTTAAATTTTACTTCTAAAAATTTTGAAGTTTAATTATATTTATTTTTCTATACAGCAGGTTATTATTAGTTATCTCTTTTATTCATATACATATATACAGGTCAATACCTATCTCCCAACTCATCTGACCACCAACACCCCATGGCTTCCCCGACTTGGTGTCCATACGTTTGTTCTCTACCTCTGTTTCTCTATTTCTGCCCTGCACACCTGTTCATCTGTACCATATATCTAGGTTCCACATACATGCATTAAGACAGAATATTTGTTTTGCTCATTCTGAGTTACTTCATTCTGTATGACAGTCTCTAGATCCACCGACTTCTCTACAAATAACATAGTTTCCTTCCTTTTCATGGCTGAGTCATATCCCATTTTATATATGTACCACATCTTTATCCATTCTTCTGTCTGTGGGCATTTAGGTTGCTTCCATTACCTGGCTATTGTAAATAGTGCTGCAATGAACATTGTAGTGAATGTGTGTTTTTGATTTATGGTTTTCTCTGGGTATATGCCCAGAAGTGGGATTGCTGGATTCTATGGTAATTCTATTTCTAGTTTCTTTAAGGAAACTCCATACTGTTCTCCATAGTGACTGTATCAATTTACCTTCCCACCAATAGTGGAAGAAGGTTCCTTTTGTCCACACCCTCCCCAGAATTTGTTGTTTGTAGATTTTCTGATGACGCCGATTCTAACAGGTGTGAGGTGATACCTCATTGTCGTTTTGATTTGCATTTCTCTAATAATTAGTGGTGTTGAGCAGCTTTTCATGTGCATCTTGGCCGTCTCTGTGACTTCTTTGAAGAAACGTCTATTTAGATCTTCTGCCCATTTTTGTATTGGGTTGTTTGTTTTATTAATATTAAGCTGCGTGAGCTGTTTATATATATTGGAGATTAAACCTTTGTCCATTGATTCGTTTGCGAATGTTTTCGCCCATTCTGAGGGTTGCCTTTTTCCATTCCCGTTTTTTTTTAACCAAAAAAGAAAGAAAGCAAAAGAAGCAGAACACTAAGGTGCGTGAAATATTCCTCTTGAAACTGTCGTTTTGAAATATGGACGTCTTTTGAACTTTTTGGTCGATATATGACCCCAGGATTTGTTTTCAGGGTAGGTGTCATTTACAGGCCTCAATGATTTGGAATATCCACTGACCATTAGCGCTGGGATTAAAGCTGCTGTTGTGTGAAACGGCCGCAAGGTGGCAGCAGTTCTCCCTTAGCAAATCTGTTTACTAGGGCAACAGAGCCTCAATGGAAGCCGTGTTCTAGATTGGAATTTAGAATGGAATGTGCCAGGAGAAAGCCCCTCAAGTTTGTCTCACTACTTCTTGTTCGTGTTTTCAATTTAATTTTTAATTTTTTATTACAGCAAGTTTGATTACAACGTTTGGCTTGTTGTAGGTGTGCAAGATGTGTTTCTTTTAAACATATACATATGTCTGTTCTTCCTGGGACCCTTTTCCCATGTTCGTTATGACAGAATGTTGAGTAGTCTTCTCTTGGCATTCTGTAGGTCTTTGGTGATTATATATTTCACCTGTGTTTGTATATGTCTCTTAACCCCAATATCATAATGATCCAATCCTCACACCTTTCCATTGGTGAACCATAAGTTTGTTTAATGAATCTGTGATTGCCCTTCTCCGTGGAAATATCTGCCCTGGTATCCGTTTTTAGGTAACACCTATAAGTGATATCCTACGATATGTGTCTTTCACTTTCTGACTTACTACAAGTCACATGATTACCTGTAGACTCATCTACGGTGCTGCAAATGGCATTGTGCCCTTTTTTTCCTTGGCTAATATTCTGTCTTAGCGAGGTCCATTTTCTGCAATGTGATTCCCTGAGGGCTGAGGATTAGCTGACCTGGGCAGCCTGACCCTGCCGGCAAGCCCTCCCCAGGTGTGCCTGGGTTGAGGTCAATAGAAACAGCACTCCAGGCAGCAATAGCCCCTGCAGCTGTGCCTGACTCCATATTCTCTGCCCCGTCAGCAGTCTCGGGGCTGTGCTGGTGGGAGGGTGTGAGGGTCCACGGCTTTGTTGGTGGCCCGGTGTGAGTGGGGCTCTGCTGGACTTTCTGCAGGAGTTGCCAGGCTGCCACCTGTAAAGAAGAGGATGTGTCACCCATAACCTCTGCTGGAATTTCTCTCCGGGCTGAGGTGAGGAAGGAAAACAAGGAGTGGTGGCCGGGACAGGAGGGGTATCTCAGCCAGGGAAATGGAAAACTTCCAGAAGAGCTCCCGGGGCTAGGACCATCCTGGCTGGCCTGCAGGCACCAAGTTGGCCTGCGTGCTCTCACTGGTGTGGCTCCACGGCCCTTCCTCTAGGCTTTCAAGCCCTTGTACATATTCAGGTGTTTTACCTGGGAAGGGTGGGAACAGTTCAGCAGCAGCTGGCCTGGGGCTCAGCTCACGTTTACTCACAGAGGCCTCGGCACGGTCCCCCAGCTTTGCAATGAGGACGCTCCTTGCGTGGGGGGGGGGGGGCAGGGCTGCTGGCTGTATGGGAGATGATTCCCCACCTCTGACCAATTTCAGAATTGTTTACCGCTGGAGCAAGTGCCCTGATAGGGTTTTCCTCTGTATAACTGCTGGGTTCAGGTTTTTTTTTCTTTTTTGGTTCAAGTTAGAATTTATTCATCTTTTATGTATTTATTGATATAAGCATGGAAATAATTCATTCATAGAAATACATCTGTGTGAAGGGAAGAACTTTTTTCTGTTTTATTTTTAAATTTTACTTCTAAAAATTTTGAAGTTTAATTATATTTATTTTTCTATACAGCAGGTTATTATTAGTTATCTCTTTTATTCATATACATATATACAGGTCAATACCTATCTCCCAACTCATCTGACCACCAACACCCCATGGCTTCCCCGACTTGGTGTCCATACGTTTGTTCTCTACCTCTGTTTCTCTATTTCTGCCCTGCACACCTGTTCATCTGTACCATATATCTAGGTTCCACATACATGCATTAAGACAGAATATTTGTTTTGCTCATTCTGAGTTACTTCATTCTGTATGACAGTCTCTAGATCCACCGACTTCTCTACAAATAACATAGTTTCCTTCCTTTTCATGGCTGAGTCATATCCCATTTTATATATGTACCACATCTTTATCCATTCTTCTGTCTGTGGGCATTTAGGTTGCTTCCATTACCTGGCTATTGTAAATAGTGCTGCAATGAACATTGTGGTGAATGTGTGTTTTTGATTTATGGTTTTCTCTGGGTATATGCCCAGAAGTGGGATTGCTGGATTCTATGGTAATTCTATTTCTAGTTTCTTTAAGGAAACTCCATACTGTTGTCCATAGTGACTGTATCAATTTACCTTCCCACCAATAGTGGAAGAGGCTTCCTTTTGTCCACACCCTCCCCAGAATTTGTTGTTTGTAGATTTTCTGATGACGCCGATTCTAACAGGTGTGAGGTGATACCTCATTGTCGTTTTGATTTGCATTTCTCTAATAATTAGTGGTGTTGAGCAGCTTTTCATGTGCGTCTTGGCCGTCTCTGTGACTTCTTTGAAGAAACGTCTATTTAGATCTTCTGCCCATTTTTGTATTGGGTTGTTTGTTTTATTAATATTAAGCTGCATGAGCTGTTTATATATATTGGAGATTAAACCTTTGTCCATTGATTCGTTTGCGAATGTTTTCGCCCATTCTGAGGGCTGCCTTTTTCCATTCCCGTTTTTTTTTTAACCAAAAAAGAAAGAAAGCAAAAGAAGCAGAACACTAATGTGCGTGAAATATTCCTCTTGAAACTGTCATTTTGAAATATGGACGTCTTTTGAACTTTTTGGTCGATATATGACCCCAGGATTTGTTTTCAGGGTAGGTGTCATTTACAGGCCTCAATGATTTGGAATATCCACTGACCATTAGCGCTGGGATTAATGCTGCTGTTGTGTGAAACGGCCACAAGTTGGCAGCAGTTCTCCCTTAGCAAATCTGTTTACTAGGGCAACAGAGCCTCAATGGAAGCCGTGTTCTAGATTGGAATTTAGAATGGAATGTGCCAGGAGAAAGCCCCTCAAGTTTGTCTCACAACTTCTTGTTCGTGTTTTCAATTTAATTTTTAATTTTTTATTACAGCAAGTTTGATTACAACGTTTGGCTTGTTGTAGGTTTGCAAGATGTGGTTCTTTTAAACATATACATATGTCTGTTCTTCCTGGGACCCTTTTCCCATGTTCGTTATGACAGAATGTTGAGTAGTCTTCTCTTGGCATTCCGTAGGTCTTTGGTGATTATATATTTCACCTGTGTTTGTATATGTCTCTTAACCCCAATATCATAATGATCCAATCCTCACACCTTTCCATTGGTGAACCATAAGTTTGTTTAATGAATCTGTGATTGCCCTTCTCCGTGGAAATATCTGCCCTGGTATCCGTTTTTAGGTAACACCAATAAGTGATATCCTAGGATATGTGTCTTTCACTTTCTGACTTACTACAAGTCACATGATTACCTGTAGACTCATCTACGGTGCTGCAAATGGCATTGTGCCCTTTTTTTCCTTGGCTAATATTCTGTCTTAGCGAGGTCCATTTTCTGCAATGTGATTCCCTGAGGGCTGAGGATTAGCTGACATGGGCAGCCTGACCCTGCCGGCAAGCCCTCCCCAGGTGTGCCTGGGTTGAGGTCAATAGAAATAGCACTCCAGGCAGCAATAGCCCCTGCAGCTGTGCCTGACTCCATATTCTCTGCCCCGTCAGCAGTCTCGGGGCTGTGCTGGTGGGAGGGTGTGAGGGTCCACGGCTTTGTTGGTGGCCCGGTGTGAGTGGGGCTCTGCTGGACTTTCTGCAGGAGTTGCCAGGCTGCCACCTGTAAAGAAGAGGATGTGTCACCCATAACCTCTGCTGGAATTTCTCTCCGGGCTGAGGTGAGGAAGGAAAACAAGGAGTGGTGGCCGGGACAGGACGGGTATCTCAGCCAGGGAAATGGAAAGCTTCCAGAAGAGCTCCCGGGGCCAGGACCATCCTGGCTGGCCTGCAGGCACCAAGTTGGCCTGCGTGCTGTCACTGGTGTGGCTCCACGGCCCTTCCTCTAGGCTTTCAAGCCCTTGTACATATTCAGGTGTTTTACCTGGGAAGGGTGGGAACAGTTCAGCAGCAGCTGGCCTGGGACTCAGCTCACGTTTACTCACAGAGGCCTCGGCACGGTCCCCCAGCTTTGCAATGAGGACGCTCCTTGCGTGGGGGGGGGCAGGGCTGCTGGCTGTATGGGAGATGATTCCCCACCTCTGACCAATTTCAGAATTGTTTACCGCTGGAGCAAGTGCCCTGATAGGGTTTTCCTCTGTATAACTGCTGGGTTCAGGTTTTTTTTTTCTTTTTTGGTTCAAGTTAGAATTTATTCATCTTTTATGTATTTATTGATATAAGCATGGAAATAATTCATTCATAGAAATACATCTGTGTGAAGGGAAGAACTTTTTTCTGTTTTATTTTTAAATTTTACTTCTAAAAATTTTGAAGTTTAATTATATTTATTTTTCTATACAGCAGGTTATTATTAGTTATCTATTTTATTCATATACATATATACAGGTCAATACGTATCTCCTAACTCATCTGACCACCAACACCCCATGGCTTCCCCGACTTGGTGTCCATACGTTTGTTCTCTACCTCTGTTTCTCTATTTCTTCCCTGCAAACCTGTTCATCTGTACCATATATCTAGGTTCCACATACATGCATTAAGACAGAATATTTGTTTTGCTCATTCTGAGTTACTTCATTCTGTATGACAGTCTCTAGATCCACCGACTTCTCTACAAATAACATAGTTTCCTTCCTTTTCATGGCTGAGTCATATCCCATTTTATATATGTACCACATCTTTATCCATTCTTCTGTCTGTGGGCATTTGGGTTGCTTCCATTACCTGGCTATTGTAAATAGTGCTGCAATGAACATTGTAGTGAATGTGTGTTTTTGATTTATGGTTTTCTCTGGGTATATGCCCAGAAGTGGGATTGCTGGATTCTATGGTAATTCTATTTCTAGTTTCTTTAAGGAAACTCCATACTGTTCTCCATAGTGACTGTATCAATTTACCTTCCCACCAATAGTGGAAGAGGGTTCCTTTTGTCCACACCCTCCCCAGAATTTGTTGTTTGTAGATTTTCTGATGACGCCGATTCTAACAGGTGTGAGGTGATACCTCATTGTCGTTTTGATTTGCATTTCTCTAATAATTAGTGGTGTTGAGCAGCTTTTCATGTGCATCTTGGCCGTCTCTGTGACTTCTTTGAAGAAACGTCTATTTAGATCTTCTGCCCATTTTTGTATTGGGTTGTTTGTTTTATTAATATTAAGCTGCGTGAGCTGTTTATATATATTGGAGATTAAACCTTTGTCCATTGATTCGTTTGCGAATGTTTTCGCCCATTCTGAGGGTTGCCTTTTTCCATTCCCGTTTTTTTTTAACCAAAAAAGAAAGAAAGCAAAAGAAGCAGAACACTAATGTGCGTGAAATATTCCTCTTGAAACTGTCGTTTTGAAATATGGACGTCTTTTGAACTTTTTGGTCGATATATGACCCCAGGATTTGTTTTCAGGGTAGGTGTCATTTACAGGCCTCAATGATTTGGAATATCCACTGACCATTAGCGCTGGGATTAAAGCTGCCGTTGTGTGAAACGGCCACAAGGTGGCAGCAGTTCTCCCTTAGCAAATCTGTTTACTAGGGCAACAGAGCCTCAATGGAAGCCGTGTTCTAGATTGGAATTTAGAATGGAATGTGCCAGGAGAAAGCCCCTCAAGTTTGTCTCACTACTTCTTGTTCGTGTTTTCAATTTAATTTTTAATTTTTTATTACAGCAAGTTTGATGACAACGTTTGGCTTGTTGTAGGTGTGCAAGATGTGGTTCTTTTAAACATATACATATGTCTGTTCTTCCTGGGACCCTTTTCCCATGTTCGTTATGACAGAATGTTGAGTAGTCTTCTCTTGGCATTCCGTAGGTCTTTGGTGATTATATATTTCACCTGTGTTTGTATATGTCTCTTAACCCCAATATCATAATGATCCAATCCTCACACCTTTCCATTGGTGAACCATAAGTTTGTTTAATGAATCTGTGATTTCCCTTCTCCGTGGAAATATCTGCCCTGGTATCCGTTTTTAGGTAACACCAATAAGTGATATCCTAGGATATGTGTCTTTCACTTTCTGACTTACTACAAGTCACATGATTACCTGTAGACTCATCTACGGTGCTGCAAATGGCATTGTGCCCTTTTTTTCCTTGGCTAATATTCTGTCTTAGCGAGGTCCATTTTCTGCAATGTGATTCCCTGAGGGCTGAGGATTAGCTGACGTGGGCAGCCTGACCCTGCCGGCAAGCCCTCCCCAGGTGTGCCTGGGTTGAGGTCAATAGAAACAGCACTCCAGGCAGCAATAGCCCCTGCAGCTGTGCCTGACTCCATATTCTCTGCCCCGTCAGCAGTCTCGGGGCTGTGCTGGTGGGAGGGTGTGAGGGTCCACGGCTTTGTTGGTGGCCCGGTGTGAGTGGGGCTCTGCTGGACTTTCTGCAGGAGTTGCCAGGCTGCCACCTGTAAAGAAGAGGATGTGTCACCCATAACCTCCGCTGGAATTTCTCTCCGGGCTGAGGTGAGGAAGGAAAACAAGGAGTGGTGGCCGGGACAGGAGGGGTATCTCAGCCAGGGAAATGGAAAACTTCCAGAAGAGCGCCCGGGGCCAGGACCATCCTGGCTGGCCTGCAGGCACCATGTTGGCCTGCGTGCTGTCACTGGTGTGGCTCCACGGCCCTTCCTCTAGGCTTTCAAGCCCTTGTACATATTCAGGTGTTTTACCTGGGAAGGGTGGGAACAGTTCAGCAGCAGCTGGCCTGGGGCTCAGCTCACGTTTACTCACAGAGGCCTCGGCACGGTCCCCCAGCTTTGCAATGAGGACGCTCCTTGCGTGGGGGGGGGGGCAGGGCTGCTGGCTGTATGGGAGATGATTCCCCACCTCTGACCAATTTCAGAATTGTTTACCGCTGGAGCAAGTGCCCTGATAGGGTTTTCCTCTGTATAACTGCTGGGTTCAGGTTTTTTTTTTCTTTTATGGTTCAAGTTAGAATTTATTCATCTTTTATGTATTTATTGATATAAGCATGGAAATAATTCATTCATAGAAATACATCTGTGTGAAGGGAAGAACTTTTTTCTGTTTTATTTTTAAATTTTACTTCTAAAAATTTTGAAGTTTAATTATATTTATTTTTCTATACAGCAGGTTATTATTAGTTATCTCTTTTATTCATATACATATATACAGGTCAATACCTATCTCCCAACTCATCTGACCACCAACACGCCATGGCTTCCCCGACTTGGTGTCCATACGTTTGTTCTCTACCTCTGTTTCTCTATTTCTGCCCTGCACACCTGTTCATCTGTACCATATATCTAGGTTCCACATACATGCATTAAGACAGAATATTTGTTTTGCTCATTCTGAGTTACTTCATTCTGTATGACAGTCTCTAGATCCACCGACTTCTCTACAAATAACATAGTTTCCTTCCTTTTCATGGCTGAGTCATATCCCATTTTATATATGTACCACATCTTTATCCATTCTTCTGTCTGTGGGCATTTAGGTTGCTTCCATTACCTGGCTATTGTAAATAGTGCTGCAATGAACATTGTAGTGAATGTGTGTTTTTGATTTATGGTTTTCTCTGGGTATATGCCCAGAAGTGGGATTGCTGGATTCTATGGTAATTCTATTTCTAGTTTCTTTAAGGAAACTCCATACTGTTCTCCATAGTGACTGTATCAATTTACCTTCCCACCAATAGTGGAAGAAGGTTCCTTTTGTCCACACCCTCCCCAGAATTTGTTGTTTGTAGATTTTCTGATGACGCCGATTCTAACAGGTGTGAGGTGATACCTCATTGTCGTTTTGATTTGCATTTCTCTAATAATTAGTGGTGTTGAGCAGCTTTTCATGTGCATCTTGGCCGTCTCTGTGACTTCTTTGAAGAAACGTCTATTTAGATCTTCTGCCCATTTTTGTATTGGGTTGTTTGTTTTATTAATATTAAGCTGCGTGAGCTGTTTATATATATTGGAGATTAAACCTTTGTCCATTGATTCGTTTGCGAATGTTTTCGCCCATTCTGAGGGTTGCCTTTTTCCATTCCCGTTTTTTTTTAACCAAAAAAGAAAGAAAGCAAAAGAAGCAGAACACTAAGGTGCGTGAAATATTCCTCTTGAAACTGTCGTTTTGAAATATGGACGTCTTTTGAACTTTTTGGTCGATATATGACCCCAGGATTTGTTTTCAGGGTAGGTGTCATTTACAGGCCTCAATGATTTGGAATATCCACTGACCATTAGCGCTGGGATTAAAGCTGCTGTTGTGTGAAACGGCCACAAGGTGGCAGCAGTTCTCCCTTAGCAAATCTGTTTACTAGGGCAACAGAGCCTCAATGGAAGCCATGGTCTAGATTGGAATTTAGAATGGAATGTGCCAGGAGAAAGCCCCTCAAGTTTGTCTCACTACTTCTTGTTCGTGTTTTCAATTTAATTTTTAATTTTTTATTACAGCAAGTTTGATGACAACGTTTGGCTTGTTGTAGGTGTGCAAGATGTGGTTCTTTTAAACATATACATATGTCTGTTCTTCCTGGGACCCTTTTCCCATGTTCGTTATGACAGAATGTTGAGTAGTCTTCTCTTGGCATTCCGTAGGTCTTTGGTGATTATATATTTCACCTTTGTTTGTATATGTCTCTTAACCCCAATATCATAATGATCCAATCCTCACACCTTTCCATTGGCGAACCATAAGTTTGTTTAATGAATCTGTGATTTCCCTTCTCCGTGGAAATATCTGCCCTGGTATCCGTTTTTAGGTAACACCAATAAGTGATATACTAGGATATGTGTCTTTCACTTTCTGACTTACTACAAGTCACATGATTACCTGTAGACTCATCTACGGTGCTGCAAATGGCATTGTGCCCTTTTTTTCCTTGGCTAATATTCTGTCTTAGCGAGGTCCATTTTCTGCAATGTGATTCCCTGAGGGCTGAGGATTAGCTGACCTGGGCAGCCTGACCCTGCCGGCAAGCCCTCCCCAGGTGTGCCTGGGTTGAGGTCAATAGAAACAGCACTCCAGGCAGCAATAGCCCCTGCAGCTGTGCCTGACTCCATATTCTCTGCCCCGTCAGCAGTCTCGGGGCTGTGCTGGTGGGAGGGTGTGAGGGTCCACGGCTTTGTTGGTGGCCCGGTGTGAGTGGGGCTCTGCTGGACTTTCTGCAGGAGTTGCCAGGCTGCCACCTGTAAAGAAGAGGATGTGTCACCCATAACCTCCGCTGGAATTTCTCTCCGAGCTGAGGTGAGGAAGGAAAACAAGGAGTGGGGGCCGGGACAGGAGGGGTATCTCAGCCAGGGAAATGGAAAGCTTCCAGAAGAGCGCCCGGGGCCAGGACCATCCTGGCTGGCCTGCAGGCACCAAGTTGGCCTGCGTGCTGTCACTGGTGTGGCTCCACGGCCCTTCCTCTAGGCTTTCAAGCCCTTGTACATATTCAGGTGTTTTACCTGGGAAGGGTGGGAACAGTTCAGCAGCAGCTGGCCTGGGGCTCAGCTCACGTTTACTCACAGAGGCCTCGGCACGGTCCCCCAGCTTTGCAATGAGGACGCTCCTTGCGTGGGGGGGGGGAGGGCTGCTGGCTGTATGGGAGATGATTCCCCACCTCTGACCAATTTCAGAATTGTTTACCGCTGGAGCAAGTGCCCTGATAGGGTTTTCCTCTGTATAATTGCTGGGTTCAGGTTTTTTTTCTTTTTTGGTTCAAGTTAGAATTTATTCATCTTTTATGTATTTATTGATATAAGCATGGAAATAATTCATTCATAGAAATACATCTGTGTGAAGGGAAGAACTTTTTTCTGTTTTATTTTTAAATTTTACTTCTAAAAATTTTGAAGTTTAATTATATTTATTTTTCTATACAGCAGGTTATTATTAGTTATCTCTTTTATTCATATACATATATACAGGTCAATACCTATCTCCCAACTCATCTGACCACCAACACCCCATGGCTTCCCCGACTTGGTGTCCATACGTTTGTTCTCTACCTCTGTTTCTCTATTTCTGCCCTGCACACCTGTTCATCTGTACCATATATCTAGGTTCCACATACATGCATTACGACAGAATATTTGTTTTGCTCATTCTGAGTTCCTTCATTCTGTATGACAGTCTCTAGATCCACCGACTTCTCTACAAATAACATAGTTTCCTTCCTTTTCATGGCTGAGTCATATCCCATTTTATATATGTACCACATCTTTATCCATTCTTCTGTCTGTGGGCATTTAGGTTGCTTCCATTACCTGGCTATTGTAAATAGTGCTGCAATGAACATTGTGGTGAATGTGTGTTTTTGATTTATGGTTTTCTCTGGGTATATGCCCAGAAGTGGAATTGCTGGATTCTATGGTAATTCTATTTCTAGTTTCTTTAAGGAAACTCCATACTGTTCTCCATAGTGACTGTATCAATTTACCTTCCCACCAATAGTGGAAGAGGGTTCCTTTTGTCCACACCCTCCCCAGAATTTGTTGTTTGTAGATTTTCTGATGACGCCGATTCTAACAGGTGTGAGGTGATACCTCATTGTCGTTTTGATTTGCATTTCTCTAATAATTAGTGGTGTTGAGCAGCTTTTCATGTGCGTCTTGGCCGTCTCTGTGACTTCTTTGAAGAAACGTCTATTTAGATCTTCTGCCCATTTTTGTATTGGGTTGTTTGTTTTATTAATATTAAGCTGCGTGAGCTGTTTATATATATTGGAGATTAAACCTTTGTCCATTGATTCGTTTGCGAATGTTTTCGCCCATTCTGAGGGTTGCCTTTTTCCATTCCCGTTTTTTTTTAACCAAAAAAGAAAGAAAGCAAAAGAAGCAGAACACTAAGGTGCGTGAAATATTCCTCTTGAAACTGTCGTTTTGAAATATGGACGTCTTTTGAACTTTTTGGTCGATATATGACCCCAGGATTTGTTTTCAGGGTAGGTGTCATTTACAGGCCTCAATGATTTGGAATATCCACTGACCATTAGCGCTGGGATTAAAGCTGCTGTTGTGTGAAACGGCCACAAGGTGGCAGCAGTTCTCCCTTAGCAAATCTGTTTACTAGGGCAACAGAGCCTCAATGGAAGCCATGGTCTAGATTGGAATTTAGAATGGAATGTGCCAGGAGAAAGCCCCTCAAGTTTGTCTCACTACTTCTTGTTCGTGTTTTCAATTTAATTTTTAATTTTTTATTACAGCAAGTTTGATGACAACGTTTGGCTTGTTGTAGGTGTGCAAGATGTGGTTCTTTTAAACATATATATATGTCTGTTCTTCCTGGGACCCTTTTCCCATGTTCGTTATGACAGAATGTTGAGTAGTCTTCTCTTGGCATTCCGTAGGTCTTTGGTGATTATATATTTCACCTGTGTTTGTATATGTCTCTTAACCCCAATATCATAATGATCCAATCCTCACACCTTTCCATTGGCGAACCATAAGTTTGTTTAATGAATCTGTGATTTCCCTTCTCCGTGGAAATATCTGCCCTGGTATCCGTTTTTAGGTAACACCAATAAGTGATATCCTAGGATATGTGTCTTTCACTTTCTGACTTACTACAAGTCACATGATTACCTGTAGACTCATCTACGGTGCTGCAAATGGCATTGTGCCCTTTTTTTCCTTGGCTAATATTCTGTCTTAGCGAGGTCCATTTTCTGCAATGTGATTCCCTGAGGGCTGAGGATTAGCTGACCTGGGCAGCCTGACCCTGCCGGCAAGCCCTCCCCAGGTGTGCCTGGGTTGAGGTCAATAGAAACAGCACTCCAGGCAGCAATAGCCCCTGCAGCTGTGCCTGACTCCATATTCTCTGCCCCGTCAGCAGTCTCGGGGCTGTGCTGGTGGGAGGGTGTGAGGGTCCACGGCTTTGTTGGTGGCCCGGTGTGAGTGGGGCTCTGCTGGACTTTCTGCAGGAGTTGCCAGGCTGCCACCTGTAAAGAAGAGGATGTGTCACCCATAACCTCCGCTGGAATTTCTCTCCGGGCTGAGGTGAGGAAGGAAAACAAGGAGTGGGGGCCGGGACAGGAGGGGTATCTCAGCCAGGGAAATGGAAAGCTTCCAGAAGAGCGCCCGGGGCCAGGACCATCCTGGCTGGCCTGCAGGCACCAAGTTGGCCTGCGTGCTGTCACTGGTGTGGCTCCACGGCCCTTCCTCTAGGCTTTCAAGCCCTTGTACATATTCAGGTGTTTTACCTGGGAAGGGTGGGAACAGTTCAGCAGCAGCTGGCCTGGGGCTCAGCTCACGTTTACTCACAGAGGCCTCGGCACGGTCCCCCAGCTTTGCAATGAGGACGCTCCTTGCGTGGGGGGGGGAGGGCTGCTGGCTGTATGGGAGATGATTCCCCACCTCTGACCAATTTCAGAATTGTTTACCGCTGGAGCAAGTGCCCTGATAGGGTTTTCCTCTGTATAATTGCTTGGTTCAGGTTTTTTTTCTTTTTTGGTTCAAGTTAGAATTTATTCATCTTTTATGTATTTATTGATATAAGCATGGAAATAATTCATTCATAGAAATACATCTGTGTGAAGGGAAGAACTTTTTTCTGTTTTATTTTTAAATTTTACTTCTAAAAATTTTGAAGTTTAATTATATTTATTTTTCTATACAGCAGGTTATTATTAGTTATCTCTTTTATTCATATACATATATACAGGTCAATACCTATCTCCCAACTCATCTGACCACCAACACCCCATGGCTTCCCCGACTTGGTGTCCATACGTTTGTTCTCTACCTCTGTTTCTCTATTTCTGCCCTGCAAACCTGTTCATCTGTACCATATATCTAGGTTCCACATACATGCATTACGACAGAATATTTGTTTTGCTCATTCTGAGTTACTTCATTCTGTATGACAGTCTCTAGATCCACCGACTTCTCTACAAATAACATAGTTTCCTTCCTTTTCATGGCTGAGTCATATCCCATTTTATATATGTACCACATCTTTATCCATTCTTCTGTCTGTGGGCATTTAGGTTGCTTCCATTACCTGGCTATTGTAAATAGTGCTGCAATGAACATTGTGGTGAATGTGTGTTTTTGATTTATGGTTTTCTCTGGGTATATGCCCAGAAGTGGGATTGCTGGATTCTATGGTAATTCTATTTCTAGTTTCTTTAAGGAAACTCCATACTGTTCTCCATAGTGACTGTATCAATTTACCTTCCCACCAATAGTGGAAGAGGGTTCCTTTTGTCCACACCCTCCCCAGAATTTGTTGTTTGTAGATTTTCTGATGACGCCGATTCTAACAGGTGTGAGGTGATACCTCATTGTCGTTTTGATTTGCATTTCTCTAATAATTAGTGGTGTTGAGCAGCTTTTCATGTGCGTCTTGGCCGTCTCTGTGACTTCTTTGAAGAAACGTCTATTTAGATCTTCTGCCCATTTTTGTATTGGGTTGTTTGTTTTATTAATATTAAGCTGCGTGAGCTGTTTATATATATTGGAGATTAAACCTTTGTCCATTGATTCGTTTGCTAATGTTTTCGCCCATTCTGAGGGTTGCCTTTTTCCATTCCCGTTTTTTTTTAACCAAAAAAGAAAGAAAGCAAAAGAAGCAGAACACTAATGTGCGTGAAATATTCCTCTTGAAACTGTCGTTTTGAAATATGGACGTCTTTTGAACTTTTTGGTCGATATATGACCCCAGGATTTGTTTTCAGGGAAGGTGTCATTTACAGGCCTCAATGATTTGGAATATCCACTGACCATTAGCGCTGGGATTAAAGCTGCTGTTGTGTGAAACGGCCGCAAGGTGGCAGCAGTTCTCCCTTAGCAAATCTGTTTACTAGGGCAACAGAGCCTCAATGGAAGCCGTGTTCTAGATTGGAATTTAGAATGGAATGTGCCAGGAGAAAGCCCCTCAAGTTTGTCTCACTACTTCTTGTTCGTGTTTTCAATTTAATTTTTAATTTTTTATTACAGCAAGTTTGATTACAACGTTTGGCTTGTTGTAGGTGTGCAAGATGTGTTTCTTTTAAACATATACATATGTCTGTTCTTCCTGGGACCCTTTTCCCATGTTCGTTATGACAGAATGTTGAGTAGTCTTCTCTTGGCATTCTGTAGGTCTTTGGTGATTATATATTTCACCTGTGTTTGTATATGTCTCTTAACCCCAATATCATAATGATCCAATCCTCACACCTTTCCATTGGTGAACCATAAGTTTGTTTAATGAATCTGTGATTGCCCTTCTCCGTGGAAATATCTGCCCTGGTATCCGTTTTTAGGTAACACCTATAAGTGATATCCTACGATATGTGTCTTTCACTTTCTGACTTACTACAAGTCACATGATTACCTGTAGACTCATCTACGGTGCTGCAAATGGCATTGTGCCCTTTTTTTCCTTGGCTAATATTCTGTCTTAGCGAGGTCCATTTTCTGCAATGTGATTCCCTGAGGGCTGAGGATTAGCTGACCTGGGCAGCCTGACCCTGCCGGCAAGCCCTCCCCAGGTGTGCCTGGGTTGAGGTCAATAGAAACAGCACTCCAGGCAGCAATAGCCCCTGCAGCTGTGCCTGACTCCATATTCTCTGCCCCGTCAGCAGTCTCGGGGCTGTGCTGGTGGGAGGGTGTGAGGGTCCACGGCTTTGTTGGTGGCCCGGTGTGAGTGGGGCTCTGCTGGACTTTCTGCAGGAGTTGCCAGGCTGCCACCTGTAAAGAAGAGGATGTGTCACCCATAACCTCCGCTGGAATTTCTCTCCGGGCTGAGGTGAGGAAGGAAAACAAGGAGTGGGGGCCGGGACAGGAGGGGTATCTCAGCCAGGGAAATGGAAAGCTTCCAGAAGAGCGCCCGGGGCCAGGACCATCCTGGCTGGCCTGCAGGCACCAAGTTGGCCTGCGTGCTGTCACTGGTGTGGCTCCACGGCCCTTCCTCTAGGCTTTCAAGCCCTTGTACATATTCAGGTGTTTTACCTGGGAAGGGTGGGAACAGTTCAGCAGCAGCTGGCCTGGGGCTCAGCTCACGTTTACTCACAGAGGCCTCGGCACGGTCCCCCAGCTTTGCAATGAGGACGCTCCTTGCGTGGGGGGGGGAGGGCTGCTGGCTGTATGGGAGATGATTCCCCACCTCTGACCAATTTCAGAATTGTTTACCGCTGGAGCAAGTGCCCTGATAGGGTTTTCCTCTGTATAATTGCTGGGTTCAGTTTTTTTTTCTTTTTTGGTTCAAGTTAGAATTTATTCATCTTTTATGTATTTATTGATATAAGCATGGAAATAATTCATTCATAGAAATACATCTGTGTGAAGGGAAGAACTTTTTTCTGTTTTATTTTTAAATTTTACTTCTAAAAATTTTGAAGTTTAATTATATTTATTTTTCTATACAGCAGGTTATTATTAGTTATCTCTTTTATTCATATACATATATACAGGTCAATACCTATCTCCCAACTCATCTGACCACCAACACCCCATGGCTTCCCCGACTTGGTGTCCATACGTTTGTTCTCTACCTCTGTTTCTCTATTTCTGCCCTGCAAACCTGTTCATCTGTACCATATATCTAGGTTCCACATACATGCATTAAGACAGAATATTTGTTTTGCTCATTCTGAGTTACTTCATTCTGTATGACAGTCTCTAGATCCACCGACTTCTCTACAAATAACATAGTTTCCTTCCTTTTCATGGCTGAGTCATATCCCATTTTATATATGTACCACATCTTTATCCATTCTTCTGTCTGTGGGCATTTAGGTTGCTTCCATTACCTGGCTATTGTAAATAGTGCTGCAATGAACATTGTGGTGAATGTGTGTTTTTGATTTATGGTTTTCTCTGGGTATATGCCCAGAAGTGGGATTGCTGGATTCTATGGTAATTCTATTTCTAGTTTCTTTAAGGAAACTCCATACTGTTCTCCATAGTGACTGTATCAATTTACCTTCCCACCAATAGTGGAAGAGGGTTCCTTTTGTCCACACCCTCCCCAGAATTTGTTGTTTGTAGATTTTCTGATGACGCCGATTCTAACAGGTGTGAGGTGATACCTCATTGTCGTTTTGATTTGCATTTCTCTAATAATTAGTGGTGTTGAGCAGCTTTTCATGTGCGTCTTGGCCGTCTCTGTGACTTCTTTGAAGAAACGTCTATTTAGATCTTCTGCCCATTTTTGTATTGGGTTGTTTGTTTTATTAATATTAAGCTGCGTGAGCTGTTTATATATATTGGAGATTAAACCTTTGTCCATTGATTCGTTTGCGAATGTTTTCGCCCATTCTGAGGGTTGCCTTTTTCCATTCCCGTTTTTTTTTTAACCAAAAAAGAAAGAAAGCAAAAGAAGCAGAACACTAATGTGCGTGAAATATTCCTCTTGAAACTGTCGTTTTGAAATATGGACGTCTTTTGAACTTTTTGGTCGATATATGACCCCAGGATTTGTTTTCAGGGAAGGTGTCATTTACAGGCCTCAATGATTTGGAATATCCACTGACCATTAGCGCTGGGATTAAAGCTGCTGTTGTGTGAAACGGCCGCAAGGTGGCAGCAGTTCTCCCTTAGCAAATCTGTTTACTAGGGCAACAGAGCCTCAATGGAAGCCGTGTTCTAGATTGGAATTTAGAATAGAATGTGCCAGGAGAAAGCCCCTCAAGTTTGTCTCACTACTTCTTGTTCGTGTTTTCAATTTAATTTTTAATTTTTTATTACAGCAAGTTTGATTACAACGTTTGGCTTGTTGTAGGTGTGCAAGATGTGTTTCTTTTAAACATATACATATGTCTGTTCTTCCTGGGACCCTTTTCCCATGTTCGTTATGACAGAATGTTGAGTAGTCTTCTCTTGGCATTCTGTAGGTCTTTGGTGATTATATATTTCACCTGTGTTTGTATATGTCTCTTAACCCCAATATCATAATGATCCAATCCTCACACCTTTCCATTGGTGAACCATAAGTTTGTTTAATGAATCTGTGATTGCCCTTCTCCGTGGAAATATCTGCCCTGGTATCCGTTTTTAGGTAACACCTATAAGTGATATCCTACGATATGTGTCTTTCACTTTCTGACTTACTACAAGTCACATGATTACCTGTAGACTCATCTACGGTGCTGCAAATGGCATTGTGCCCTTTTTTTCCTTGGCTAATATTCTGTCTTAGCGAGGTCCATTTTCTGCAATGTGATTCCCTGAGGGCTGAGGATTAGCTGACCTGGGCAGCCTGACCCTGCCGGCAAGCCCTCCCCAGGTGTGCCTGGGTTGAGGTCAATAGAAACAGCACTCCAGGCAGCAATAGCCCCTGCAGCTGTGCCTGACTCCATATTCTCTGCCCCGTCAGCAGTCTCGGGGCTGTGCTGGTGGGAGGGTGTGAGGGTCCACGGCTTTGTTGGTGGCCCGGTGTGAGTGGGGCTCTGCTGGACTTTCTGCAGGAGTTGCCAGGCTGCCACCTGTAAAGAAGAGGATGTGTCACCCATAACCTCTGCTGGAATTTCTCTCCGGGCTGAGGTGAGGAAGGAAAACAAGGAGTGGTGGCCGGGACAGGAGGGGTATCTCAGCCAGGGAAATGGAAAACTTCCAGAAGAGCTCCCGGGGCCAGGACCATCCTGGCTGGCCTGCAGGCACCAAGTTGGCCTGCGTGCTGTCACTGGTGTGGCTCCACGGCCCTTCCTCTAGGCTTTCAAGCCCTTGTACATATTCAGGTGTTTTACCTGGGAAGGGTGGGAACAATTCAGCAGCAGCTGGCCTGGGGCTCAGCTCACGTTTACTCACAGAGGCCTCGGCACGGTCCCCCAGCTTTGCAATGAGGACGCTCCTTGCGTGGGGTGGGGCAGGGCTGCTGGCTGTATGGGAGATGATTCCCCACCTCTGACCAATTTCAGAATTGTTTACCGCTGGAGCAAGTGCCCTGATAGGGTTTTCCTCTGTATAACTGCTGGGTTCAGGTTTTTTTTTTCTTTTTTGGTTCAAGTTAGAATTTATTCATCTTTTATGTATTTATTGATATAAGCATGGAAATAATTCATTCATAGAAATACATCTGTGTGAAGGGAAGAACTTTTTTCTGTTTTATTTTTAAATTTTACTTCTAAAAATTTTGAAGTTTAATTATATTTATTTTTCTATACAGCAGGTTATTATTAGTTATCTCTTTTATTCATATACATATATACAGGTCAATACCTATCTCCCAACTCATCTGACCACCAACACCCCATGGCTTCCCCGACTTGGTGTCCATACGTTTGTTCTCTACCTCTGTTTCTCTATTTCTGCCCTGCACACCTGTTCATCTGTACCATATATCTAGGTTCCACATACATGCATTAAGACAGAATATTTGTTTTGCTCATTCTGAGTTACTTCATTCTGTATGACAGTCTCTAGATCCACCGACTTCTCTACAAATAACATAGTTTCCTTCCTTTTCATGGCTGAGTCATATCCCATTTTATATATGTACCACATCTTTATCCATTCTTCTGTCTGTGGGCATTTAGGTTGCTTCCATTACCTGGCTATTGTAAATAGTGCTGCAATGAACATTGTGGTGAATGTGTGTTTTTGATTTATGGTTTTCTCTGGGTATATGCCCAGAAGTGGGATTGCTGGATTCTATGGTAATTCTATTTCTAGTTTCTTTAAGGAAACTCCATACTGTTGTCCATAGTGACTGTATCAATTTACCTTCCCACCAATAGTGGAAGAGGCTTCCTTTTGTCCACACCCTCCCCAGAATTTGTTGTTTGTAGATTTTCTGATGACGCCGATTCTAACAGGTGTGAGGTGATACCTCATTGTCGTTTTGATTTGCATTTCTCTAATAATTAGTGGTGTTGAGCAGCTTTTCATGTGCGTCTTGGCCGTCTCTGTGACTTCTTTGAAGAAACGTCTATTTAGATCTTCTGCCCATTTTTGTATTGGGTTGTTTGTTTTATTAATATTAAGCTGCGTGAGCTGTTTATATATATTGGAGATTAAACCTTTGTCCATTGATTCGTTTGCGAATGTTTTCGCCCATTCTGAGGGTTGCCTTTTTCCATTCCCGTTTTTTTTTTAACCAAAAAAGAAAGAAAGCAAAAGAAGCAGAACACTAATGTGCGTGAAATATTCCTCTTGAAACTGTCGTTTTGAAATATGGACGTCTTTTGAACTTTTTGGTCGATATATGACCCCAGGATTTGTTTTCAGGGAAGGTGTCATTTACAGGCCTCAATGATTTGGAATATCCACTGACCATTAGCGCTGGGATTAAAGCTGCTGTTGTGTGAAACGGCCGCAAGGTGGCAGCAGTTCTCCCTTAGCAAATCTGTTTACTAGGGCAACAGAGCCTCAATGGAAGCCGTGTTCTAGATTGGAATTTAGAATGGAATGTGCCAGGAGAAAGCCCCTCAAGTTTGTCTCACTACTTCTTGTTCGTGTTTTCAATTTAATTTTTAATTTTTTATTACAGCAAGTTTGATTACAACGTTTGGCTTGTTGTAGGTGTGCAAGATGTGGTTCTTTTAAACATATACATATGTCTGTTCTTCCTGGGACCCTTTTCCCATGTTCGTTATGACAGAATGTTGAGTAGTCTTCTCTTGGCATTCCGTAGGTCTTTGGTGATTATATATTTCACCTGTGTTTGTATATGTCTCTTAACCCCAATATCATAATGATCCAATCCTCACACCTTTCCATTGGTGAACCATAAGTTTGTTTAATGAATCTGTGATTGCCCTTCTCCGTGGAAATATCTGCCCTGGTATCCGTTTTTAGGTAACACCAATAAGTGATATCCTAGGATATGTGTCTTTCACTTTCTGACTTACTACAAGTCACATGATTACCTGTAGACTCATCTACGGTGCTGCAAATGGCATTGTGCCCTTTTTTTCCTTGGCTAATATTCTGTCTTAGCGAGGTCCATTTTCTGCAATGTGATTCCCTGAGGGCTGAGGATTAGCTGACCTGGGCAGCCTGACCCTGCCGGGAAGCCCTCCCCAGGTGTGCCTGGGTTGAGGTCAATAGAAACAGCACTCCAGGCAGCAATAGCCCCTGCAGCTGTGCCTGACTCCATATTCTCTGCCCCGTCAGCAGTCTCGGGGCTGTGCTGGTGGGAGGGTGTGAGGGTCCACGGCTTTGTTGGTGGCCCGGTGTGAGTGGGGCTCTGCTGGACTTTCTGCAGGAGTTGCCAGGCTGCCACCTGTAAAGAAGAGGATGTGTCACCCATAACCTCTGCTGGAATTTCTCTCCGGGCTGAGGTGAGGAAGGAAAACAAGGAGTGGGGGCCGGGACAGGAGGGGTATCTCAGCCAGGGAAATGGAAAGCTTCCAGAAGAGCTCCCGGGGCCAGGACCATCCTGGCTGGCCTGCAGGCACCAAGTTGGCCTGCGTGCTGTCACTGGTGTGGCTCCACGGCCCTTCCTCTAGGCTTTCAAGCCCTTGTACATATTCAGGTGTTTTACCTGGGAAGGGTGGGAACAGTTCAGCAGCAGCTGGCCTGGGGCTCAGCTCACGTTTACTCACAGAGGCCTCGGCACGGTCCCCCAGCTTTGCAATGAGGACGCTCCTTGCGTGGGGGGGGCAGGGCTGCTGGCTGTATGGGAGATGATTCCCCACCTCTGACCAATTTCAGAATTGTTTACCGCTGGAGCAAGTGCCCTGATAGGGTTTTCCTCTGTATAACTGCTGGGTTCAGGTTTTTTTTTTCTTTTTTGGTTCAAGTTAGAATTTATTCATCTTTTATGTATTTATTGATATAAGCATGGAAATAATTCATTCATAGAAATACATCTGTGTGAAGGGAAGAACTTTTTTCTGTTTTATTTTTAAATTTTACTTCTAAAAATTTTGAAGTTTAATTATATTTATTTTTCTATACAGCAGGTTATTATTAGTTATCTATTTTATTCATATACATATATACAGGTCAATACGTATCTCCTAACTCATCTGACAACCAACACCCCATGGCTTCCCCGACTTGGTGTCCATACGTTTGTTCTCTACCTCTGTTTCTCTATTTCTGCCCTGCAAACCTGTTCATCTGTACCATATATCTAGGTTCCACATACATGCATTAAGACAGAATATTTGTTTTGCTCATTCTGAGTTACTTCATTCTGTATGACAGTCTCTAGATCCACCGACTTCTCTACAAATAACATAGTTTCCTTCCTTTTCATGGCTGAGTCATATCCCATTTTATATATGTACCACATCTTTATCCATTCTTCTGTCTGTGGGCATTTAGGTTGCTTCCATTACCTGGCTATTGTAAATAGTGCTGCAATGAACATTGTAGTGAATGTGTGTTTTTGATTTATGGTTTTCTCTGGGTATATGCCCAGAAGTGGGATTGCTGGATTCTATGGTAATTCTATTTCTAGTTTCTTTAAGGAAACTCCATACTGTTCTCCATAGTGACTGTATCAATTTACCTTCCCACCAATAGTGGAAGAAGGTTCCATTTGTCCACACCCTCCCAAGAATTTGTTGTTTGTAGATTTTCTGATGACGCCGATTCTAACAGGTGTGAGGTGATACCTCATTGTCGTTTTGATTTGCATTTCTCTAATAATTAGTGGTGTTGAGCAGCTTTTCATGTGCATCTTGGCCGTCTCTGTGACTTCTTTGAAGAAACGTCTATTTAGATCTTCTGCCCATTTGTGTATTGGGTTGTTTGTTTTATTAATATTAAGCTGCGTGAGCTGTTTATATATATTGGAGATTAAACCTTTGTCCATTGATTCGTTTGCGAATGTTTTCGCCCATTCTGAGGGTTGCCTTTTTCCATTCCCGTTTTTTTTTAACCAAAAAAGAAAGAAAGCAAAAGAAGCAGAACACTAAGGTGCGTGAAATATTCCTCTTGAAACTGTCGTTTTGAAATATGGACGTCTTTTGAACTTTTTGGTCGATATATGACCCCAGGATTTGTTTTCAGGGTAGGTGTCATTTACAGGCCTCAATGATTTGGAATATCCACTGACCATTAGCGCTGGGATTAATGCTGCTGTTGTGTGAAACGGCCGCAAGGTGGCAGCAGTTCTCCCTTAGCAAATCTGTTTACTAGGGCAACAGAGCCTCAATGGAAGCCGTGTTCTAGATTGGAATTTAGAATGGAATGTGCCAGGAGAAAGCCCCTCAAGTTTGTCTCACTACTTCTTGTTCGTGTTTTCAATTTAATTTTTAATTTTTTATTACAGCAAGTTTGATTACAACGTTTGGCTTGTTGTAGGTGTGCAAGATGTGGTTCTTTTAAACATATACATATGTCTGTTCTTCCTGGGACCCTTTTCCCATGTTCGTTATGACAGAATGTTGAGTAGTCTTCTCTTGGCATTCCGTAGGTCTTTGGTGATTATATATTTCACCTGTGTTTGTATATGTCTCTTAACCCCAATATCATAATGATCCAATCCTCACACCTTTCCATTGGTGAACCATAAGTTTGTTTAATGAATCTGTGATTGCCCTTCTCCGTGGAAATATCTGCCCTGGTATCCGTTTTTAGGTAACACCAATAAGTGATATCCTAGGATATGTGTCTTTCACTTTCTGACTTACTACAAGTCACATGATTACCTGTAGACTCATCTACGGTGCTGCAAATGGCATTGTGCCCTTTTTTTCCTTGGCTAATATTCTGTCTTAGCGAGGTCCATTTTCTGCAATGTGATTCCCTGAGGGCTGAGGATTAGCTGACCTGGGCAGCCTGACCCTGCCGGCAAGCCCTCCCCAGGTGTGCCTGGGTTGAGGTCAATAGAAACAGCACTCCAGGCAGCAATAGCCCCTGCAGCTGTGCCTGACTCCATATTCTCTGCCCCGTCAGCAGTCTCGGGGCTGTGCTGGTGGGAGGGTGTGAGGGTCCACGGCTTTGTTGGTGGCCCGGTGTGAGTGGGGCTCTGCTGGACTTTCTGCAGGAGTTGCCAGGCTGCCACCTGTAAAGAAGAGGATGTGTCACCCATAACCTCTGCTGGAATTTCTCTCCGGGCTGAGGTGAGGAAGGAAAACAAGGAGTGGGGGCCGGGACAGGAGGGGTATCTCAGCCAGGGAAATGGAAAGCTTCCAGAAGAGCTCCCGGGGCCAGGACCATCCTGGCTGGCCTGCAGGCACCAAGTTGGCCTGCGTGCTGTCACTGGTGTGGCTCCACGGCCCTTCCTCTAGGCTTTCAAGCCCTTGTACATATTCAGGTGTTTTACCTGGGAAGGGTGGGAACAGTTCAGCAGCAGCTGGCCTGGGGCTCAGCTCACGTTTACTCACAGAGGCCTCGGCACGGTCCCCCAGCTTTGCAATGAGGACGCTCCTTGCGTGGGGGGGGCAGGGCTGCTGGCTGTATGGGAGATGATTCCCCACCTCTGACCAATTTCAGAATTGTTTACCGCTGGAGCAAGTGCCCTGATAGGGTTTTCCTCTGTATAACTGCTGGGTTCAGGTTTTTTTTTTCTTTTTTGGTTCAAGTTAGAATTTATTCATCTTTTATGTATTTATTGATATAAGCATGGAAATAATTCATTCATAGAAATACATCTGTGTGAAGGGAAGAACTTTTTTCTGTTTTATTTTTAAATTTTACTTCTAAAAATTTTGAAGTTTAATTATATTTATTTTTCTATACAGCAGGTTATTATTAGTTATCTATTTTATTCATATACATATATACAGGTCAATACGTATCTCCTAACTCATCTGACAACCAACACCCCATGGCTTCCCCGACTTGGTGTCCATACGTTTGTTCTCTACCTCTGTTTCTCTATTTCTGCCCTGCAAACCTGTTCATCTGTACCATATATCTAGGTTCCACATACATGCATTAAGACAGAATATTTGTTTTGCTCATTCTGAGTTACTTCATTCTGTATGACAGTCTCTAGATCCACCGACTTCTCTACAAATAACATAGTTTCCTTCCTTTTCATGGCTGAGTCATATCCCATTTTATATATGTACCACATCTTTATCCATTCTTCTGTCTGTGGGCATTTAGGTTGCTTCCATTACCTGGCTATTGTAAATAGTGCTGCAATGAACATTGTAGTGAATGTGTGTTTTTGATTTATGGTTTTCTCTGGGTATATGCCCAGAAGTGGGATTGCTGGATTCTATGGTAATTCTATTTCTAGTTTCTTTAAGGAAACTCCATACTGTTCTCCATAGTGACTGTATCAATTTACCTTCCCACCAATAGTGGAAGAAGGTTCCATTTGTCCACACCCTCCCAAGAATTTGTTGTTTGTAGATTTTCTGATGACGCCGATTCTAACAGGTGTGAGGTGATACCTCATTGTCGTTTTGATTTGCATTTCTCTAATAATTAGTGGTGTTGAGCAGCTTTTCATGTGCATCTTGGCCGTCTCTGTGACTTCTTTGAAGAAACGTCTATTTAGATCTTCTGCCCATTTGTGTATTGGGTTGTTTGTTTTATTAATATTAAGCTGCGTGAGCTGTTTATATATATTGGAGATTAAACCTTTGTCCATTGATTCGTTTGCGAATGTTTTCGCCCATTCTGAGGGTTGCCTTTTTCCATTCCCGTTTTTTTTTAACCAAAAAAGAAAGAAAGCAAAAGAAGCAGAACACTAAGGTGCGTGAAATATTCCTCTTGAAACTGTCGTTTTGAAATATGGACGTCTTTTGAACTTTTTGGTCGATATATGACCCCAGGATTTGTTTTCAGGGTAGGTGTCATTTACAGGCCTCAATGATTTGGAATATCCACTGACCATTAGCGCTGGGATTAATGCTGCTGTTGTGTGAAACGGCCACAAGGTGGCAGCAGTTCTCCCTTAGCAAATCTGTTTACTAGGGCAACAGAGCCTCAATGGAAGCCGTGTTCTAGATTGGAATTTAGAATGGAATGTGCCAGGAGAAAGCCCCTCAAGTTTGTCTCACAACTTCTTGTTCGTGTTTTCAATTTAATTTTTAATTTTTTATTACAGCAAGTTTGATTACAATGTTTGGCTTGTTGTAGGTGTGCAAGATGTGGTTCTTTTAAACATATACATATGTCTGTTCTTCCTGGGACCCTTTTCCCATGTACGTTATGACAGAATGTTGAGTAGTCTTCTCTTGGCATTCCGTAGGTCTTTGGTGATTATATATTTCACCTGTGTTTGTATATGTCTCTTAACCCCAATATCGTAATGAATCCAATCCTCACACCTTTCCATTGGTGAACCATAAGTTTGTTTAATGAATCTGTGATTGCCCTTCTCCGTGGAAATATCTGCCCTGGTATCCGTTTTTAGGTAACACCTATAAGTGATATCCTAGGATATGTGTCTTTCACTTTCTGACTTACTACAAGTCACGTGACTACCTGTAGACTCATCTACGGTGCTGCAAATGGCATTGTGCCCTTTTTTTCCTTAGCTAATATTCTGTCTTAGCGAGGTCCATTTTCTGCAATGTGATTCCCTGAGGGCTGAGGATTAGCTGACCTGGGCAGCCTGACCCTGCCGGCAATCCCTCCCCAGGTGTGCCTGGGTTGAGGTCAATAGAAACAGCACTCCAGGCAGCAATAGCCCCTGCAGCTGTGCCTGACTCCATATTCTCTGCCCCGTCAGCAGTCTCGGTGCTGTGCTATTGGGAGGTTGTGAGGGTCCACGGCTTTGTTGGTGGCCCGGTGTGAGTGGGGCTCTGCTGGACTTTCTGCAGGAGTTGCCAGGCTGCCACCTGTAAAGAAGAGGATGTGTCACCCATAACTTCCACTGGAATTTCTCTCCGGGCTGAGGTGAGGAAGGAAAAAAAGGAGTGGGGGCCAGGACAGGAGGGGTATCTCAGCCAGGGAAATGGAAACCTTCCAGAAGAGCTCCCGGGGCCAGGACCATCCTGGCTGGCCTGCAGACACCAAGTTGGCCTGCGTGCTGTCGCTGGTGTGGCTCCACGGCCCTTCCTCTAGGCATTCAAGCCCTTGTACATATTCAGGTGTTTTACCTGGGAAGGGTGGGAACAGTTCAGCAGCAGCTGGCCTGGGGCTCAGCTCACGTTTACTCACAGAGGCCTCGGCATGGTCCCCCAGCTTTGCAATGTGGACACTCCTTGCGTGGGGGGGCCGGGCTGCTGGCTGTATGGGAGATGATTCCCCACCTCTGACCAAATTCAGATTTGTTTACCGCTGGAGCAAGTGCCCTGATAGGGTTTTCCTCTGTATAACTGCTGGGTTCAGGTTTTTTTTTCTTTTTTGGTTCAAGTTAGAATTTATTCATCTTTTATGTATTTATTGATATAAGCATGGAAATAATTCATTCATAGAAATACATCTGTGTGAAGGGAAGAACTTTTTTCTGTTTTATTTTTAAATTTTACTTCTAAAAATTTTGAAGTTTAATTATATTTATTTTTCTATACAGCAGGTTATTATTAGTTATCTATTTTATTCATATACATATATACAGGTCAATACCTATCTCCCAACTCATCTGACCACCAACACCCCATGGCTTCCCCGACTTGGTGTCCATACGTTTGTTCTCTACCTCTGTTTCTCTATTTCTGCCCTGCACACCTGTTCATCTGTACCATATATCTAGGTTCCACATACATGCATTAAGACAGAATATTTGTTTTGCTCATTCTGAGTTACTTCATTCTGTATGACAGTCTCTAGATCCACCGACTTCTCTACAAATAACATAGTTTCCTTCCTTTTCATGGCTGAGTCATATCCCATTTTATATATGTACCACATCTTTATCCATTCTTCTGTCTGTGGGCATTTAGGTTGCTTCCATAACCTGGCTATTGTAAATAGTGCTGCAATGAACATTGTGGTGAATGTGTGTTTTTGATTTATGGTTTTCTCTGGGTATATGCCCAGAAGTGGGATTGCTGGATTCTATGGTAATTCTATTTCTAGTTTCTTTAAGGAAACTCCATACTGTTCTCCATAGTGACTGTATCAATTTACCTTCCCACCAATAGTGGAAGAGGGTTCCTTTTGTCCACACCCTCCCCAGAATTTGTTGTTTGTAGATTTTCTGATGACGCCGATTCTAACAGGTGTGAGGTGATACCTCATTGTCGTTTTGATTTGCATTTCTCTAATAATTAGTGGTGTTGAGCAGCTTTTCATGTGCGTCTTGGCCGTCTCTGTGACTTCTTTGAAGAAACGTCTATTTAGATCTTCTGCCCATTTTTGTATTGGGTTGTTTGTTTTATTAATATTAAGCTGCGTGAGCTGTTTATATATATTGGAGATTAAACCTTTGTCCATTGATTCGTTTGCGAATGTTTTCGCCCATTCTGAGGGTTGCCTTTTTCCATTCCCGTTTTTTTTTTAACCAAAAAAGAAAGAAAGCAAAAGAAGCAGAACACTAATGTGCGTGAAATATTCCTCTTGAAACTGTCGTTTTGAAATATGGACGTCTTTTGAACTTTTTGGTCGATATATGACCCCAGGATTTGTTTTCAGGGAAGGTGTCATTTACAGGCCTCAATGATTTGGAATATCCACTGACCATTAGCGCTGGGATTAAAGCTGCTGTTGTGTGAAACGGCCGCAAGGTGGCAGCAGTTCTCCCTTAGCAAATCTGTTTACTAGGGCAACAGAGCCTCAATGGAAGCCGTGTTCTAGATTGGAATTTAGAATGGAATGTGCCAGGAGAAAGCCCCTCAAGTTTGTCTCACTACTTCTTGTTCGTGTTTTCAATTTAATTTTTAATTTTTTATTACAGCAAGTTTGATTACAACGTTTGGCTTGTTGTAGGTGTGCAAGATGTGGTTCTTTTAAACATATACATATGTCTGTTCTTCCTGGGACCCTTTTCCCATGTTCGTTATGACAGAATGTTGAGTAGTCTTCTCTTGGCATTCCGTAGGTCTTTGGTGATTATATATTTCACCTGTGTTTGTATATGTCTCTTAACCCCAATATCATAATGATCCAATCCTCACACCTTTCCATTGGTGAACCATAAGTTTGTTTAATGAATCTGTGATTGCCCTTCTCCGTGGAAATATCTGCCCTGGTATCCGTTTTTAGGTAACACCAATAAGTGATATCCTAGGATATGTGTCTTTCACTTTCTGACTTACTACAAGTCACATGATTACCTGTAGACTCATCTACGGTGCTGCAAATGGCATTGTGCCCTTTTTTTCCTTGGCTAATATTCTGTCTTAGCGAGGTCCATTTTCTGCAATGTGATTCCCTGAGGGCTGAGGATTAGCTGACCTGGGCAGCCTGACCCTGCCGGCAAGCCCTCCCCAGGTGTGCCTGGGTTGAGGTCAATAGAAACAGCACTCCAGGCAGCAATAGCCCCTACAGCTGTGCCTGACTCCATATTCTCTGCCCCGTCAGCAGTCTCGGGGCTGTGCTGGTGGGAGGGTGTGAGGGTCCACGGCTTTGTTGGTGGCCCGGTGTGAGTGGGGCTCTGCTGGACTTTCTGCAGGAGTTGCCAGGCTGCCACCTGTAAAGAAGAGGATGTGTCACCCATAACCTCTGCTGGAATTTCTCTCCGGGCTGAGGTGAGGAAGGAAAACAAGGAGTGGGGGCCGGGACAGGAGGGGTATCTCAGCCAGGGAAATGGAAAGCTTCCAGAAGAGCTCCCGGGGCCAGGACCATCCTGGCTGGCCTGCAGGCACCAAGTTGGCCTGCGTGCTGTCACTGGTGTGGCTCCACGGCCCTTCCTCTAGGCTTTCAAGCCCTTGTACATATTCAGGTGTTTTACCTGGGAAGGGTGGGAACAGTTCAGCAGCAGCTGGCCTGGGGCTCAGCTCACGTTTACTCACAGAGGCCTCGGCACGGTCCCCCAGCTTTGCAATGAGGACGCTCCTTGCGTGGGGGGGGCAGGGCTGCTGGCTGTATGGGAGATGATTCCCCACCTCTGACCAATTTCAGAATTGTTTACCGCTGGAGCAAGTGCCCTGATAGGGTTTTCCTCTGTATAACTGCTGGGTTCAGGTTTTTTTTTTCTTTTTTGGTTCAAGTTAGAATTTATTCATCTTTTATGTATTTATTGATATAAGCATGGAAATAATTCATTCATAGAAATACATCTGTGTGAAGGGAAGAACTTTTTTCTGTTTTATTTTTAAATTTTACTTCTAAAAATTTTGAAGTTTAATTATATTTATTTTTCTATACAGCAGGTTATTATTAGTTATCTATTTTATTCATATACATATATACAGGTCAATACGTATCTCCTAACTCATCTGACAACCAACACCCCATGGCTTCCCCGACTTGGTGTCCATACGTTTGTTCTCTACCTCTGTTTCTCTATTTCTGCCCTGCAAACCTGTTCATCTGTACCATATATCTAGGTTCCACATACATGCATTAAGACAGAATATTTGTTTTGCTCATTCTGAGTTACTTCATTCTGTATGACAGTCTCTAGATCCACCGACTTCTCTACAAATAACATAGTTTCCTTCCTTTTCATGGCTGAGTCATATCCCATTTTATATATGTACCACATCTTTATCCATTCTTCTGTCTGTGGGCATTTAGGTTGCTTCCATTACCTGGCTATTGTAAATAGTGCTGCAATGAACATTGTAGTGAATGTGTGTTTTTGATTTATGGTTTTCTCTGGGTATATGCCCAGAAGTGGGATTGCTGGATTCTATGGTAATTCTATTTCTAGTTTCTTTAAGGAAACTCCATACTGTTCTCCATAGTGACTGTATCAATTTACCTTCCCACCAATAGTGGAAGAAGGTTCCATTTGTCCACACCCTCCCAAGAATTTGTTGTTTGTAGATTTTCTGATGACGCCGATTCTAACAGGTGTGAGGTGATACCTCATTGTCGTTTTGATTTGCATTTCTCTAATAATTAGTGGTGTTGAGCAGCTTTTCATGTGCATCTTGGCCGTCTCTGTGACTTCTTTGAAGAAACGTCTATTTAGATCTTCTGCCCATTTGTGTATTGGGTTGTTTGTTTTATTAATATTAAGCTGCGTGAGCTGTTTATATATATTGGAGATTAAACCTTTGTCCATTGATTCGTTTGCGAATGTTTTCGCCCATTCTGAGGGTTGCCTTTTTCCATTCCCGTTTTTTTTTAACCAAAAAAGAAAGAAAGCAAAAGAAGCAGAACACTAAGGTGCGTGAAATATTCCTCTTGAAACTGTCGTTTTGAAATATGGACGTCTTTTGAACTTTTTGGTCGATATATGACCCCAGGATTTGTTTTCAGGGTAGGTGTCATTTACAGGCCTCAATGATTTGGAATATCCACTGACCATTAGCGCTGGGATTAATGCTGCTGTTGTGTGAAACGGCCACAAGGTGGCAGCAGTTCTCCCTTAGCAAATCTGTTTACTAGGGCAACAGAGCCTCAATGGAAGCCGTGTTCTAGATTGGAATTTAGAATGGAATGTGCCAGGAGAAAGCCCCTCAAGTTTGTCTCACAACTTCTTGTTCGTGTTTTCAATTTAATTTTTAATTTTTTATTACAGCAAGTTTGATTACAATGTTTGGCTTGTTGTAGGTGTGCAAGATGTGGTTCTTTTAAACATATACATATGTCTGTTCTTCCTGGGACCCTTTTCCCATGTACGTTATGACAGAATGTTGAGTAGTCTTCTCTTGGCATTCCGTAGGTCTTTGGTGATTATATATTTCACCTGTGTTTGTATATGTCTCTTAACCCCAATATCGTAATGAATCCAATCCTCACACCTTTCCATTGGTGAACCATAAGTTTGTTTAATGAATCTGTGATTGCCCTTCTCCGTGGAAATATCTGCCCTGGTATCCGTTTTTAGGTAACACCTATAAGTGATATCCTAGGATATGTGTCTTTCACTTTCTGACTTACTACAAGTCACGTGACTACCTGTAGACTCATCTACGGTGCTGCAAATGGCATTGTGCCCTATTTTTCCTTAGCTAATATTCTGTCTTAGCGAGGTCCATTTTCTGCAATGTGATTCCCTGAGGGCTGAGGATTAGCTGACCTGGGCAGCCTGACCCTGCCGGCAATCCCTCCCCAGGTGTGCCTGGGTTGAGGTCAATAGAAACAGCACTCCAGGCAGCAATAGCCCCTGCAGCTGTGCCTGACTCCATATTCTCTGCCCCGTCAGCAGTCTCGGTGCTGTGCTATTGGGAGGTTGTGAGGGTCCACGGCTTTGTTGGTGGCCCGGTGTGAGTGGGGCTCTGCTGGACTTTCTGCAGGAGTTGCCAGGCTGCCACCTGTAAAGAAGAGGATGTGTCACCCATAACTTCCACTGGAATTTCTCTCCGGGCTGAGGTGAGGAAGGAAAAAAAGGAGTGGGGGCCAGGACAGGAGGGGTATCTCAGCCAGGGAAATGGAAACCTTCCAGAAGAGCTCCCGGGGCCAGGACCATCCTGGCTGGCCTGCAGACATCAAGTTGGCCTGCGTGCTGTCGCTGGTGTGGCTCCACGGCCCTTCCTCTAGGCTTTCAAGCCCTTGTACATATTCAGGTGTTTTACCTGGGAAGGGTGGGAACAGTTCAGCAGCAGCTGGCCTGGGGCTCAGCTCACGTTTACTCACAGAGGCCTCGGCATGGTCCCCCAGCTTTGCAATGTGGACACTCCTTGCGTGGGGGGGCCGGGCTGCTGGCTGTATGGGAGATGATTCCCCACCTCTGACCAAATTCAGATTTGTTTACCGCTGGAGCAAGTGCCCTGATAGGGTTTTCCTCTGTATAACTGCTGGGTTCAGGTTTTTTTTTCTTTTTTGGTTCAAGTTAGAATTTATTCATCTTTTATGTATTTATTGATATAAGCATGGAAATAATTCATTCATAGAAATACATCTGTGTGAAGGGAAGAACTTTTTTCTGTTTTATTTTTAAATTTTACTTCTAAAAATTTTGAAGTTTAATTATATTTATTTTTCTATACAGCAGGTTATTATTAGTTATCTATTTTATTCATATACATATATACAGGTCAATACCTATCTCCCAACTCATCTGACCACCAACACCCCATGGCTTCCCCGACTTGGTGTCCATACGTTTGTTCTCTACCTCTGTTTCTCTATTTCTGCCCTGCAAACCTGTTCATCTGTACCATATATCTAGGTTCCACATACATGCATTAAGACAGAATATTTGTTTTGCTCATTCTGAGTTACTTCATTCTGTATGACAGTCTCTAGATCCACCGACTTCTCTACAAATAACATAGTTTCCTTCCTTTTCATGGCTGAGTCATATCCCATTTTATATATGTACCACATCTTTATCCATTCTTCTGTCTGTGGGCATTTAGGTTGCTTCCATTACCTGGCTATTGTAAATAGTGCTGCAATGAACATTGTGGTGAATGTGTGTTTTTGATTTATGGTTTTCTCTGGGTATATGCCCAGAAGTGGGATTGCTGGATTCTATGGTAATTCTATTTCTAGTTTCTTTAAGGAAACTCCATACTGTTCTCCATAGTGACTGTATCAATTTACCTTCCCACCAATAGTGGAAGAAGGTTCCTTTTGTCCACACCCTCCCCAGAATTTGTTGTTTGTAGATTTTCTGATGACGCCGATTCTAACAGGTGTGAGGTGATACCTCATTGTCGTTTTGATTTGCATTTCTCTAATAATTAGTGGTGTTGAGCAGCTTTTCATGTGCGTCTTGGCCGTCTCTGTGACTTCTTTGAAGAAACGTCTATTTAGATCTTCTGCCCATTTGTGTATTGGGTTGTTTGTTTTATTAATATTAAGCTGCGTGAGCTGTTTATATATATTGGAGATTAAACCTTTGTCCATTGATTCATTTGCGAATGTTTTCGCCCATTCTGAGGGTTGCCTTTTTCCATTCCCGTTTTTTTTTTTAACCAAAAAAGAAAGAAAGCAAAAGAAGCAGAACACTAATGTGCATGAAATATTCCTCTTGAAACTGTCGTTTTGAAATATGGACGTCTTTTGAACTTTTTGGTCGATATATGACCCCAGGATTTGTTTTCAGGGCAGGTGTCATTTACAGGCCTCAATGATTTGGAATATCCACTGACCATTAGCGCTGGGATTAAAGCTGCTGTTGTGTGAAACGGCCACAAGGTGGCAGCAGTTCTCCCTTAGCAAATCTGTTTACTAGGGCAACAGAGCCTCAATGGAAGCCGTGTTCTAGATTGGAATTTAGAATGGAATGTGCCAGGAGAAAGCCCCTCAAGTTTGTCTCACTACTTCTTGTTCGTGTTTTCAATTTAATTTTTAATTTTTTATTACAGCAAGTTTGATTACAACGTTTGGCTTGTTGTAGGTGTGCAAGATGTGTTTCTTTTACACATATACATATGTCTGTTCTTTCTGGGACCCTTTTCCCATGTACGTTATGACAGAATGTTGAGTAGTCTTCTCTTGGCATTCCGTAGGTCTTTGGTGATTATATATTTCACCTGTGTTTGTATATGTCTCTTAACCCCAATATCGTAATGAATCCAATCCTCACACCTTTCCATTGGTGAACCATAAGTTTGTTTAATGAATCTGTGATTGCCCTTCTCCGTGGAAATATCTGCCCTGGTATCCGTTTTTAGGTAACACCTATAAGTGATATCCTAGGATATGTGTCTTTCACTTTCTGACTTACTACAAGTCACGTGACTACCTGTAGACTCATCTACGGTGCTGCAAATGGCATTGTGCCCTTTTTTTCCTTAGCTAATATTCTGTCTTAGCGAGGTCCATTTTCTGCAATGTGATTCCCTGAGGGCTGAGGATTAGCTGACCTGGGCAGCCTGACCCTGCCGGCAATCCCTCCCCAGGTGTGCCTGGGTTGAGGTCAATAGAAACAGCACTCCAGGCAGCAATAGCCCCTGCAGCTGTGCCTGACTCCATATTCTCTGCCCCGTCAGCAGTCTCGGTGCTGTGCTATTGGGAGGTTGTGAGGGTCCATGGCTTTGTTGGTGGCCCGGTGTGAGTGGGGCTCTGCTGGACTTTCTGCAGGAGTTGCCAGGCTGCCACCTGTAAAGAAGAGGATGTGTCACCCATAACTTCCACTGGAATTTCTCTCCGGGCTGAGGTGAGGAAGGAAAAAAAGGAGTGGTGGCCAGGACAGGAGGGGTATCTCAGCCAGGGAAATGGAAACCTTCCAGAAGAGCTCCCGGGGCCAGGACCATCCTGGCTGGCCTGCAGACACCACGTTGGCCTGCGTGCTGTCGCTGGTGTGGCTCCACGGCCCTTCCTCTAGGCTTTCAAGCCCTTGTACATATTCAGGTGTTTTACCTGGGAAGGGTGGGAACAGTTCAGCAGCAGCTGGCCTGGGGCTCAGCTCACGTTTACTCACAGAGGCCTCGGCATGGTCCCCCAGCTTTGCAATGTGGACACTCCTTGCGTGGGGGGTCGGGCTGCTGCCTGTATGGGAGATGATTCCCCACCTCTGACCAAATTCAGATTTGTTTACCGCTGGAGCAAGTGCCCTGATAGGGTTTTCCTCTCTATAACTGCTGGGTTCAGGTTTTTTTTTCTTTTTTGGTTCAAGTTAGAATTTATTCATCTTTTATGTATTTATTGATATAAGCATGGAAATAATTCATTCATAGAAATACATCTGTGTGAAGGGAAGAACTTTTTTCTGTTTTATTTTTAAATTTTACTTCTAAAAATTTTGAAGTTTAATTATATTTATTTTTCTATACAGCAGGTTATTATTAGTTAGCTATTTTATTCATATACATATATACAGGTCAATACCTATCTCCCAACTCATCTGACCACCAACACCCCATGGCTTCCCCGACTTGGTGTCCATACGTTTGTTCTCTACCTCTGTTTCTCTATTTCTGCCCTGCAAACCTGTTCATCTGTACCATATATCTAGGTTCCACATACATGCATTAAGACAGAATATTTGTTTTGCTCATTCTGAGTTACTTCATTCTGTATGACAGTCTCTAGATCCACCGACTTCTCTACAAATAACATAGTTTCCTTCCTTTTCATGGCTGAGTCATATCCCATTTTATATATGTACCACATCTTTATCCATTCTTCTGTCTGTGGGCATTTAGGTTGCTTCCATTACCTGGCTATTGTAAATAGTGCTGCAATGAACATTGTGGTGAATGTGTGTTTTTGATTTATGGTTTTCTCTGGGTATATGCCCAGAAGTGGGATTGCTGGATTCTATGGTAATTCTATTTCTAGTTTCTTTAAGGAAACTCCATACTGTTCTCCATAGTGACTGTATCAATTTACCTTCCCACCAATAGTGGAAGAGGGTTCCTTTTGTCCACACCCTCCCCAGAATTTGTTGTTTGTAGATTTTCTGATGACGCCGATTCTAACAGGTGTGAGGTGATACCTCATTGTCGTTTTGATTTGCATTTCTCTAATAATTAGTGGTGTTGAGCAGCTTTTCATGTGCGTCTTGGCCGTCTCTGTGACTTCTTTGAAGAAACGTCTATTTAGATCTTCTGCCCATTTTTGTATTGGGTTGTTTGTTTTATTAATATTAAGCTGCGTGAGCTGTTTATATATATTGGAGATTAAACCTTTGTCCATTGATTCGTTTGCGAATGTTTTCGCCCATTCTGAGGGTTGCCTTTTTCCATTCCCGTTTTTTTTTTAACCAAAAAAGAAAGAAAGCAAAAGAAGCAGAACACTAATGTGCGTGAAATATTCCTCTTGAAACTGTCGTTTTGAAATATGGACGTCTTTTGAACTTTTTGGTCGATATATGACCCCAGGATTTGTTTTCAGGGAAGGTGTCATTTACAGGCCTCAATGATTTGGAATATCCACTGACCATTAGCGCTGGGATTAAAGCTGCTGTTGTGTGAAACGGCCGCAAGGTGGCAGCAGTTCTCCCTTAGCAAATCTGTTTACTAGGGCAACAGAGCCTCAATGGAAGCCGTGTTCTAGATTGGAATTTAGAATGGAATGTGCCAGGAGAAAGCCCCTCAAGTTTGTCTCACTACTTCTTGTTCGTGTTTTCAATTTAATTTTTAATTTTTTATTACAGCAAGTTTGATTACAACGTTTGGCTTGTTGTAGGTGTGCAAGATGTGGTTCTTTTAAACATATACATATGTCTGTTCTTCCTGGGACCCTTTTCCCATGTTCGTTATGACAGAATGTTGAGTAGTCTTCTCTTGGCATTCCGTAGGTCTTTGGTGATTATATATTTCACCTGTGTTTGTATATGTCTCTTAACCCCAATATCATAATGATCCAATCCTCACACCTTTCCATTGGTGAACCATAAGTTTGTTTAATGAATCTGTGATTGCCCTTCTCCGTGGAAATATCTGCCCTGGTATCCGTTTTTAGGTAACACCAATAAGTGATATCCTAGGATATGTGTCTTTCACTTTCTGACTTACTACAAGTCACATGATTACCTGTAGACTCATCTACGGTGCTGCAAATGGCATTGTGCCCTTTTTTTCCTTGGCTAATATTCTGTCTTAGCGAGGTCCATTTTCTGCAATGTGATTCCCTGAGGGCTGAGGATTAGCTGACCTGGGCAGCCTGACCCTGCCGGGAAGCCCTCCCCAGGTGTGCCTGGGTTGAGGTCAATAGAAACAGCACTCCAGGCAGCAATAGCCCCTACAGCTGTGCCTGACTCCATATTCTCTGCCCCGTCAGCAGTCTCGCGGCTGTGCTGGTGGGAGGGTGTGAGTGTCCACGGCTTTGTTGGTGGCCCGGTGAGAGTGGGGCTCTGCTGGACTTTCTGCAGGAGTTGCCAGGCTGCCACCTGTAAAGAAGAGGATGTGTCACCCATAACCTCTGCTGGAATTTCTCTCCGGGCTGAGGTGAGGAAGGAAAACAAGGAGTGGGGGCCGGGACAGGAGGGGTATCTCAGCCAGGGAAATGGAAAGCTTCCAGAAGAGCTCCCGGGGCCAGGACCATCCTGGCTGGCCTGCAGGCACCAAGTTGGCCTGCGTGCTGTCACTGGTGTGGCTCCACGGCCCTTCCTCTAGGCTTTCAAGCCCTTGTACATATTCAGGTGTTTTACCTGGGAAGGGTGGGAACAGTTCAGCAGCAGCTGGCCTGGGGCTCAGCTCACGTTTACTCACAGAGGCCTCGGCACGGTCCCCCAGCTTTGCAATGAGGACGCTCCTTGCGTGGGGGGGGCAGGGCTGCTGGCTGTATGGGAGATGATTCCCCACCTCTGACCAATTTCAGAATTGTTTACCGCTGGAGCAAGTGCCCTGATAGGGTTTTCCTCTGTATAACTGCTGGGTTCAGGTTTTTTTTTTCTTTTTTGGTTCAAGTTAGAATTTATTCATCTTTTATGTATTTATTGATATAAGCATGGAAATAATTCATTCATAGAAATACATCTGTGTGAAGGGAAGAACTTTTTTCTGTTTTATTTTTAAATTTTACTTCTAAAAATTTTGAAGTTTAATTATATTTATTTTTCTATACAGCAGGTTATTATTAGTTATCTATTTTATTCATATACATATATACAGGTCAATACGTATCTCCTAACTCATCTGACCACCAACACCCCATGGCTTCCCCGACTTGGTGTCCATACGTTTGTTCTCTACCTCTGTTTCTCTATTTCTGCCCTGCAAACCTGTTCATCTGTACCATATATCTAGGTTCCACATACATGCATTAAGACAGAATATTTGTTTTGCTCATTCTGAGTTACTTCATTCTGTATGACAGTCTCTAGATCCACCGACTTCTCTACAAATAACATAGTTTCCTTCCTTTTCATGGCTGAGTCATATCCCATTTTATATATGTACCACATCTTTATCCATTCTTCTGTCTGTGGGCATTTAGGTTGCTTCCATTACCTGGCTATTGTAAATAGTGCTGCAATGAACATTGTAGTGAATGTGTGTTTTTGATTTATGGTTTTCTCTGGGTATATGCCCAGAAGTGGGATTGCTGGATTCTATGGTAATTCTATTTCTAGTTTCTTTAAGGAAACTCCATACTGTTCTCCATAGTGACTGTATCAATTTACCTTCCCACCAATAGTGGAAGAAGGTTCCATTTGTCCACACCCTCCCAAGAATTTGTTGTTTGTAGATTTTCTGATGACGCCGATTCTAACAGGTGTGAGGTGATACCTCATTGTCGTTTTGATTTGCATTTCTCTAATAATTAGTGGTGTTGAGCAGCTTTTCATGTGCATCTTGGCCGTCTCTGTGACTTCTTTGAAGAAACGTCTATTTAGATCTTCTGCCCATTTGTGTATTGGGTTGTTTGTTTTATTAATATTAAGCTGCGTGAGCTGTTTATATATATTGGAGATTAAACCTTTGTCCATTGATTCGTTTGCGAATGTTTTCGCCCATTCTGAGGGTTGCCTTTTTCCATTCCCGTTTTTTTTTAACCAAAAAAGAAAGAAAGCAAAAGAAGCAGAACACTAAGGTGCGTGAAATATTCCTCATGAAACTGTCGTTTTGAAATATGGACGTCTTTTGAACTTTTTGGTCGATATATGACCCCAGGATTTGTTTTCAGGGTAGGTGTCATTTACAGGCCTCAATGATTTGGAATATCCACTGACCATTAGCGCTGGGATTAATGCTGCTGTTGTGTGAAACGGCCACAAGGTGGCAGCAGTTCTCCCTTAGCAAATCTGTTTACTAGGGCAACAGAGCCTCAATGGAAGCCGTGTTCTAGATTGGAATTTAGAATGGAATGTGCCAGGAGAAAGCCCCTCAAGTTTGTCTCACTACTTCTTGTTCGTGTTTTCAATTTAATTTTTAATTTTTTATTACAGCAAGTTTGATTACAACGTTTGGCTTGTTGTAGGTGTGCAAGATGTGTTTCTTTTACACATATACATATGTCTGTTCTTTCTGGGACCCTTTTCCCATGTACGTTATGACAGAATGTTGAGTAGTCTTCTCTTGGCATTCCGTAGGTCTTTGGTGATTATATATTTCACCTGTGTTTGTATATGTCTCTTAACCCCAATATCGTAATGAATCCAATCCTCACACCTTTCCATTGGTGAACCATAAGTTTGTTTAATGAATCTGTGATTGCCCTTCTCCGTGGAAATATCTGCCCTGGTATCCGTTTTTAGGTAACACCTATAAGTGATATCCTAGGATATGTGTCTTTCACTTTCTGACTTACTACAAGTCACGTGACTACCTGTAGACTCATCTACGGTGCTGCAAATGGCATTGTGCCCTTTTTTACCTTAGCTAATATTCTGTCTTAGCGAGGTCCATTTTCTGCAATGTGATTCCCTGAGGGCTGAGGATTAGCTGACCTGGGCAGCCTGACCCTGCCGGCAATCCTTCCCCAGGTGTGCCTGGGTTGAGGTCAATAGAAACAGCACTCCAGGCAGCAATAGCCCCTGCAGCTGTGCCTGACTCCATATTCTCTGCCCCGTCAGCAGTCTCGGTGCTGTGCTATTGGGAGGTTGTGAGGGTCCATGGCTTTGTTGGTGGCCCGGTGTGAGTGGGGCTCTGCTGGACTTTCTGCAGGAGTTGCCAGGCTGCCACCTGTAAAGAAGAGGATGTGTCACCCATAACTTCCACTGGAATTTCTCTCCGGGCTGAGGTGAGGAAGGAAAAAAAGGAGTGGTGGCCAGGACAGGAGGGGTATCTCAGCCAGGGAAATGGAAACCTTCCAGAAGAGCTCCCGGGGCCAGGACCATCCTGGCTGGCCTGCAGACACCACGTTGGCCTGCGTGCTGTCGCTGGTGTGGCTCCACGGCCCTTCCTCTAGGCTTTCAAGCCCTTGTACATATTCAGGTGTTTTACCTGGGAAGGGTGGGAACAGTTCAGCAGCAGCTGGCCTGGGGCTCAGCTCACGTTTACTCACAGAGGCCTCGGCATGGTCCCCCAGCTTTGCAATGTGGACACTCCTTGCGTGGGGGGTCGGGCTGCTGCCTGTATGGGAGATGATTCCCCACCTCTGACCAAATTCAGATTTGTTTACCGCTGGAGCAAGTGCCCTGATAGGGTTTTCCTCTCTATAACTGCTGGGTTCAGGTTTTTTTTTCTTTTTTGGTTCAAGTTAGAATTTATTCATCTTTTATGTATTTATTGATATAAGCATGGAAATAATTCATTCATAGAAATACATCTGTGTGAAGGGAAGAACTTTTTTCTGTTTTATTTTTAAATTTTACTTCTAAAAATTTTGAAGTTTAATTATATTTATTTTTCTATACAGCAGGTTATTATTAGTTATCTATTTTATTCATATACATATATACAGGTCAATACCTATCTCCCAACTCATCTGACCACCAACACCCCATGGCTTCCCCGACTTGGTGTCCATACGTTTGTTCTCTACCTCTGTTTCTCTATTTCTGCCCTGCAAACCTGTTCATCTGTACCATATATCTAGGTTCCACATACATGCATTAAGACAGAATATTTGTTTTGCTCATTCTGAGTTACTTCATTCTGTATGACAGTCTCTAGATCCACCGACTTCTCTACAAATAACATAGTTTCCTTCCTTTTCATGGCTGAGTCATATCCCATTTTATATATGTACCACATCTTTATCCATTCTTCTGTCTGTGGGCATTTAGGTTGCTTCCATTACCTGGCTATTGTAAATAGTGCTGCAATGAACATTGTGGTGAATGTGTGTTTTTGATTTATGGTTTTCTCTGGGTATATGCCCAGAAGTGGGATTGCTGGATTCTATGGTAATTCTATTTCTAGTTTCTTTAAGGAAACTCCATACTGTTCTCCATAGTGACTGTATCAATTTACCTTCCCACCAATAGTGGAAGAAGGTTCCTTTTGTCCACACCCTCCCCAGAATTTGTTGTTTGTAGATTTTCTGATGACGCCGATTCTAACAGGTGTGAGGTGATACCTCATTGTCGTTTTGATTTGCATTTCTCTAATAATTAGTGGTGTTGAGCAGCTTTTCATGTGCGTCTTGGCCGTCTCTGTGACTTCTTTGAAGAAACGACTATTTAGATCTTCTGCCCATTTTTGTATTGGGTTGTTTGTTTTATTAATATTAAGCTGCGTGAGCTGTTTATATATATTGGAGATTAAACCTTTGTCCATTGATTCGTTTGCGAATGTTTTCACCCATTCTGAGGGTTGCCTTTTTCCATTCCCGTTTTTTTTTAACCAAAAAAGAAAGAAAGCAAAAGAAGCAGAACACTAATGTGCGTGAAATATTCCTCTTGAAACTGTCGTTTTGAAATATGGACGTCTTTTGAACTTTTTGGTCGATATATGACCCCAGGATTTGTTTTCAGGGCAGGTGTCATTTACAGGCCTCAATGATTTGGAATATCCACTGACCATTAGCGCTGGGATTAAGCTGCTCTTGTGTGAAACGGCCACAAGGTGGCAGCATTTCTCCCTTAGCAAATCTGTTTACTAGGGCAACAGAGCCTCAATGGAAGCCGTGTTCTAGATTGGAATTTAGAATGGAATGTGCCAGGAGAAAGCCCCTCAAGTTTGTCTCACTACTTCTTGTTCGTGTTTTCAATTTAATTTTTAATTTTTTATTACAGCAAGTTTGATTACAACGTTTGGCTTGTTGTAGGTGTGCAAGATGTGGTTCTTTTAAATATATACATATGTCTGTTCTTCCTGGGACCCTTTTCCCATGTTCGTTATGACAGAATGTTGAGTAGTCTTCTCTTGGCATTCCGTAGGTCTTTGGTGATTATATATTTCACCTGTGTTTGTATATGTCTCTTAACCCCAATATCATAATGATCCAATCCTCACACCTTTCCATTGGTGAACCATAAGTTTGTTTAATGAATCTGTGATTGCCCTTCTCCGTGGAAATATCTGCCCTGGTATCCGTTTTTAGGTAACACCAATAAGTGATATCCTAGGATATGTGTCTTTCACTTTCTGACTTACTACAAGTCACATGATTACCTGTAGACTCATCTACGGTGCTGCAAATGGCATTGTGCCCTTTTTTTCCTTGGCTAATATTCTGTCTTAGCGAGGTCCATTTTCTGCAATGTGATTCCCTGAGGGCTGAGGATTAGCTGACGTGGGCAGCCTGACCCTGCCGGCAAGCCCTCCCCAGGTGTGCCTGGGTTGAGGTCAATAGAAACAGCACTCCAGGCAGCAATAGCCCCTGCAGCTGTGCCTGACTCCATATTCTCTGCCCCGTCAGCAGTCTCGGGGCTGTGCTAGTGGGAGGTTGTGAGGGTCCACGGCTTTGTTGGTGGCCCGGTGTGAGTGGGGATCTGCTGGACTTTCTGCAGGAGTTGCCAGGCTGCCACCTGTAAAGAAGAGGATGTGTCACCCATAACCTCTGCTGGAATTCCTCTCCGGGCTGAGGTGAGGAAGGAAAACAAGGAGTGGGGGCCGGGACAGGAGGGGTATCTCAGCCAGGGAAATGGAAAGCTTCCAGAAGAGTTCCCGGGGCCAGGACCCTCCTGGCTGGCCTGCAGGCACCAAGTTGGCCTGCGTGCTGTCACTGGTGTGGCTCCACGGCCCTTCCTCTAGGCTTTCAAGCCCTTGTACATATTCAGGTGTTTTACCTGGGAAGGGTGGGAACAGTTCAGCAGCAGCTGGCCTGGGGCTCAGCTCACGTTTACTCACAGAGGCCTCGGCACGGTCCCCCAGCTTTGCAATGAGGACGCTCCTTGCGTGGGGGGGGCAGGGCTGCTGGCTGTATGGGAGATGATTCCCCACCTCTGACCAATTTCAGAATTGTTTACCGCTGGAGCAAGTGCCCTGATAGGGTTTTCCTCTGTATAACTGCTGGGTTCAGGTTTTTTTTTTCTTTTTTGGTTCAAGTTAGAATTTATTCATCTTTTATGTATTTATTGATATAAGCATGGAAATAATTCATTCATAGAAATACATCTGTGTGAAGGGAAGAACTTTTTTCTGTTTTATTTTTAAATTTTACTTCTAAAAATTTTGAAGTTTAATTATATTTATTTTTCTATACAGCAGGTTATTATTAGTTATCTATTTTATTCATATACATATATACAGGTCAATACGTATCTCCTAACTCATCTGACCACCAACACCCCATGGCTTCCCTGACTTGGTGTCCATACGTTTGTTCTCTACCTCTGTTTCTCTATTTCTGCCCTGCAAACCTGTTCATCTGTACCATATATCTAGGTTCCACATACATGCATTAAGACAGAATATTTGTTTTGCTCATTCTGACTTACTTCATTCTGTATGACAGTCTCTAGATCCACCGACTTCTCTACAAATAACATAGTTTCCTTCCTTTTCATGGCTGAGTCATATCCCATTTTATATATGTACCACATCTTTATCCATTCTTCTGTCTGTGGGCATTTAGGTTGCTTCCATTACCTGGCTATTGTAAATAGTGCTGCAATGAACATTGTGGTGAATGTGTGTTTTTGATTTATGGTTTTCTCTGGGTATATGCCCAGAAGTGGGATTGCTGGATTCTATGGTAATTCTATTTCTAGTTTCTTTAAGTAAACTCCATACTGTTCTCCATAGTGACTGTATCAATTTACCTTCCCACCAATAGTGGAAGAGGGTTCCTTTTGTCCACACCCTCCCCAGAATTTGTTGTTTGTAGATTTTCTGATGACGCCGATTCTAACAGGTGTGAGGTGATACCTCATTGTCGTTTTGATTTGCATTTCTCTAATAATTAGTGGTGTTGAGCAGCTTTTCATGTGCATCTTGGCCGTCTCTGTGACTTCTTTGAAGAAACGTCTATTTAGATCTTCTGCCCATTTTTGTATTGGGTTGTTTGTTTTATTAATATTAAGCTGCGTGAGCTGTTTATATATATGGGAGATTAAACCTTTGTCCATTGATTCGTTTGCGAATGTTTTCGCCCATTCTGAGGGTTGCCTTTTTCCATTCCCGTTTTTTTTAACCAAAAAAGAAAGAAAGCAAAAGAAGCAGAACACTAATGTGCGTGAAATATACCTCTTGAAACTGTCGTTTTGAAATATGGACGTCTTTTGAACTTTTTGGTCGATATATGACCCCAGGATTTGTTTTCAGGGTAGGTGTCATTTACAGGCCTCAATGATTTGGAATATCCACTGACCATTAGCGCTGGGATTAAAGCTGCCGTTGTGTGAAACGGCCACAAGGTGGCAGCAGTTCTCCCTTAGCAAATCTGTTTACTAGGGCAACAGATCCTCAATGGAAGCCGTGTTCTAGATTGGAATTTAGAATGGAATGTGCCAGGAGAAAGCCCCTCAAGTTTGTCTCACTACTTCTTGTTCGTGTTTTCAATTTAATTTTTAATTTTTTATTACAGCAAGTTTGATTACAACGTTTGGCTTGTTGTAGGTGTGCAAGATGTGGTTCTTTTAAACATATACATATGTCTGTTCTTCCTGGGACCCTTTTCCCATGTTCGTTATGACAGAATGTTGAGTAGTCTTCTCTTGGCATTCCGTAGGTCTTTGGTGATTATATATTTCACCTGTGTTTGTATATGTCTCTTAACCCCAATATCATAATGATCCAATCCTCACACCTTTCCATTGGTGAACCATAAGTTTGTTTAATGAATCTGTGATTGCCCTTCTCCGTGGAAATATCTGCCCTGGTATCCGTTTTTAGGTAACACCAATAAGTGATATCCTAGGATATGTGTCTTTCACTTTCTGACTTACTACAAGTCACATGATTACCTGTAGACTCATCTACGGTGCTGCAAATGGCATTGTGCCCTTTTTTTCCTTGGCTAATATTCTGTCTTAGCGAGGTCCATTGTCTGCAATGTGATTCCCTGAGGGCTGAGGATTAGCTGACCTGGGCAGCCTGACCCTGCCAGCAAGCCCTCCCCAGGTGTGCCTGGGTTGAGGTCAATAGAAACAGCACTCCAGGCAGCAATAGCCCCTGCAGCTGTGCCTGACTCCATATTCTCTGCCCCGTCAGCAGTCTCGGGGCTGTGCTGGTGGGAAGGTGTGAGGGTCCACGGCTTTGTTGGTGGCCCGGTGTGAGTGGGGCTCTGCTGGACTTTCTGCAGGAGTTGCCAGGCTGCCACCTGTAAAGAAGAGGATGTGTCACCCATAACCTCCGCTGGAATTTCTCTCCGGGCTGAGGTGAGGAAGGAAAACAAGGAGTGGGGGCCGGGACAGGAGGGGTATCTCAGCCAGGGAAATGGAAAGCTTCCAGAAGAGCGCCCGGGGCCAGGACCATCCTGGCTGGCCTGCAGGCACCAAGTTGGGCTGTGTGCTGTCACTGGTGTGGCTCCACGGCCCTTCCTCTAGGCTTTCAAGCCCTTGTACATATTCAGGTGTTTTACCTGGGAAGGGTGGGAACAGTTCAGCAGCAGCTGGCCTGGGGCTCAGCTCACGTTTACTCACAGAGGCCTCGGCACGGTCCCCCAGGTTTGCAATGAGGACGCTCCTTGCGTGGGGGGGGCAGGGCGGCTGGCTGTATGGGAGATGATTCCCCACCTCTGACCAATTTCAGAATTGTTTACCGCTGGAGCAAGTGCCCTGATAGGGTTTTCCTCTGTATAACTGCTGGGTTCAGGTTTTTTTTTTTCTTTTTTGGTTCAAGTTAGAATTTATTCATCTTTTATGTATTTATTGATATAAGCATGGAAATAATTCATTCATAGAAATACATCTGTGTGAAGGGAAGAACTTTTTTCTGTTTTATTTTTAAATTTTACTTCTAAAAATTTTGAAGTTTAATTATTTTTATTTTTCTATACAGCAGGTTATTATTAGTTATCTATTTTATTCATATACATATATACAGGTCAATACCTATCTCCCAACTCATCTGACCACCAACACCCCATGGCTTCCCCGACTTGGTGTCCATACGTTTGTTCTCTACCTCTGTTTCTCTATTTCTGCCCTGCACACCTGTTCATCTGTACCATATATCTAGGTTCCACATACATGCATTAAGACAGAATATTTGTTTTGCTCATTCTGAGTTACTTCATTCTGTATGACAGTCTCTAGATCCACCGACTTCTCTACAAATAACATAGTTTCCTTCCTTTTCATGGCTGAGTCATATCCCATTTTATATATGTACCACATCTTTATCCATTCTTCTGTCTGTGGGCATTTAGTTTGCTTCCATTACCTGGCTATTGTAAATAGTGCTGCAATGAACATTGTGGTGAATGTGTGTTTTTGATTTATGGTTTTCTCTGGGTATATGCCCAGAAGTGGGATTGCTGGATTCTATGGTAATTCTATTTCTAGTTTCTTTAAGGAAACTCCATACTGTTCTCCATAGTGACTGTATCAATTTACCTTCCCACCAATAGTGGAAGAGGGTTCCTTTTGTCCACACCCTCCCCAGAATTTGTTGTTTGTAGATTTTCTGATGACACCGATTCTAACAGGTGTGAGGTGATACCTCATTGTCGTTTTGATTTGCATTTCTCTAATAATTAGTGGTGTTGAGCAGCTTTTCATGTGCGTCTTGGCCGTCTCTGTGACTTCTTTGAAGAAACGTCTATTTAGATCTTCTGCCCATTTTTGTATTGGGTTGTTTGTTTTATTAATATTAAGCTGCATGAGCTGTTTATATATATTGGAGATTAAACCTTTGTCCATTGATTCGTTTGCGAATGTTTTCGCCCATTCTGAGGGCTGCCTTTTTCCATTCCCGTTTTTTTTTTAACCAAAAAAGAAAGAAAGCAAAAGAAGCAGAACACTAATGTGCGTGAAATATTCCTCTTGAAACTGTCGTTTTGAAATATGGACGTCTTTTGTACTTTTTGGTCGATATATGACCCCAGGATTTGTTTTCAGGGTAGGTGTCATTTACAGGCCTCAATGATTTGGAATATCCACTGACCATTAGCGCTGGGATTAAAGCTGCTGTTGTGTGAAACGGCCACAAGGTGGCAGCAGTTCTCCCTTAGCAAATCTGTTTACTAGGGCAACAGAGCCTCAATGGAAGCCGTGTTCTAGATTGGAATTTAGAATGGAATGTACCAGGAGAAAGCCCCTCAAGTTTGTCTCACAACTTCTTGTTCGTGTTTTCAATTTAATTTTTAATTTTTTATTACAGCAAGTTTGATTACAACGTTTGGCTTGTTGTAGGTGTGCAAGATGTGGTTCTTTTAAACATATACATATGTCTGTTCTTCCTGGGACCCTTTTCCCATGTTCGTTATGACAGAATGTTGAGTAGTCTTCTCTTGGCATTCCGTAGGTCTTTGGTGATTATATATTTCACCTGTGTTTGTATATGTCTCTTAACCCCAATATCATAATGATCCAATCCTCACACCTTTCCATTGGTGAACCATAAGTTTGTTTAATGAATCTGTGATTGCCCTTCTCCGTGGAAATATCTGCCCTGGTATCCGTTTTTAGGTAACACCAATAAGTGATATCCTAGGATATGTGTCTTTCACTTTCTGACTTACTACAAGTCACATGATTACCTGTAGACTCATCTACGGTGCTGCAAATGGCATTGTGCCCTTTTTTTCCTTGGCTAATATTCTGTCTTAGCGAGGTCCATTTTCTGCAATGTGATTCCCTGAGGGCTGAGGATTAGCTGACATGGGCAGCCTGACCCTGCCGGCAAGCCCTCCCCAGGTGTGCCTGGGTTGAGGTCAATAGAAACAGCACTCCAGGCAGCAATAGCCCCTGCAGCTGTGCCTGACTCCATATTCTCTGCCCCGTCAGCAGTCTCGGGGCTGTGCTGGTGGGAGGGTGTGAGGGTCCACGGCTTTGTTGGTGGCCCGGTGTGAGTGGGGCTCTGCTGGACTTTCTGCAGGAGTTGCCAGGCTGCCACCTGTAAAGAAGAGGATGTGTCACCCATAACCTCCGCTGGAATTTCTCTCCGGGCTGAGGTGAGGAAGGAAAACAAGGAGTGGGGGCCGGGACAGGAGGGGTATCTCAGCCAGGGAAATGGAAAGCTTCCAGAAGAGCGCCCGGGGCCAGGACCATCCTGGCTGGCCTGCAGGCACCAAGTTGGCCTGCGTGCTGTCACTGGTGTGGCTCCACGGCCCTTCCTCTAGGCTTTCAAGCCCTTGTACATATTCAGGTGTTTTACCTGGGAAGGGTGGGAACAGTTCAGCAGCAGCTGGCCTGGGGCTCAGCTCACGTTTACTCACAGAGGCCTCGGCACGGTCCCCCAGGTTTGCAATGAGGACGCTCCTTGCGTGGGGGGGGCAGGGCGGCTGGCTGTATGGGAGATGATTCCCCACCTCTGACCAATTTCAGAATTGTTTACCGCTGGAGCAAGTGCCCTGATAGGGTTTTCCTCTGTATAACTGCTGGGTTCAGGTTTTTTTTTTTCTTTTTTGGTTCAAGTTAGAATTTATTCATCTTTTATGTATTTATTGATATAAGCATGGAAATAATTCATTCATAGAAATACATCTGTGTGAAGGGAAGAACTTTTTTCTGTTTTATTTTTAAATTTTACTTCTAAAAATTTTGAAGTTTAATTATATTTATTTTTCTATACAGCAGGTTATTATTAGTTATCTATTTTATTCATATACATATATACAGGTCAATACCTATCTCCCAACTCATCTGACCACCAACACCCCATGGCTTCCCCGACTTGGTGTCCATACGTTTGTTCTCTACCTCTGTTTCTCTATTTCTGCCCTGCAAACCTGTTCATCTGTACCATATATCTAGGTTCCACATACATGCATTAAGACAGAATATTTGTTTTGCTCATTCTGACTTACTTCATTCTGTATGACAGTCTCTAGATCCACCGACTTCTCTACAAATAACATAGTTTCCTTCCTTTTCATGGCTGAGTCATATCCCATTTTATATATGTACCACATCTTTATCCATTCTTCTGTCTGTGGGCATTTAGGTTGCTTCCATTACCTGGCTATTGTAAATAGTGCTGCAATGAACATTGTAGTGAATGTGTGTTTTTGATTTATGGTTTTCTCTGGGTATATGCCCAGAAGTGGGATTGCTGGATTCTATGGTAATTCTATTTCTAGTTTCTTTAAGGAAACTCCATACTGTTCTCCATAGTGACTGTATCAATTTACCTTCCCACCAATAGTGGAAGAAGGTTCCTTTTGTCCACACCCTCCCCAGAATTTGTTGTTTGTAGATTTTCTGATGACGCCGATTCTAACAGGTGTGAGGTGATACCTCATTGTCGTTTTGATTTGCATTTCTCTAATAATTAGTGGTGTTGAGCAGCTTTTCATGTGCATCTTGGCCGTCTCTGTGACTTCTTTGAAGAAACGTCTATTTAGATCTTCTGCCCATTTTTGTATTGGGTTGTTTGTTTTATTAATATTAAGCTGCGTGAGCTGTTTATATATATTGGAGATTAAACCTTTGTCCATTGATTCGTTTGCGAATGTTTTCGCCCATTCTGAGGGTTGCCTTTTTCCATTCCCGTTTTTTTTTAACCAAAAAAGAAAGAAAGCAAAAGAAGCAGAACACTAAGGTGCGTGAAATATTCCTCTTGAAACTGTCGTTTTGAAATATGGACGTCTTTTGAACTTTTTGGTCGATATATGACCCCAGGATTTGTTTTCAGGGTAGGTGTCATTTACAGGCCTCAATGATTTGGAATATCCACTGACCATTAGCGCTGGGATTAAAGCTGCTGTTGTGTGAAACGGCCACAAGGTGGCAGCAGTTCTCCCTTAGCAAATCTGTTTACTAGGGCAACAGAGCCTCAATGGAAGCCGTGTTCTAGATTGGAATTTAGAATGGAATGTGCCAGGAGAAAGCCCCTCAAGTTTGTCTCACTACTTCTTGTTCGTGTTTTCAATTTAATTTTTAATTTTTTATTACAGCAAGTTTGATGACAACGTTTGGCTTGTTGTAGGTGTGCAAGATGTGGTTCTTTTAAACATATACATATGTCTGTTCTTCCTGGGACCCTTTTCCCATGTTCGTTATGACAGAATGTTGAGTAGTCTTCTCTTGGCATTCCGTAGGTCTTTGGTGATTATATATTTCACCTGTGTTTGTATATGTCTCTTAACCCCAATATCATAATGATCCAATCCTCACACCTTTCCATTGGTGAACCATAAGTTTGTTTAATGAATCTGTGATTGCCCTTCTCCGTGGAAATATCTGCCCTGGTATCCGTTTTTAGGTAAAACCAATAAGTGATATCCTAGGATATGTGTCTTTCACTTTCTGACTTACTACAAGTCACATGATTACCTGTAGACTCATCTACGGTGCTGCAAATGGCATTGTGCCCTTTTTTTCCTTGGCTAATATTCTGTCTTAGCGAGGTCCATTTTCTGCAATGTGATTCCCTGAGGGCTGAGGATTAGCTGACCTGGGCAGCCTGACCCTGCCGGCAAGCCCTCCCCAGGTGTGCCTGGGTTGAGGTCAATAGAAACAGCACTCCAGGCAGCAATAGCCCCTGCAGCTGTGCCTGACTCCATATTCTCTGCCCCGTCAGCAGTCTCGGGGCTGTGCTGGTGGGAGGGTGTGAGGGTCCACGGCTTTGTTGGTGGCCCGGTGTGAGTGGGGCTCTGCTGGACTTTCTGCAGGAGTTGCCAGGCTGCCACCTGTAAAGAAGAGGATGTGTCACCCATAACCTCCGCTGGAATTTCTCTCCGGGCTGAGGTGAGGAAGGAAAACAAGGAGTGGGGGCCGGGACAGGAGGGGTATCTCAGCCAGGGAAATGGAAAGCTTCCAGAAGAGCTCGCGGGCCAGGACCATCCTGGCTGGCCTGCAGGCACCAAGTTGGCCTGCGTGCTGTCACTGGTGTGGCTCCACAGCCCTTCCTCTATGCTTTCAAGCCCTTGTACATATTCAGGTGTTTTACCTGGGAAGGGTGGGAACAGTTCAGCAGCAGCTGGCCTGGGGCTCAGCTCACGTTTACTCACAGAGGCCTTGGCACGGTCCCCCAGCTTTGCAATGAGGACGCTCCTTGCGTGGGGGGGGCAGGGCTGCTGGCTGTATGGGAGATGATTCCCCACCTCTGACCAATTTCAGAATTGTTTACCGCTGGAGCAAGTGCCCTGATAGGGTTTTCCTCTGTATAACTGCTGGGTTCAGGTTTTTTTTTTCTTTTTTGGTTCAAGTTAGAATTTATTCATCTTTTATGTATTTATTGATATAAGCATGGAAATGATTCATTCATAGAAATACATCTGTGTGAAGGGAAGAACTTTTTTCTGTTTTATTTTTAAATTTTACTTCTAAAAATTTTGAAGTTTAATTATATTTATTTTTCTATACAGCAGGTTATTATTAGTTATCTATTTTATTCATATACATATATACAGGTCAATACCTATCTCCCAACTCATCTGACCACCAACACCCCATGGCTTCCCCGACTTGGTGTCCATACGTTTGTTCTCTACCTCTGTTTCTCTATTTCTGCCCTGCAAACCTGTTCATCTGTACCATATATCTAGGTTCCACATACATGCATTAAGACAGAATATTTGTTTTGCTCATTCTGAGTTACTTCATTCTGTATGACAGTCTCTAGATCCACCGACTTCTCTACAAATAACATAGTTTCCTTCCTTTTCATGGCTGAGTCATATCCCATTTTATATATGTACCACATCTTTATCCATTCTTCTGTCTGTGGGCATTTAGGTTGCTTCCATTACCTGGCTATTGTAAATAGTGCTGCAATGAACATTGTGGTGAATGTGTGTTTTTGATTTATGGTTTTCTCTGGGTATATGCCCAGAAGTGGGATTGCTGGATTCTATGGTAATTCTATTTCTAGTTTCTTTAAGGAAACTCCATACTGTTCTCCATAGTGACGGTATCAATTTACCTTCCCACCAATAGTGGAAGAGGCTTCCTTTTGTCCACACCCTCCCCAGAATTTGTTGTTTGTAGATTTTCTGATGACGCCGATTCTAACAGGTGTGAGGTGATACCTCATTGTCATTGTGATTTGCATTTCTCTAATAATTAGTGGTGTTGAGCAGCTTTTCATGTGCGTCTTGGCCGTCTCTGTGACTTCTTTGAAGAAACGTCTATTTAGATCTTCTGCCCATTTTTGTATTGGGTTGTTTGTTTTATTAATATAAAGCTGCGTGAGCTGTTTATACATATGGGAGATTAAACCTTTGTCCGTTGATTCGTTTGCGAACGTTTTCGCCCATTCTGAGGGTTGCCTTTTTCCATTCCCGTTTTTTTTTAACCAAAAAAGAAAGAAAGCAAAAGAAGCAGAACACTAATGTGCGTGAAATATGTCTCTTGAAACTGTCGTTTTGAAATAAGGACGTCTTTTGAACTTTTTGGTCGATATATGACCCAAGGATTTGTTTTCAGGGCAGATGTCATTTACAGGCCTGCAATGATTTGGAATATCCACTGACCATTAGCGCTGGGATTAAAGCGGCTGTTGTGTGAAACGGCCACAAGGTGGCAGCAGTTCTCCCTTAGCAAATCTGGTTACTAAGGCAACAGAGCCTCAATGGAAGTCGTGTTCTAGATTGGAATTTAGAATGGAATGTGCCAGGAGAAAGCCCCTCAAGTTTGTCTCACTACTTCTTGTTCGTGTTTTTAATTTAATTTTTTATTTTTTATTACAGCAAGTTTGATTACAACGTTTGGCTTGTTGTAGGTGTGCAAGATGTGGTTCTTTTACGCATATACATATGTCTGTTCTTTCTGGGACCCTTTTCCCATGTACGTTATGACAGAATGTTGAGTAGTCTTCTCTTGGCATTCCGTAGGTCTTTGGTGATTATATATTTCACCTGTGTTTGTATATGTCTCTTAACCCCAATATCATAATGAATCCAATCCTCACACCTTTCCATTGGTGAACCATAAGTTTGTTTAATGAATCTGTGATTGCCCTTCTCCGTGGAAATATCTGCCCTGGTATCCGTTTTTAGGTAACACCTTTAAGTGATATCCTAGGATATGTGTCTTTCACTTTCTGACTTACTACAAGTCCCGTGATTACCTGTAGACTCATCTACGGTGCTGCAAATGGCATTGTGCCCTTTTTTTCCTTGGCTAATATTCTGTCTTAGCGAGGTCCATTTTCTGCAATGTGATTCCCTGAGGGCTGAGGATTAGCTGACCTGGGCAGCCTGACCCTGCCGGCAAGCCCTCCCCAGGTGTGCCTGGGTTGAGGTCAATAGAAACAGCACTCCAGGCAGCAATAGCCCCTGCAGCTGTGCCTGACTCCATATTCTCTGCCCCGTCAGCAGTGTCGGGGCTGTGCTGGTGGGAGGGTGTGAGGGTCCACGGCTTTGTTGGTGGCCCGGTGTGAGTGGGGCTCTGCTGGACTTTCTGCAGGAGTTGCCAGGCTGCCACCTGTAAAGAAGAGGATGTGTCACCCATAACCTCCGCTGGAATTTCTCTCCGGGCTGAGGTGAGGAAGGAAAAAAAGGAGTGGGGGCCGGGACAGGAGGGGTATCTCAGCGAGGGAAATGGAAAGCTTCCAGAAGAGCGCCCGGGGCCAGGACCATCCTGGCTGGCCTGCAGGCACCAAGTTGGCCTGCGTGCTGTCACTGGTGTGGCTCCACGGCCCTTCCTCTAGGCTTTCAAGCCCTTGTACATATTCAGGTGTTTTACCTGGGAAGGGTGGGAACAGTTCAGTAGCAGCTGGCCTGGGGCTCAGCTCACGTTTACTCACAGAGGCCTCGGCACTGTCCCCCAGCTTTGCAATGAGGACGCTCCTTGCGTGGGGGGGCCGGGCTGCTGGCTGTATGGGAGATGATTCCCCACAACTGACCAATTTCAGAATTGTTTACCGCTGGAGCAAGTGCCCTGATAGGGTTTTCCTCTGTATAACTGCTGCGTTCAGGTTTTTTTTTTCTTTTTTGGTTCAAGTTAGAATTTATTCATCTTTTATGTATTTATTGATATAAGCATGGAAATAATTCATTCATAGAAATACATCTGTGTGAAGGGAAGAACTTTTTTCTGTTTTATTTTTAAATTTTACTTCTAAAAATTTTGAAGTTTAATTATATTTATTTTTCTATACAGCAGGTTATTATTAGTTATCTCTTTTATTCATATACATATATACAGGTCAATACCTATCTCCCAACTCATCTGACCACCAACACCCCATGGCTTCCCCGACTTGGTGTCCATACGTTTGTTCTCTACCTCTGTTTCTCTATTTCTGCCCTGCAAACCTGTTCATCTGTACCATATATCTAGGTTCCACATACATGCATTAAGACAGAATATTTTTTTTGCTCATTCTGACTTACTTCATTCTGTATGACAGTCTCTAGATCCACCGACTTCTCTACAAATAACATAGTTTCCTTCCTTTTCATGGCTGAGTCATATCCCATTTTATATATGTACCACATCTTTATCCATTCTTCTGTCTGTGGGCATTTAGGTTGCTTCCATTACCTGGCTATTGTAAATAGTGCTGCAATGAACATTGTGGTGAATGTGTGTTTTTGATTTATGGTTTTCTCTGGGTATATGCCCAGAAGTGGGATTGCTGGATCCTATGGTAATTCTATTTCTAGTTTCTTTAAGGAAACTCCATACTGTTGTCCATAGTGACTGTATCAATTTACCTTCCCACCAATAGTGGAAGAGGCTTCCTTTTGTCCACACCCTCCCCAGAATTTGTTGTTTGTAGATTTTCTGATGACGCCGATTCTAACAGGTGTGAGGTGATACCTCATTGTCGTTTTGATTTGCATTTCTCTAATAATTAGTGGTGTTGAGCAGCTTTTCATGTGCGTCTTGGCCGTCTCTGTGACTTCTTTGAAGAAACGTCTATTTAGATCTTCTGCCCATTTTTGAATTGGGTTGTTTGTTTTATTAATATTAAGCTGCATGAGCTGTTTATATATATTGGAGATTAAACCTTTGTTCATTGATTCATTTGCGAACGTTTTCGCCCATTCTGAGGGTTGCCTTTTTCCATTTCCGTTTTTTTTAACCAAAAAAGAAAGAAAGCAAAAGAAGCAGAACACTAATGTGCGTGAAATATGCCTCTTGAAACTGTCGTTTTGAAATATGGACGTCTTTTGAACTTTTTGGTCGATATATGACCCCAGGATTTGTTTTCAGGGCTGGTGTCATTTATAGGCCTGCAATGATTTGGAATATCCACTGACCATTAGCTCTGGGATTAAAGCTGCTGTTGTGTGAAACGGCCACAAGGTGGCAGCAGTTCTCCCTTAGCAAATCTGGTTACTAAGGCAACAGAGCCTCAATGGAAGTCGTGTTCTAGATTGGAATTTAGAATGGAATGTGCCAGGAGAAAGCCCCTCAAGTTTGTCTCACTACTTCTTGTTCGTGTTTTCAATTTAATTTTTTATTTTTTATTACAGCAAGTTTGATTACAACGTTTGGCTTGTTGTAGGTGTGCAAGATGTGGTTCTTTTACACATATACATATGTCTGTTCTTCCTTGGACCCTTTTCCCATGTACGTTATGACAGAATGTTGAGTAGTCTTCTCTTGGCATTCCATAGGTTTTTGGTGATTATATATTTCACCTGTGTTTGTATATGTCTCTTAACCCCAATATCGTAATGAATCCAATCCTCACACCTTTCCATTGGTGAACCATAAGTTTGTTTAATGAATCTGTGATTGCCCTTCTCCGTGGAAATATCTGCCCTGGTATCCGTTTTTAGGTAACACCTTTAAGTGATATCCTAGGATATGTGTCTTTCACTTTCTGACTTACTACAAGTCACGTGATTACCTGTAGACTCATCTACGGTGCTGCAAATGGCATTGTGCCCTTTTTTTCCTTGGCTAATATTCTGTCTTAGCGAGGTCCATTTTCTGCAATGTGATTCCCTGAGGGCTGAGGATTAGCTGACCTGGGCAGCCTGACCCTGCCGGCAAGCCCTCCCCAGGTGTGCCTGGGTTGAGGTCAATAGAAACAGCACTCCAGGCAGCAATAGCCCCTGCAGCTGTGCCTGACTCCATATTCTCTGCCCCGTCAGCAGTCTCGGGGCTGTGCTGGTGGGAGGGTGTGAGGGTCCACGGCTTTGTTGGTGGCCCGGTGTGAGTGGGGCTCTGCTGGACTTTCTGCAGGAGTTGCCAGGCTGCCACCTGTAAAGAAGAGGATGTGTCACCCATAACCTCCGCTGGAATTTCTCTCCGGGCTGAGGTGAGGAAGGAAAAAAAGGAGTGGGGGCCGGGACAGGAGGGGTATCTCAGCCAGGGAAATGGAAAGCTTCCAGAAGAGCGCCCGGGGCCAGGACCATCCTGGCTGGCCTGCAGGCACCAAGTTGGCCTGCGTGCTGTCACTGGTGTGGCTCCATGGCCCTTCCTCTAGGCTTTCAAGCCCTTGTACATATTCAGGTGTTTTACCTGGGAAGGGTGGGAACAGTTCAGCAGCAGCTGGCCTGGGGCTCAGCTCACGTTTACTCACAGAGGCCTCGGCACGGTCCCCCAGCTTTGCAATGAGGACGCTCCTTGCGTGGGGGGGCCGGGCTGCTGGCTCTATGGGAGATGATTCCCCACCTCTGACCAATTTCAGAATTGTTTACCGCTGGAGCAAGTGCCCTGATAGGGTTTTCCTCTGTATAACTGCTGGGTTCAGGTTTTTTTTTTTTCTTTTTTGGTTCAAGTTAGAATTTATTCATCTTTTATGTATTTATTGATATAAGCATGGAAATAATTCATTCATAGAAATACATCTGTGTGAAGGGAAGAACTTTTTTCTGTTTTATTTTTAAATTTTATTTCTAAAAATTTTAAAGTTTAATTATATTTATTTTTCTATACAGCAGGTTATTATTAGTTATCTATTTTATTCATATACATATATACAGGTCAATACCTATCTCCCAATTCATCTGACCACCAACACCCCATGGCTTACCCCACTTGGTGTCCATACGTTTGTTCTCTACCTCTGTTTCTCTATTTCTGCCCTGCAAACCTGTTCATCTGTACCATATATCTAGGTTCCACATACATGCATTAAGACAGAATATTTGTTTTGCTCATTCTGACTTACTTCATTCTGTATGACAGTCTCTAGATCCACCGACTTCTCTACAAATAACATAGTTTCCTTCCTTTTCATGGCTGAGTCATATCCCATTTTATATATGTACCACATCTTTATCCATTCTTCTGTCTGTGGGCATTTAGGTTGCTTCCATTACCTGGCTATTGTAAATAGTGCTGCAATGAACATTGTGGTGAATGTGTGTTTTTGATTTATGGTTTTCTCTGGGTATATGCCCAGAAGTGGGATTGCTGGATCCTATGGTAATTCTATTTCTAGTTTCTTTAAGGAAACTCCATACTGTTGTCCATAGTGACTGTATCAATTTACCTTCCCACCAATAGTGGAAGAGGCTTCCTTTTGTCCACACCCTCCCCAGAATTTGTTGTTTGTAGATTTTCTGATGACGCCGATTCTAACAGGTGTGAGGTGATACCTCATTGTCATTGTGATTTGCATTTCTCTAATAATTAGTGGTGTTGAGCAGCTTTTCATGTGCGTCTTGGCCGTCTCTGTGACTTCTTTGAAGAAACGTCTATTTAGATCTTCTGCCCATTTTTGTATTGGGTTGTTTGTTTTATTAATATAAAGCTGCGTGAGCTGTTTATACATATGGGAGATTAAACCTTTGTCCGTTGATTCGTTTGCGAACGTTTTCGCCCATTCTGAGGGTTGCCTTTTTCCATTCCCGTTTTTTTTTAACCAAAAAAGAAAGAAAGCAAAAGAAGCAGAACACTAATGTGCGTGAAATATGTCTCTTGAAACTGTCGTTTTGAAATAAGGACGTCTTTTGAACTTTTTGGTCGATATATGACCCAAGGATTTGTTTTCAGGGCAGATGTCATTTACAGGCCTGCAATGATTTGGAATATCCACTGACCATTAGCGCTGGGATTAAAGCGGCTGTTGTGTGAAACGGCCACAAGGTGGCAGCAGTTCTCCCTTAGCAAATCTGGTTACTAAGGCAACAGAGCCTCAATGGAAGTCGTGTTCTAGATTGGAATTTAGAATGGAATGTGCCAGGAGAAAGCCCCTCAAGTTTGTCTCACTACTTCTTGTTCGTGTTTTTAATTTAATTTTTTATTTTTTATTACAGCAAGTTTGATTACAACGTTTGGCTTGTTGTAGGTGTGCAAGATGTGGTTCTTTTACGCATATACATATGTCTGTTCTTTCTGGGACCCTTTTCCCATGTACGTTATGACAGAATGTTGAGTAGTCTTCTCTTGGCATTCCGTAGGTCTTTGGTGATTATATATTTCACCTGTGTTTGTATATGTCTCTTAACCCCAATATCATAATGAATCCAATCCTCACACCTTTCCATTGGTGAACCATAAGTTTGTTTAATGAATCTGTGATTGCCCTTCTCCGTGGAAATATCTGCCCTGGTATCCGTTTTTAGGTAACACCTTTAAGTGATATCCTAGGATATGTGTCTTTCACTTTCTGACTTACTACAAGTCCCGTGATTACCTGTAGACTCATCTACGGTGCTGCAAATGGCATTGTGCCCTTTTTTTCCTTGGCTAATATTCTGTCTTAGCGAGGTCCATTTTCTGCAATGTGATTCCCTGAGGGCTGAGGATTAGCTGACCTGGGCAGCCTGACCCTGCCGGCAAGCCCTCCCCAGGTGTGCCTGGGTTGAGGTCAATAGAAACAGCACTCCAGGCAGCAATAGCCCCTGCAGCTGTGCCTGACTCCATATTCTCTGCCCCGTCAGCAGTCTCGGGGCTGTGCTGGTGGGAGGGTGTGAGGGTCCACGGCTTTGTTGGTGGCCCGGTGTGAGTGGGGCTCTGCTGGACTTTCTGCAGGAGTTGCCAGGCTGCCACCTGTAAAGAAGAGGATGTGTCACCCATAACCTCCGCTGGAATTTCTCTCCGGGCTGAGGTGAGGAAGGAAAAAAAGGAGTGGGGGCCGGGACAGGAGGGGTATCTCAGCCAGGGAAATGGAAAGCTTCCAGAAGAGCGCCCGGGGCCAGGACCATCCTGGCTGGCCTGCAGGCACCAAGTTGGCCTGCGTGCTGTCACTGGTGTGGCTCCACGGCCCTTCCTCTAGGCTTTCAAGCCCTTGTACATATTCAGGTGTTTTACCTGGGAAGGGTGGGAACAGTTCAGCAGCAGCTGGCCTGGGGCTCAGCTCACGTTTACTCACAGAGGCCTCGGCACGGTCCCCCAGCTTTGCAATGAGGACGCTCCTTGCGTGGGGGGGGCAGGGCTGCTGGCTGTATGGGAGATGATTCCCCACCTCTGACCAATTTCAGAATTGTTTACCGCTGGAGCAAGTGCCCTGATAGGGTTTTCCTCTGTATAACTGCTGGGTTCAGGTTTTTTTTTCTTTTTTGGTTCAAGTTAGAATTTATTCATCTTTTATGTATTTATTGATATAAGCATGGAAATAATTCATTCATAGAAATACATCTGTGTGAAGGGAAGAACTTTTTTCTGTTTTATTTTTAAATTTTACTTCTAAAAATTTTGAAGTTTAATTATATTTATTTTTCTATACAGCAGGTTATTATTAGTTATCTCTTTTATTCATATACATATATACAGGTCAATACCTATCTCCCAATTCATCTGACCACCAACACCCCATGGCTTACCCCACTTGGTGTCCATACGTTTGTTCTCTACCTCTGTTTCTCTATTTCTGCCCTGCAAACCTGTTCATCTGTACCATATATCTAGGTTCCACATACATGCATTAAGACAGAATATTTGTTTTGCTCATTCTGACTTACTTCATTCTGTATGACAGTCTCTAGATCCACCGACTTCTCTACAAATAACATAGTTTCCTTCCTTTTCATGGCTGAGTCATATCCCATTTTATATATGTACCACATCTTTATCCATTCTTCTGTCTGTGGGCATTTAGGTTGCTTCCATTACCTGGCTATTGTAAATAGTGCTGCAATGAACATTGTGGTGAATGTGTGTTTTTGATTTATGGTTTTCTCTGGGTATATGCCCAGAAGTGGGATTGCTGGATCCTATGGTAATTCTATTTCTAGTTTCTTTAAGGAAACTCCATACTGTTGTCCATAGTGACTGTATCAATTTACCTTCCCACCAATAGTGGAAGAGGCTTCCTTTTGTCCACACCCTCCCCAGAATTTGTTGTTTGTAGATTTTCTGATGACGCCGATTCTAACAGGTGTGAGGTGATACCTCATTGTCATTGTGATTTGCATTTCTCTAATAATTAGTGGTGTTGAGCAGCTTTCCATGTGCGTCTTGGCCGTCTCTGTGACTTCTTTGAAGAAACGTCTATTTAGATCTTCTGCCCATTTTTGTATTGGGTTGTTTGTTTTATTAATATAAAGCTGCGTGAGCTGTTTATACATATGGGAGATTAAACCTTTGTCCGTTGATTCGTTTGCGAACGTTTTCGCCCATTCTGAGGGTTGCCTTTTTCCATTCCCGTTTTTTTTTAACCAAAAAAGAAAGAAAGCAAAAGAAGCAGAACACTAATGTGCGTGAAATATGTCTCTTGAAACTGTCGTTTTGAAATAAGGACGTCTTTTGAACTTTTTGGTCGATATATGACCCAAGGATTTGTTTTCAGGGCAGATGTCATTTACAGGCCTGCAATGATTTGGAATATCCACTGACCATTAGCGCTGGGATTAAAGCGGCTGTTGTGTGAAACGGCCACAAGGTGGCAGCAGTTCTCCCTTAGCAAATCTGGTTACTAAGGCAACAGAGCCTCAATGGAAGTCGTGTTCTAGATTGGAATTTAGAATGGAATGTGCCAGGAGAAAGCCCCTCAAGTTTGTCTCACTACTTCTTGTTCGTGTTTTTAATTTAATTTTTTATTTTTTATTACAGCAAGTTTGATTACAACGTTTGGCTTGTTGTAGGTGTGCAAGATGTGGTTCTTTTACGCATATACATATGTCTGTTCTTTCTGGGACCCTTTTCCCATGTACGTTATGACAGAATGTTGAGTAGTCTTCTCTTGGCATTCCGTAGGTCTTTGGTGATTATATATTTCACCTGTGTTTGTATATGTCTCTTAACCCCAATATCATAATGAATCCAATCCTCACACCTTTCCATTGGTGAACCATAAGTTTGTTTAATGAATCTGTGATTGCCCTTCTCCGTGGAAATATCTGCCCTGGTATCCGTTTTTAGGTAACACCTTTAAGTGATATCCTAGGATATGTGTCTTTCACTTTCTGACTTACTACAAGTCCCGTGATTACCTGTAGACTCATCTACGGTGCTGCAAATGGCATTGTGCCCTTTTTTTCCTTGGCTAATATTCTGTCTTAGCGAGGTCCATTTTCTGCAATGTGATTCCCTGAGGGCTGAGGATTAGCTGACCTGGGCAGCCTGACCCTGCCGGCAAGCCCTCCCCAGGTGTGCCTGGGTTGAGGTCAATAGAAACAGCCCTCCAGGCAGCAATAGCCCCTGCAGCTGTGCCTGACTCCATATTCTCTGCCCCGTCAGCAGTGTCGGGGCTGTGCTGGTTGGAGGGTGTGAGGGTCCACGGCTTTGTTGGTGGCCCGGTGTGAGTGGGGCTCTGCTGGACTTTCTGCAGGAGTTGCCAGGCTGCCACCTGTAAAGAAGAGGATGTGTCACCCATAACCTCCGCTGGAATTTCTCTCCGGGCTGAGGTGAGGAAGGAAAAAAAGGAGTGGGGGCCGGGACAGGAGGGGTATCTCAGGCAGGGAAATGGAAAGCTTCCAGAAGAGCGCCCGGGGCCAGGACCATCCTGGCTGGCCTGCAGGCACCAAGTTGGCCTGCGTGCTGTCACTGGTGTGGCTCCACGGCCCTTCCTCTAGGCTTTCAAGCCCTTGTACATATTCAGGTGTTTTACCTGGGAAGGGTGGGAACAGTTCAGCAGCAGCTGGCCTGGGGCTCAGCTCACGTTTACTCACAGAGGCCTCGGCACGGTCCCCCAGCTTTGCAATGAGGACGCTCCTTGCGTGGGGGGGGCAGGGCTGCTGGCTGTATGGGAGATGATTCCCCACCTCTGACCAATTTCAGAATTGTTTACCGCTGGAGCAAGTGCCCTGATAGGGTTTTCCTCTGTATAACTGCTGGGTTCAGGTTTTTTTTTCTTTTTTGGTTCAAGTTAGAATTTATTCATCTTTTATGTATTTATTGATATAAGCATGGAAATAATTCATTCATAGAAATACATCTGTGTGAAGGGAAGAACTTTTTTCTGTTTTATTTTTAAATTTTACTTCTAAAAATTTTGAAGTTTAATTATATTTATTTTTCTATACAGCAGGTTATTATTAGTTATCTCTTTTATTCATATACATATATACAGGTCAATACCTATCTCCCAACTCATCTGACCACCAACACCCCATGGCTTCCCCGACTTGGTGTCCATACGTTTGTTCTCTACCTCTGTTTCTCTATTTCTGCCCTGCAAACCTGTTCATCTGTACCATATATCTAGGTTCCACATACATGCATTAAGACAGAATATTTGTTTTGCTCATTCTGACTTACTTCATTCTGTATGACAGTCTCTAGATCCACCGACTTCTCTACAAATAACATAGTTTCCTTCCTTTTCATGGCTGAGTCATATCCCATTTTATATATGTACCACATCTTTATCCATTCTTCTGTCTGTGGGCATTTAGGTTGCTTCCATTACCTGGCTATTGTAAATAGTGCTGCAATGAACATTGTGGTGAATGTGTGTTTTTGATTTATGGTTTTCTCTGGGTATATGCCCAGAAGTGGGATTGCTGGATCCTATGGTAATTCTATTTCTAGTTTCTTTAAGGAAACTCCATACTGTTGTCCATAGTGACTGTATCAATTTACCTTCCCACCAATAGTGGAAGAGGCTTCCTTTTGTCCACACCCTCCCCAGAATTTGTTGTTTGTAGATTTTCTGATGACGCCGATTCTAACAGGTGTGAGGTGATACCTCATTGTCGTTTTGATTTGCATTTCTCTAATAATTAGTGGTGTTGAGCAGCTTTTCATGTGCGTCTTGGCCGTCTCTGTGACTTCTTTGAAGAAACGTCTATTTAGATCTTCTGCCCATTTTTGAATTGGGTTGTTTGTTTTATTAATATTAAGCTGCATGAGCTGTTTATATATATTGGAGATTAAACCTTTGTCCATTGATTCATTTGCGAACGTTTTCGCCCATTCTGAGGGTTGCCTTTTTCCATTTCCGTTTTTTTTAACCAAAAAAGAAAGAAAGCAAAAGAAGCAGAACACTAATGTGCGTGAAATATGCCTCTTGAAACTGTCGTTTTGAAATATGGACGTCTTTTGAACTTTTTGGTCGATATATGACCCCAGGATTTGTTTTCAGGGCTGGTGTCATTTATAGGCCTGCAATGATTTGGAATATCCACTGACCATTAGCGCTGGGATTAAAGCTGCTGTTGTGTGAAACGGCCACAAGGTGGCAGCAGTTCTCCCTTAGCAAATCTGGTTACTAAGGCAACAGAGCCTCAATAGAAGTCGTGTTCTAGATTGGAATTTAGAATGGAATGTGCCAGGAGAAAGCCCCTCAAGTTTGTCTCACTACTTCTTGTTCGTGTTTTCAATTTAATTTTTTATTTTTTATTACAGCAAGTTTGATTACAACGTTTGGCTTGTTGTAGGTGTGCAAGATGTGGTTCTTTTACACATATACATATGTCTGTTCTTCCTGGGACCCTTTTCCCATGTACGTTATGACAGAATGTTGAGTAGTCTTCTCTTGGCATTCCGTAGGTTTTTGGTGATTATATATTTCACCTGTGTTTGTATATGTCTCTTAACCCCAATATCGTAATGAATCCAATCCTCACACCTTTCCATTGGTGAACCATAAGTTTGTTTAATGAATCTGTGATTGCCCTTCTCCGTGGAAATATCTGCCCTGGTATCCGTTTTTAGGTAACACCTTTAAGTGATATCCTAGGATATGTGTCTTTCACTTTCTGACTTACTACAAGTCACGTGATTACCTGTAGACTCATCTACGGTGCTGCAAATGGCATTGTGCCCTTTTTTTCCTTGGCTAATATTCTGTCTTAGCGAGGTCCATTTTCTGCAATGTGATTCCCTGAGGGCTGAGGATTAGCTGACCTGGGCAGCCTGACCCTGCCGGCAAGCCCTCCCCAGGTGTGCCTGGGTTGAGGTCAATAGAAACAGCACTCCAGGCAGCAATAGCCCCTGCAGCTGTGCCTGACTCCATATTCTCTGCCCCGTCAGCAGTCTCGGGGCTGTGCTGGTGGGAGGGTGTGAGGGTCCACGGCTTTGTTGGTGGCCCGGTGTGAGTGGGGCTCTGCTGGACTTTCTGCAGGAGTTGCCAGGCTGCCACCTGTAAAGAAGAGGATGTGTCACCCATAACCTCCGCTGGAATTTCTCTCCGGGCTGAGGTGAGGAAGGAAAAAAAGGAGTGGGGGCCGGGACAGGAGGGGTATCTCAGGCAGGGAAATGGAAAGCTTCCAGAAGAGCGCCCGGGGCAAGGACCATCCTGGCTGGCCTGCAGGCACCAAGTTGGCCTGCGTGCTGTCACTGGTGTGGCTCCACGGCCCTTCCTCTAGGCTTTCAAGCCCTTGTACATATTCAGGTGTTTTACCTGGGAAGGGTGGGAACAGTTCAGCAGCAGCTGGCCTGGGGCTCAGCTCACGTTTACTCACAGAGGCCTCGGCACGGTCCCCCAGCTTTGCAATGAGGACGCTCCTTGCGTGGGGGGGCCGGGCTGCTGGCTGTATGGGAGATGATTCCCCACAACTGACCAATTTCAGAATTGTTTACCGCTGGAGCAAGTGCCCTGATAGGGTTTTCCTCTGTATAACTGCTGCGTTCAGGTTTTTTTTTTCTTTTTTGGTTCAAGTTAGAATTTATTCATCTTTTATGTATTTATTGATATAAGCATGGAAATAATTCATTCATAGAAATACATCTGTGTGAAGGGAAGAACTTTTTTCTGTTTTATTTTTAAATTTTACTTCTAAAAATTTTGAAGTTTAATTATATTTATTTTTCTATACAGCAGGTTATTATTAGTTATCTCTTTTATTCATATACATATATACAGGTCAATACCTATCTCCCAACTCATCTGACCAGCAACACCCCATGGCTTCCCCGACTTGGTGTCCATACGTTTGTTCTCTACCTCTGTTTCTCTATTTCTGCCCTGCAAACCTGTTCATCTGTACCATATATCTAGGTTCCACATACATGCATTAAGACAGAATATTTTTTTTGCTCATTCTGACTTACTTCATTCTGTATGACAGTCTCTAGATCCACCGACTTCTCTACAAATAACATAGTTTCCTTCCTTTTCATGGCTGAGTCATATCCCATTTTATATATGTACCACATCTTTATCCATTCTTCTGTCTGTGGGCATTTAGGTTGCTTCCATTACCTGGCTATTGTAAATAGTGCTGCAATGAACATTGTGGTGAATGTGTGTTTTTGATTTATGGTTTTCTCTGGGTATATGCCCAGAAGTGGGATTGCTGGATCCTATGGTAATTCTATTTCTAGTTTCTTTAAGGAAACTCCATACTGTTCTCCATAGTGACTGTATCAATTTACCTTCCCACCAATAGTGGAAGAGGCTTCCTTTTGTCCACACCCTCCCCAGAATTTGTTGTTTGTAGATTTTCTGATGACGCCGATTCTAACAGGTGTGAGGTGATACCTCATTGTCGTTTTGATTTGCATTTCTCTAATAATTAGTGGTGTTGAGCAGCTTTTCATGTGCGTCTTGTCCGTCTCTGTGACTTCTTTGAAGAAACGTCTATTTAGATCTTCTGCCCATTTTTGAATTGGGTTGTTTGTTTTATTAATATTAAGCTGCATGAGCTGTTTATATATATTGGAGATTAAACCTTTGTCCATTGATTCATTTGCGAACGTTTTCGCCCATTCTGAGGGTTGCCTTTTTCCATTTCCGTTTTTTTTAACCAAAAAAGAAAGAAAGCAAAAGAAGCAGAACACTAATGTGCGTGAAATATGCCTCTTGAAACTGTCGTTTTGAAATATGGACGTCTTTGGAACTTTTTGGTCGATATATGACCCCAGGATTTGTTTTCAGGGCTGGTGTCATTTATAGGCCTGCAATGATTTGGAATATCCACTGACCATTAGCGCTGGGATTAAAGCTGCTGTTGTGTGAAACGGCCACAAGGTGGCAGCAGTTCTCCCTTAGCAAATCTGGTTACTAAGGCAACAGAACCTCAATAGAAGTCGTGTTCTACATTGGAATTTAGAATGGAATGTGCCAGGAGAAAGCCCCTCAAGTTTGTCTCACTACTTCTTGTTCGTGTTTTCAATTTAATTTTTAATTTTTTATTACAGCAAGTTTGATTACAACGTTTGGCTTGTTGTAGGTGTGCAAGATGTGGTTCTTTTACACATATACATATGTCTGTTCTTCCTGGGACCCTTTTCCCATGTTCGTTATGACAGAATGTTGAGTAGTCTTTTCTTGGCATTCTGTAGGTTTTTGGTGATTATATATTTCACCTGTGTTTGTATATGTCTCTTAACCCCAATATCGTAATGAATCCAATCCTCACACCTTTCCATTGGTGAACCATAAGTTTGTTTAATGAATCTGTGATTGCCCTTCTCCGTGGAAATATCTGCCCTGGTATCCGTTTTTAGGTAACACCTTTAAGTGATATCCTAGGATATGTGTCTTTCACTTTCTGACTTACTACAAGTCACGTGATTACCTGTAGACTCATCTACGGTGCTGCAAATGGCATTGTGCCCTTTTTTTCCTTGGCTAATATTCTGTCTTAGCGAGGTCCATTTTCTGCAATGTGATTCTTTGAGGGCTGAGGATTAGCTGACCTGGGCAGCCTGACCCTGCCGGCAAGCCCTCCCCAGGTGTGCCTGGGTTGAGGTCAATAGAAACAGCACTCCAGGCAGCAATAGCCCCTGCAGCTGTGCCTGACTCCATATTCTCTGCCCCGTCAGCAGTGTCGGGGCTGTGCTGGTGGGAGGGTGTGAGGGTCCACGGCTTTGTTGGTGGCCCGGTGTGAGTGGGGCTCTGCTGGACTTTCTGCAGGAGTTGCCAGGCTGCCACCTGTAAAGAAGAGGATGTGTCACCCATAACCTCCGCTGGAATTTCTCTCCGGGCTGAGGTGAGGAAGGAAAAAAAGGAGTGGGGGCCGGGACAGGAGGGGTATCTCAGCCAGGGAAATGGAAAGCTTCCAGAAGAGCGCCCGGGGCCAGGACCATCCTGGCTGGCCTGCAGGCACCAAGTTGGCCTGCGTGCTGTCACTGGTGTGGCTCCACGGCCCTTCCTCTAGGCTTTCAAGCCCTTGTACATATTCAGGTGTTTTACCTGGGAAGGGTGGGAACAGTTCAGCAGCAGCTGGCCTGGGGCTCAGCTCACGTTTACTCACAGAGGCCTCGGCACGGTCCCCCAGCTTTGCAATGAGGACGCTCCTTGCGTGGGGGGGGCCGGGCTGCTGGCTCTATGGGAGATGATTCCCCACCTCTGATCAATTTCAGAATTGTTTACCGCTGGAGCAAGTGCCCTGATAGGGTTTTCCTCTGTATAACTGCTGGGTTCAGGTTTTTTTTTCTTTTTTGGTTCAAGTTAGAATTTATTCATCTTTTATGTATTTATTGATATAAGCATGGAAATAATTCATTCATAGAAATACATCTGTGTGAAGGGAAGAACTTTTTTCTGTTTTATTTTTAAATTTTATTTCTAAAAATTTTAAAGTTTAATTATATTTATTTTTCTATACAGCAGGTTATTATTAGTTATCTATTTTATTCATATACATATATACAGGTCAATACCTATCTCCCAATTCATCTGACCACCAACACCCCATGGCTTCCCCCACTTGGTGTCCATACGTTTGTTCTCTACCTCTGTTTCTCTGTTTCTGCCCTGAAAACCTGTTCATCTGTACCATATATCTAGGTTCCACATACATGCATTAAGACAGAATATTTGTTTTGCTCATTCTGACTTACTTCATTCTGTATGACAGTCTCTAGATCCACCGACTTCTCTACAAATAACATAGTTTCCTTCCTTTTCATGGCTGAGTCATATCCCATTTTATATATGTACCACATCTTTATCCATTCTTCTGTCTGTGGGCATTTAGGTTGCTTCCATTACCTGGCTATTGTAAATAGTGCTGCAATGAACATTGTGGTGAATGTGTGTTTTTGATTTATGGTTTTCTCTGGGTATATGCCCAGAAGTGGGATTGCTGGATCCTATGGTAATTCTATTTCTAGTTTCTTTAAGGAAACTCCATACTGTTGTCCATAGTGACTGTATCAATTTACCTTCCCACCAATAGTGGAAGAGGCTTCCTTTTGTCCACACCCTCCCCAGAATTTGTTGTTTGTAGATTTTCTGATGACGCCGATTCTAACAGGTGTGAGGTGATACCTCATTGTCATTGTGATTTGCATTTCTCTAATAATTAGTGGTGTTGAGCAGCTTTCCATGTGCGTCTTGGCCGTCTCTGTGACTTCTTTGAAGAAACGTCTATTTAGATCTTCTGCCCATTTTTGTATTGGGTTGTTTGTTTTATTAATATAAAGCTGCGTGAGCTGTTTATACATATGGGAGATTAAACCTTTGTCCGTTGATTCGTTTGCGAACGTTTTCGCCCATTCTGAGGGTTGCCTTTTTCCATTCCCGTTTTTTTTTAACCAAAAAAGAAAGAAAGCAAAAGAAGCAGAACACTAATGTGCGTGAAATATGTCTCTTGAAACTGTCGTTTTGAAATAAGGACGTCTTTTGAACTTTTTGGTCGATATATGACCCAAGGATTTGTTTTCAGGGCAGATGTCATTTACAGGCCTGCAATGATTTGGAATATCCACTGACCATTAGCGCTGGGATTAAAGCGGCTGTTGTGTGAAACGGCCACAAGGTGGCAGCAGTTCTCCCTTAGCAAATCTGGTTACTAAGGCAACAGAGCCTCAATGGAAGTCGTGTTCTAGATTGGAATTTAGAATGGAATGTGCCAGGAGAAAGCCCCTCAAGTTTGTCTCACTACTTCTTGTTCGTGTTTTTAATTTAATTTTTTATTTTTTATTACAGCAAGTTTGATTACAACGTTTGGCTTGTTGTAGGTGTGCAAGATGTGGTTCTTTTACGCATATACATATGTCTGTTCTTTCTGGGACCCTTTTCCCATGTACGTTATGACAGAATGTTGAGTAGTCTTCTCTTGGCATTCCGTAGGTCTTTGGTGATTATATATTTCACCTGTGTTTGTATATGTCTCTTAACCCCAATATCATAATGAATCCAATCCTCACACCTTTCCATTGGTGAACCATAAGTTTGTTTAATGAATCTGTGATTGCCCTTCTCCGTGGAAATATCTGCCCTGGTATCCGTTTTTAGGTAACACCTTTAAGTGATATCCTAGGATATGTGTCTTTCACTTTCTGACTTACTACAAGTCCCGTGATTACCTTTAGACTCATCTACGGTGCTGCAAATGGCATTGTGCCCTTTTTTTCCTTGGCTAATATTCTGTCTTAGCGAGGTCCATTTTCTGCAATGTGATTCCCTGAGGGCTGAGGATTAGCTGACCTGGGCAGCCTGACCCTGCCGGCAAGCCCTCCCCAGGTGTGCCTGGGTTGAGGTCAATAGAAACAGCCCTCCAGGCAGCAATAGCCCCTGCAGCTGTGCCTGACTCCATATTCTCTGCCCCGTCAGCAGTGTCGGGGCTGTGCTGGTTGGAGGGTGTGAGGGTCCACGGCTTTGTTGGTGGCCCGGTGTGAGTGGGGCTCTGCTGGACTTTCTGCAGGAGTTGCCAGGCTGCCACCTGTAAAGAAGAGGATGTGTCACCCATAACCTCCGCTGGAATTTCTCTCCGGGCTGAGGTGAGGAAGGAAAAAAAGGAGTGGGGGCCGGGACAGGAGGGGTATCTCAGCCAGGGAAATGGAAAGCTTCCAGAAGAGCGCCCGGGGCCAGGACCATCCTGGCTGGCCTGCAGGCACCAAGTTGGCCTGCGTGCTGTCACTGGTGTGGCTCCACGGCCCTTCCTCTAGGCTTTCAAGCCCTTGTACATATTCAGGTGTTTTACCTGGGAAGGGTGGGAACAGTTCAGCAGCAGCTGGCCTGGGGCTCAGCTCACGTTTACTCACAGAGGCCTCGGCACGGTCCCCCAGCTTTGCAATGAGGACGCTCCTTGCGTGGGGGGGGCAGGGCTGCTGGCTGTATGGGAGATGATTCCCCACCTCTGACCAATTTCAGAATTGTTTACCGCTGGAGCAAGTGCCCTGATAGGGTTTTCCTCTGTATAACTGCTGGGTTCAGGTTTTTTTTTCTTTTTTGGTTCAAGTTAGAATTTATTCATCTTTTATGTATTTATTGATATAAGCATGGAAATAATTCATTCATAGAAATACATCTGTGTGAAGGGAAGAACTTTTTTCTGTTTTATTTTTAAATTTTACTTCTAAAAATTTTGAAGTTTAATTATATTTATTTTTCTATACAGCAGGTTATTATTAGTTATCTCTTTTATTCATATACATATATACAGGTCAATACCTATCTCCCAACTCATCTGACCACCAACACCCCATGGCTTCCCCGACTTGGTGTCCATACGTTTGTTCTCTACCTCTGTTTCTCTATTTCTGCCCTGCAAACCTGTTCATCTGTACCATATATCTAGGTTCCACATACATGCATTAAGACAGAATATTTGTTTTGCTCATTCTGACTTACTTCATTCTGTATGACAGTCTCTAGATCCACCGACTTCTCTACAAATAACATAGTTTCCTTCCTTTTCATGGCTGAGTCATATCCCATTTTATATATGTACCACATCTTTATCCATTCTTCTGTCTGTGGGCATTTAGGTTGCTTCCATTACCTGGCTATTGTAAATAGTGCTGCAATGAACATTGTGGTGAATGTGTGTTTTTGATTTATGGTTTTCTCTGGGTATATGCCCAGAAGTGGGATTGCTGGATCCTATGGTAATTCTATTTCTAGTTTCTTTAAGGAAACTCCATACTGTTGTCCATAGTGACTGTATCAATTTACCTTCCCACCAATAGTGGAAGAGGCTTCCTTTTGTCCACACCCTCCCCAGAATTTGTTGTTTGTAGATTTTCTGATGACGCCGATTCTAACAGGTGTGAGGTGATACCTCATTGTCGTTTTGATTTGCATTTCTCTAATAATTAGTGGTGTTGAGCAGCTTTTCATGTGCGTCTTGGCCGTCTCTGTGACTTCTTTGAAGAAACGTCTATTTAGATCTTCTGCCCATTTTTGAATTGGGTTGTTTGTTTTATTAATATTAAGCTGCATGAGCTGTTTATATATATTGGAGATTAAACCTTTGTCCATTGATTCATTTGCGAACGTTTTCGCCCATTCTGAGGGTTGCCTTTTTCCATTTCCGTTTTTTTTAACCAAAAAAGAAAGAAAGCAAAAGAAGCAGAACACTAATGTGCGTGAAATATGCCTCTTGAAACTGTCGTTTTGAAATATGGACGTCTTTTGAACTTTTTGGTCGATATATGACCCCAGGATTTGTTTTCAGGGCTGGTGTCATTTATAGGCCTGCAATGATTTGGAATATCCACTGACCATTAGCGCTGGGATTAAAGCTGCTGTTGTGTGAAACGGCCACAAGGTGGCAGCAGTTCTCCCTTAGCAAATCTGGTTACTAAGGCAACAGAGCCTCAATAGAAGTCGTGTTCTAGATTGGAATTTAGAATGGAATGTGCCAGGAGAAAGCCCCTCAAGTTTGTCTCACTACTTCTTGTTCGTGTTTTCAATTTAATTTTTTATTTTTTATTACAGCAAGTTTGATTACAACGTTTGGCTTGTTGTAGGTGTGCAAGATGTGGTTCTTTTACACATATACATATGTCTGTTCTTCCTGGGACCCTTTTCCCATGTACGTTATGACAGAATGTTGAGTAGTCTTCTCTTGGCATTCCGTAGGTTTTTGGTGATTATATATTTCACCTGTGTTTGTATATGTCTCTTAACCCCAATATCGTAATGAATCCAATCCTCACACCTTTCCATTGGTGAACCATAAGTTTGTTTAATGAATCTGTGATTGCCCTTCTCCGTGGAAATATCTGCCCTGGTATCCGTTTTTAGGTAACACCTTTAAGTGATATCCTAGGATATGTGTCTTTCACTTTCTGACTTACTACAAGTCACGTGATTACCTGTAGACTCATCTACGGTGCTGCAAATGGCATTGTGCCCTTTTTTTCCTTGGCTAATATTCTGTCTTAGCGAGGTCCATTTTCTGCAATGTGATTCCCTGAGGGCTGAGGATTAGCTGACCTGGGCAGCCTGACCCTGCCGGCAAGCCCTCCCCAGGTGTGCCTGGGTTGAGGTCAATAGAAACAGCACTCCAGGCAGCAATAGCCCCTGCAGCTGTGCCTGACTCCATATTCTCTGCCCCGTCAGCAGTCTCGGGGCTGTGCTGGTGGGAGGGTGTGAGGGTCCACGGCTTTGTTGGTGGCCCGGTGTGAGTGGGGCTCTGCTGGACTTTCTGCAGGAGTTGCCAGGCTGCCACCTGTAAAGAAGAGGATGTGTCACCCATAACCTCCGCTGGAATTTCTCTCCGGGCTGAGGTGAGGAAGGAAAAAAAGGAGTGGGGGCCGGGACAGGAGGGGTATCTCAGGCAGGGAAATGGAAAGCTTCCAGAAGAGCGCCCGGGGCAAGGACCATCCTGGCTGGCCTGCAGGCACCAAGTTGGCCTGCGTGCTGTCACTGGTGTGGCTCCACGGCCCTTCCTCTAGGCTTTCAAGCCCTTGTACATATTCAGGTGTTTTACCTGGGAAGGGTGGGAACAGTTCAGCAGCAGCTGGCCTGGGGCTCAGCTCACGTTTACTCACAGAGGCCTCGGCACGGTCCCCCAGCTTTGCAATGAGGACGCTCCTTGCGTGGGGGGGCCGGGCTGCTGGCTGTATGGGAGATGATTCCCCACAACTGACCAATTTCAGAATTGTTTACCGCTGGAGCAAGTGCCCTGATAGGGTTTTCCTCTGTATAACTGCTGCGTTCAGGTTTTTTTTTTCTTTTTTGGTTCAAGTTAGAATTTATTCATCTTTTATGTATTTATTGATATAAGCATGGAAATAATTCATTCATAGAAATACATCTGTGTGAAGGGAAGAACTTTTTTCTGTTTTATTTTTAAATTTTACTTCTAAAAATTTTGAAGTTTAATTATATTTATTTTTCTATACAGCAGGTTATTATTAGTTATCTCTTTTATTCATATACATATATACAGGTCAATACCTATCTCCCAACTCATCTGACCAGCAACACCCCATGGCTTCCCCGACTTGGTGTCCATACGTTTGTTCTCTACCTCTGTTTCTCTATTTCTGCCCTGCAAACCTGTTCATCTGTACCATATATCTAGGTTCCACATACATGCATTAAGACAGAATATTTTTTTTGCTCATTCTGACTTACTTCATTCTGTATGACAGTCTCTAGATCCACCGACTTCTCTACAAATAACATAGTTTCCTTCCTTTTCATGGCTGAGTCATATCCCATTTTATATATGTACCACATCTTTATCCATTCTTCTGTCTGTGGGCATTTAGGTTGCTTCCATTACCTGGCTATTGTAAATAGTGCTGCAATGAACATTGTGGTGAATGTGTGTTTTTGATTTATGGTTTTCTCTGGGTATATGCCCAGAAGTGGGATTGCTGGATCCTATGGTAATTCTATTTCTAGTTTCTTTAAGGAAACTCCATACTGTTCTCCATAGTGACTGTATCAATTTACCTTCCCACCAATAGTGGAAGAGGCTTCCTTTTGTCCACACCCTCCCCAGAATTTGTTGTTTGTAGATTTTCTGATGACGCCGATTCTAACAGGTGTGAGGTGATACCTCATTGTCGTTTTGATTTGCATTTCTCTAATAATTAGTGGTGTTGAGCAGCTTTTCATGTGCGTCTTGTCCGTCTCTGTGACTTCTTTGAAGAAACGTCTATTTAGATCTTCTGCCCATTTTTGAATTGGGTTGTTTGTTTTATTAATATTAAGCTGCATGAGCTGTTTATATATATTGGAGATTAAACCTTTGTCCATTGATTCATTTGCGAACGTTTTCGCCCATTCTGAGGGTTGCCTTTTTCCATTTCCGTTTTTTTTAACCAAAAAAGAAAGAAAGCAAAAGAAGCAGAACACTAATGTGCGTGAAATATGCCTCTTGAAACTGTCGTTTTGAAATATGGACGTCTTTGGAACTTTTTGGTCGATATATGACCCCAGGATTTGTTTTCAGGGCTGGTGTCATTTATAGGCCTGCAATGATTTGGAATATCCACTGACCATTAGCGCTGGGATTAAAGCTGCTGTTGTGTGAAACGGCCACAAGGTGGCAGCAGTTCTCCCTTAGCAAATCTGGTTACTAAGGCAACAGAGCCTCAATAGAAGTCGTGTTCTAGATTGGAATTTAGAATGGAATGTGCCAGGAGAAAGCCCCTCAAGTTTGTCTCACTACTTCTTGTTCGTGTTTTCAATTTAATTTTTAATTTTTTATTACAGCAAGTTTGATTACAACGTTTGGCTTGTTGTAGGTGTGCAAGATGTGGTTCTTTTACACATATACATATGTCTGTTCTTCCTGGGACCCTTTTCCCATGTACGTTATGACAGAATGTTGAGTAGTCTTTTCTTGGCATTCTGTAGGTTTTTGGTGATTATATATTTCACCTGTGTTTGTATATGTCTCTTAACCCCAATATCGTAATGAATCCAATCCTCACACCTTTCCATTGGTGAACCATAAGTTTGTTTAATGAATCTGTGATTGCCCTTCTCCGTGGAAATATCTGCCCTGGTATCCGTTTTTAGGTAACACCTTTAAGTGATATCCTAGGATATGTGTCTTTCACTTTCTGACTTACTACAAGTCACGTGATTACCTGTAGACTCATCTACGGTGCTGCAAATGGCATTGTGCCCTTTTTTTCCTTGGCTAATATTCTGTCTTAGCGAGGTCCATTTTCTGCAATGTGATTCTTTGAGGGCTGAGGATTAGCTGACCTGGGCAGCCTGACCCTGCCGGCAAGCCCTCCCCAGGTGTGCCTGGGTTGAGGTCAATAGAAACAGCACTCCAGGCAGCAATAGCCCCTGCAGCTGTGCCTGACTCCATATTCTCTGCCCCGTCAGCAGTGTCGGGGCTGTGCTGGTGGGAGGGTGTGAGGGTCCACGGCTTTGTTGGTGGCCCGGTGTGAGTGGGGCTCTGCTGGACTTTCTGCAGGAGTTGCCAGGCTGCCACCTGTAAAGAAGAGGATGTGTCACCCATAACCTCCGCTGGAATTTCTCTCCGGGCTGAGGTGAGGAAGGAAAAAAAGGAGTGGGGGCCGGGACAGGAGGGGTATCTCAGGCAGGGAAATGGAAAGCTTCCAGAAGAGCGCCCGGGGCCAGGACCATCCTGGCTGGCCTGCAGGCACCAAGTTGGCCTGCGTGCTGTCACTGGTGTGGCTCCACGGCCCTTCCTCTAGGCTTTCAAGCCCTTGTACATATTCAGGTGTTTTACCTGGGAAGGGTGGGAACAGTTCAGCAGCAGCTGGCCTGGGGCTCAGCTCACGTTTACTCACAGAGGCCTCGGCACGGTCCCCCAGCTTTGCAATGAGGACGCTCCTTGCGTGGGGGGGGCCGGGCTGCTGGCTCTATGGGAGATGATTCCCCACCTCTGATCAATTTCAGAATTGTTTACCGCTGGAGCAAGTGCCCTGATAGGGTTTTCCTCTGTATAACTGCTGGGTTCAGGTTTTTTTTTCTTTTTTGGTTCAAGTTAGAATTTATTCATCTTTTATGTATTTATTGATATAAGCATGGAAATAATTCATTCATAGAAATACATCTGTGTGAAGGGAAGAACTTTTTTCTGTTTTATTTTTAAATTTTATTTCTAAAAATTTTAAAGTTTAATTATATTTATTTTTCTATACAGCAGGTTATTATTAGTTATCTATTTTATTCATATACATATATACAGGTCAATACCTATCTCCCAATTCATCTGACCACCAACACCCCATGGCTTCCCCCACTTGGTGTCCATACGTTTGTTCTCTACCTCTGTTTCTCTGTTTCTGCCCTGAAAACCTGTTCATCTGTACCATATATCTAGGTTCCACATACATGCATTAAGACAGAATATTTGTTTTGCTCATTCTGACTTACTTCATTCTGTATGACAGTCTCTAGATCCACCGACTTCTCTACAAATAACATAGTTTCCTTCCTTTTCATGGCTGAGTCATATCCCATTTTATATATGTACCACATCTTTATCCATTCTTCTGTCTGTGGGCATTTAGGTTGCTTCCATTACCTGGCTATTGTAAATAGTGCTGCAATGAACATTGTGGTGAATGTGTGTTTTTGATTTATGGTTTTCTCTGGGTATATGCCCAGAAGTGGGATTGCTGGATCCTATGGTAATTCTATTTCTAGTTTCTTTAAGGAAACTCCATACTGTTCTCCATAGTGACTGTATCAATTTACCTTCCCACCAATAGTGGAAGAGGCTTCCTTTTGTCCACACCCTCCCCAGAATTTGTTGTTTGTAGATTTTCTGATGACGCCGATTCTAACAGGTGTGAGGTGATACCTCATTGTCATTGTGATTTGCATTTCTCTAATAATTAGTGGTGTTGAGCAGCTTTTCATGTGCGTCTTGGCCGTCTCTTTGACTTCTTTGAAGAAACGTCTATTTAGATCTTCTGCCCATTTTTGTATTGGGTTGTTTGTTTTATTAATATAAAGCTGCGTGAGCTGTTTATACATATGGGAGATTAAACCTTTGTCCGTTGATTCGTTTGCGAACGTTTTCGCCCATTCTGAGGGTTGCCTTTTTCCATTCCCGTTTTTTTTTAACCAAAAAAGAAAGAAAGCAAAAGAAGCAGAACACTAATGTGCGTGAAATATGTCTCTTGAAACTGTCGTTTTGAAATAAGGACGTCTTTTGAACTTTTTGGTCGATATATGACCCAAGGATTTGTTTTCAGGGCAGATGTCATTTACAGGCCTGCAATGATTTGGAATATCCACTGACCATTAGCGCTGGGATTAAAGCGGCTGTTGTGTGAAACGGCCACAAGGTGGCAGCAGTTCTCCCTTAGCAAATCTGGTTACTAAGGCAACAGAGCCTCAATGGAAGTCGTGTTCTAGATTGGAATTTAGAATGGAATGTGCCAGGAGAAAGCCCCTCAAGTTTGTCTCACTACTTCTTGTTCGTGTTTTTAATTTAATTTTTTATTTTTTATTACAGCAAGTTTGATTACAACGATTGGCTTGTTGTAGGTGTGCAAGATGTGGTTCTTTTATGCATATACATATGTCTGTTCTTTCTGGGACCCTTTTCCCATGTACGTTATGACAGAATGTTGAGTAGTCTTCTCTTGGCATTCCGTAGGTCTTTGGTGATTATATATTTCACCTGTGTTTGTATATGTCTCTTAACCCCAATATCATAATGAATCCAATCCTCACACCTTTCCATTGGTGAACCATAAGTTTGTTTAATGAATCTGTGATTGCCCTTCTCCGTGGAAATATCTGCCCTGGTATCCGTTTTTAGGTAACACCTTTAAGTGATATCCTAGGATATGTGTCTTTCACTTTCTGACTTACTACAAGTCACGTGATTACCTGTAGACTCATCTACGGTGCTGCAAATGGCATTGTGCCCTTTTTTTCCTTGGCTAATATTCTGTCTTAGCGAGGTCCATTTTCTGCAATGTGATTCCCTGAGGGCTGAGGATTAGCTGACCTGGGCAGCCTGACCCTGCCGGCAAGCCCTCCCCAGGTGTGCCTGGGTTGAGGTCAATAGAAACAGCACTCCAGGCAGCAATAGCCCCTGCAGCTGTGCCTGACTCCATATTCTCTGCCCCGTCAGCAGTCTCGGGGCTGTGCTGGTGGGAGGGTGTGAGGGTCCACGGCTTTGTTGGTGGCCCGGTGTGAGTGGGGCTCTGCTGGACTTTCTGCAGGAGTTGCCAGGCTGCCACCTGTAAAGAAGAGGATGTGTCACCCATAACCTCTGCTGGAATTTCTCTCCGGGCTGAGGTGAGGAAGGAAAAAAAGGAGTGGGGGCCGGGACAGGAGGGGTATCTCAGCCAGGGAAATGGAAAGCTTCCAGAAGAGCGCCCGGGTCCAGGACCATCCTGGCTGGCCTGCAGGCACCAAGTTGGCCTGCGTGCTGTCACTGGTGTGGCTCCACGGCCCTTCCTCTAGGCTTTCAAGCCCTTATACATATTCAGGTGTTTTACCTGGGAAGGGTGGGAACAGTTCAGCAGCAGCTGGCCTGGGGCTCAGCTCACGTTTACTCACAGAGGCCTCGGCACGGTCCCCCAGCTTTGCAATGAGGACGCTCCTTGCGTGGGGGGGCCGGGCTGCTGGCTGTATGGGAGATGATTCCCCACAACTGACCAATTTCAGAATTGTTTACCGCTGGAGCAAGTGCCCTGATAGGGTTTTCCTCTGTATAACTGCTGCGTTCAGGTTTTTTTTTTCTTTTTTGGTTCAAGTTAGAATTTATTCATCTTTTATGTATTTATTGATATAAGCATGGAAATAATTCATTCATAGAAATACATATGTGTGAAGTGAAGAACTTTTTTCTGTTTTATTTTTAAATTTTACTTCTAAAAATTTTGAAGTTTAATTATTTATTTTTCTATACAGCAGGTTATTATTAGTTATCTCTTTTATTCATATACATATATACAGGTCAATACCTATCTCCCAACTCATCTGACCACCAACACCCCATGGCTTCCCCGACTTGGTGTCCATACGTTTGTTCTCTACCTCTGTTTCTCTATTTCTGCCCTGCAAACCTGTTCATCTGTACCATATATCTAGGTTCCACATACATGCATTAAGACAGAATATTTGTTTTGCTCATTCTGACTTACTTCATTCTGTATGACAGTCTCTAGATCCACCGACTTCTCTACAAATAACATAGTTTCCTTCCTTTTCATGGCTGAGACATATCCCATTTTATATATGTACCACATCTTTATCCATACTTCTGTCTGTGGGCATTTAGGTTGCTTCCATTACCTGGCTATTGTAAATAGTGCTGCAATGAACATTGTGGTGAATGTGTGTTTTTGATTTATGGTTTTCTCTGGGTATATGCCCAGAAGTGGGATTGTTGGATCCTATGGTAATTCTATTTCTAGTTTCTTTAAGGAAACTCCATACTGTTCTCCATAGTGACTGTATCAATTTACCTTCCCACCAATAGTGGAAGAGGCTTCCTTTTGTCCACACCCTCCCCAGAATTTGTTGTTTGTAGATTTTCTGATGACAGCCGATTCTAACAGCTGTGAGGTGATACCTTATTGTCGTTTTGATTTGCATTTCTCTAATAATTAGTGGTGTTGAGCAGCTTTTCATGTGCGTCTTGGCCGTCTCTGTGACTTCTTTGAAGAAACGTCTATTTAGATCTTCTGCCCATTTTGGTATTGGGTTTTTTGTTTTATTAATATAAAGCTGCGTGAGCTGTTTATACATATGGTTGATTAAACCTTTGTCTGTTGATTCGTTTGCGAACGTTTTCGCCCATTCTGAGGGTTGCCTTTTTCCATGCCCGTTTTTTTTTAACCAAAAAAGAAAGAAAGCAAAAGAAGCAGAACACTAATGTGCGTGAAATATGCCTCTTGAAACTGTCGTTTTGAAATAAGGACGTCTTTTGAACTTTTTGGTCGATATATGACCCAAGGATTTGTTTTCAGGGCAGATGTCATTTACAGGCCTGCAATGATTTGGAATATCCACTGACCATTAGCGCTGGGATTAAAGCGGCTGTTGTGTGAAACGGCCAAAAGGTGGCAGCAGTTCTCCCTTAGCAAATCTGGTTACTAAGGCAACAGAGCCTCAATGGAAGTCGTGTTCTAGATTGGAATTTAGAATGGAATGTGCCAGGAGAAAGCCCCTCAAGTTTGTCTCACTACTTCTTGTTCGTGTTTTTAATTTAATTTTTTATTTTTTATTACAGCAAGTTTGATTACAACGTTTGGCTTGTTGTAGGTGTGCAAGATGTGGTTCTTTTACGCATATACATATGTCTGTTCTTTCTGGGACCCTTTTCCCATGTACGTTATGACAGAATGTTGAGTAGTCTTGTCTTGGCATTCCGTAGGTCTTTGGTGATTATATATTTCACCTGTGTTTGTATATGTCTCTTAACCCCAATATCATAATGAATCCAATCCTCACACCTTTCCATTGGTGAACCATAAGTTTGTTTAATGAATCTGTGATTGCCCTTCTCCGTGGAAATATCTGCCCTGGTATCCGTTTTTAGGTAACACCTTTAAGTGATATCATAGGATATGTGTCTTTCACTTTCTGACTTACTACAAGTCACGTGATTACCTGTAGACTCATCTACGGTGCTGCAAATGGCATTGTGCCCTTTTTTTCCTTGGCTAATATTCTGTCTTAGCGAGGTCCATTTTCTGCAATGTGATTCCCTGAGGGCTGAGGATTAGCTGACCTGTGCAGCCTGACCCTGCCGGCAAGCCCTCCCCAGGTGTGCCTGGGTTGAGGTCAATAGAAACAGCACTCCAGGCAGCAATAGCCCCTGCAGCTGTGCCTGACTCCATATTCTCTGCCCCGTCAGCAGTCTCGGGGCTGTGCTGGTGGGAGGGTGTGAGGGTCCACGGCTTTGTTGGTGGCCCGGTGTGAGTGGGGCTCTGCTGGACTTTCTGCAGGAGTTTCCAGGCTGCCACCTGTAAAGAAGAGGATGTGTCACCCATAACCTCCGCTGGAATTTCTCTCCGGGCTGAGGTGAGGAAGGAAAAAAAGGAGTGGGGGCCGGGACAGGAGGGGTATCTCAGGCAGGGAAATGGAAAGCTTCCAGAAGAGCGCCCGGGGCCAGGACCATCCTGGCTGGCCTGCAGGCACCAAGTTGGCCTGCGTGCTGTCACTGGTGTGGCTCCACGGCCCTTCCTCTAGGCTTTCAAGCCCTTGTACATATTCAGGTGTTTTACCTGGGAAGGGTGGGAACAGTTCAGCAGCAGCTGGCCTGGGGCTCAGCTCACGTTTACTCACAGAGGCCTCGGCACGGTCCCCCAGCTTTGCAATGAGGACGCTCCTTGCGTGGGGGGGCCGGGCTGCTGGCTGTATGGGAGATGATTCCCCACCTCTGTCCAATTTTAGAATTGTTTACCACTGGAGCAAGTGCCCTGATAGGGTTTTCCTCTGTATAACTGCTGGGTTCAGGTTTTTTTTTTCTTTTTTGGTTCAAGTTAGAATTTATTCATCTTTTATGTGTTTATTGATATAAGCATGGAAATAATTCATTCATAGAAATACATCTGTGTGAAGGGAAGAACTTTTTTCTGTTTTATTTTTAAATTTTATTTCTAAAAAATTTAAAGTTTAATTATATTTATTTTTCTATACAGCAGGTTATTATTAGTTATCTATTTTATTCATATACATATATACAGGTCAATACCTATCTCCCAATTCATCTGACCACCAACACCCCATGGCTTCCCCCACTTGGTGTCCATACGTTTGTTCTCTACCTCTGTTTCTCTATTTCTGCCCTGAAAACCTGTTCATCTGTACCATATATCTAGGTTCCACATACATGCATTAAGACAGAATATTTGTTTTGCTCATTCTGACTTACTTCATTCTGTATGACAGTCTCTAGATCCACCGACTTCTCTACAAATAACATAGTTTCCTTCCTTTTCATGGCTGAGACATATCCCATTTTATATATGTACCACATCTTTATCCATTCTTCTGTCTGTGGGCATTTAGGTTGCTTCCATTACCTGGCTATTGTAAATAGTGCTGCAATGAACATTGTGGTGAATGTGTGTTTTTGATTTATGGTTTTCTCTGGGTATATGCCCAGAAGTGGGATTGTTGGATCCTATGGTAATTCTATTTCTAGTTTCTTTAAGGAAACTCCATACTGTTCTCCATAGTGACTGTATCAATTTACCTTCCCACCAATAGTGGAAGAGGCTTCCTTTTGTCCACACCCTCCCCAGAATTTGTTGTTTGTAGATTTTCTGATGACAGCCGATTCTAACAGGTGTGAGGTGATACCTTATTGTCGTTTTGATTTGCATTTCTCTAATAATTAGTGGTGTTGAGCAGCTTTTCATGTGCGTCTTGGCCATCTCTGTGACTTCTTTGAAGAAACGTCTATTTAGATCTTCTGCCCATTTTGGTATTGGGTTGTTTGTTTTATTAATATAAAGCTGCGTGAGCTGTTTATACATATGGGAGATTAAACCTTTGTCCGTTGATTCGTTTGCGAACGTTTTCGCCCATTCTGAGGGTTGCCTTTTTCCATTCCCGTTTTTTTTTAACCAAAAAAGAAAGAAAGCAAAAGAAGCAGAACACTAATGTGCGTGAAATATGCCTCTTGAAACTGTCGTTTTGAAATAAGGACGTCTTTTGAACTTTTTGGTCGATATATGACCCCAGGATTTGTTTTCAGGGCTGGTGTCATTTATAGGCCTGCAATGATTTGGAATATCCACTGACCATTAGCGCTGGGATTAAAGCTGCTGTTGTGTGAAACGGCCACAAGGTGGCAGCAGTTCTCCCTTAGCAAATCTGGTTACTAAGGCAACAGAGCCTCAATAGAAGTCGTGTTCTACATTGGAATTTAGAATGGAATGTGCCAGGAGAAAGCCCCTCAAGTTTGTCTCACTACTTCTTGTTCGTGTTTTCAATTTAATTTTTAATTTTTTATTACAGCAAGTTTGATTACAACGTTTGGCTTGTTGTAGGTGTGCAAGATGTGGTTCTTTTACACATATACATATGTCTGTTCTTCCTGGGACCCTTTTCCCATGTACGTTATGACAGAATGTTGAGTAGTCTTCTCTTGGCATTCCGTAGGTTTTTGGTGATTATATATTTCACCTGTGTTTGTATATGTCTCTTAACCCCAATATCGTAATGAATCCAATCCTCACACCTTTCCATTGGTGAACCATAAGTTTGTTTAATGAATCTGTGATTGCCCTTCTCCGTGGAAATATCTGCCCTGGTATCCGTTTTTAGGTAACACCTATAAGTGATATCCTACGATATGTGTCTTTCACTTTCTGACTTACTACAAGTCACGTGATTACCTGTAGACTCATCTACGGTGCTGCAAATGGCATTGTGCCCTTTTTTTCCTTGGCTAATATTCTGTCTTAGCGAGGTCCATTTTCTGCAATGTGATTCTTTGAGGGCTGAGGATTAGCTGACCTGGGCAGCCTGACCCTGCCGGCAAGCCCTCCCCAGGTGTGCCTGGGTTGAGGTCAATAGAAACAGCACTCCAGGCAGCAATAGCCCCTGCAGCTGTGCCTGACTCCATATTCTCTGCCCCGTCAGCAGTGTCGGGGCTGTGCTGGTGGGAGGGTGTGAGGGTCCACGGCTTTGTTGGTGGCCCGGTGTGAGTGGGGCTCTGCTGGACTTTCTGCAGGAGTTGCCAGGCTGCCACCTGTAAAGAAGAGGATGTGTCACCCATAACCTCCGCTGGAATTTCTCTCCGGGCTGAGGTGAGGAAGGAAAAAAAGGAGTGGGGGCCGGGACAGGAGGGGTATCTCAGCCAGGGAAATGGAAAGCTTCCAGAAGAGCGCCCGGGGCCAGGACCATCCTGGCTGGCCTGCAGGCACCAAGTTGGCCTGCGTGCTGTCACTGGTGTGGCTCCACGGCCCTTCCTCTAGGCTTTCAAGCCCTTGTACATATTCAGGTGTTTTACCTGGGAAGGGTGGGAACAGTTCAGCAGCAGCTGGCCTGGGGCTCAGCTCACGTTTACTCACAGAGGCCTCGGCACGGTCCCCCAGCTTTGCAATGAGGACGCTCCTTGCGTGGGGGGGGCCGGGCTGCTGGCTCTATGGGAGATGATTCCCCACCTCTGATCAATTTCAGAATTGTTTACCGCTGGAGCAAGTGCCCTGATAGGGTTTTCCTCTGTATAACTGCTGGGTTCAGGTTTTTTTTTCTTTTTTGGTTCAAGTTAGAATTTATTCATCTTTTATGTATTTATTGATATAAGCATGGAAATAATTCATTCATAGAAATACATCTGTGTGAAGGGAAGAACTTTTTTCTGTTTTATTTTTAAATTTTATTTCTAAAAATTTTAAAGTTTAATTATATTTATTTTTCTATACAGCAGGTTATTATTAGTTATCTATTTTATTCATATACATATATACAGGTCAATACCTATCTCCCAATTCATCTGACCACCAACACCCCATGGCTTCCCCCACTTGGTGTCCATACGTTTGTTCTCTACCTCTGTTTCTCTGTTTCTGCCCTGAAAACCTGTTCATCTGTACCATATATCTAGGTTCCACATACATGCATTAAGACAGAATATTTGTTTTGCTCATTCTGACTTACTTCATTCTGTATGACAGTCTCTAGATCCACCGACTTCTCTACAAATAACATAGTTTCCTTCCTTTTCATGGCTGAGTCATATCCCATTTTATATATGTACCACATCTTTATCCATTCTTCTGTCTGTGGGCATTTAGGTTGCTTCCATTACCTGGCTATTGTAAATAGTGCTGCAATGAACATTGTGGTGAATGTGTGTTTTTGATTTATGGTTTTCTCTGGGTATATGCCCAGAAGTGGGATTGCTGGATCCTATGGTAATTCTATTTCTAGTTTCTTTAAGGAAACTCCATACTGTTGTCCATAGTGACTGTATCAATTTACCTTCCCACCAATAGTGGAAGAGGCTTCCTTTTGTCCACACCCTCCCCAGAATTTGTTGTTTGTAGATTTTCTGATGACGCCGATTCTAACAGGTGTGAGGTGATACCTCATTGTCATTGTGATTTGCATTTCTCTAATAATTAGTGGTGTTGAGCAGCTTTCCATGTGCGTCTTGGCCGTCTCTGTGACTTCTTTGAAGAAACGTCTATTTAGATCTTCTGCCCATTTTTGTATTGGGTTGTTTGTTTTATTAATATAAAGCTGCGTGAGCTGTTTATACATATGGGAGATTAAACCTTTGTCCGTTGATTCGTTTGCGAACGTTTTCGCCCATTCTGAGGGTTGCCTTTTTCCATTCCCGTTTTTTTTTAACCAAAAAAGAAAGAAAGCAAAAGAAGCAGAACACTAATGTGCGTGAAATATGTCTCTTGAAACTGTCGTTTTGAAATAAGGACGTCTTTTGAACTTTTTGGTCGATATATGACCCAAGGATTTGTTTTCAGGGCAGATGTCATTTACAGGCCTGCAATGATTTGGAATATCCACTGACCATTAGCGCTGGGATTAAAGCGGCTGTTGTGTGAAACGGCCACAAGGTGGCAGCAGTTCTCCCTTAGCAAATCTGGTTACTAAGGCAACAGAGCCTCAATGGAAGTCGTGTTCTAGATTGGAATTTAGAATGGAATGTGCCAGGAGAAAGCCCCTCAAGTTTGTCTCACTACTTCTTGTTCGTGTTTTTAATTTAATTTTTTATTTTTTATTACAGCAAGTTTGATTACAACGTTTGGCTTGTTGTAGGTGTGCAAGATGTGGTTCTTTTACGCATATACATATGTCTGTTCTTTCTGGGACCCTTTTCCCATGTACGTTATGACAGAATGTTGAGTAGTCTTCTCTTGGCATTCCGTAGGTCTTTGGTGATTATATATTTCACCTGTGTTTGTATATGTCTCTTAACCCCAATATCATAATGAATCCAATCCTCACACCTTTCCATTGGTGAACCATAAGTTTGTTTAATGAATCTGTGATTGCCCTTCTCCGTGGAAATATCTGCCCTGGTATCCGTTTTTAGGTAACACCTTTAAGTGATATCCTAGGATATGTGTCTTTCACTTTCTGACTTACTACAAGTCCCGTGATTACCTTTAGACTCATCTACGGTGCTGCAAATGGCATTGTGCCCTTTTTTTCCTTGGCTAATATTCTGTCTTAGCGAGGTCCATTTTCTGCAATGTGATTCCCTGAGGGCTGAGGATTAGCTGACCTGGGCAGCCTGACCCTGCCGGCAAGCCCTCCCCAGGTGTGCCTGGGTTGAGGTCAATAGAAACAGCCCTCCAGGCAGCAATAGCCCCTGCAGCTGTGCCTGACTCCATATTCTCTGCCCCGTCAGCAGTGTCGGGGCTGTGCTGGTTGGAGGGTGTGAGGGTCCACGGCTTTGTTGGTGGCCCGGTGTGAGTGGGGCTCTGCTGGACTTTCTGCAGGAGTTGCCAGGCTGCCACCTGTAAAGAAGAGGATGTGTCACCCATAACCTCCGCTGGAATTTCTCTCCGGGCTGAGGTGAGGAAGGAAAAAAAGGAGTGGGGGCCGGGACAGGAGGGGTATCTCAGCCAGGGAAATGGAAAGCTTCCAGAAGAGCGCCCGGGGCCAGGACCATCCTGGCTGGCCTGCAGGCACCAAGTTGGCCTGCGTGCTGTCACTGGTGTGGCTCCACGGCCCTTCCTCTAGGCTTTCAAGCCCTTGTACATATTCAGGTGTTTTACCTGGGAAGGGTGGGAACAGTTCAGCAGCAGCTGGCCTGGGGCTCAGCTCACGTTTACTCACAGAGGCCTCGGCACGGTCCCCCAGCTTTGCAATGAGGACGCTCCTTGCGTGGGGGGGGCAGGGCTGCTGGCTGTATGGGAGATGATTCCCCACCTCTGACCAATTTCAGAATTGTTTACCGCTGGAGCAAGTGCCCTGATAGGGTTTTCCTCTGTATAACTGCTGGGTTCAGGTTTTTTTTTCTTTTTTGGTTCAAGTTAGAATTTATTCATCTTTTATGTATTTATTGATATAAGCATGGAAATAATTCATTCATAGAAATACATCTGTGTGAAGGGAAGAACTTTTTTCTGTTTTATTTTTAAATTTTACTTCTAAAAATTTTGAAGTTTAATTATATTTATTTTTCTATACAGCAGGTTATTATTAGTTATCTCTTTTATTCATATACATATATACAGGTCAATACCTATCTCCCAACTCATCTGACCACCAACACCCCATGGCTTCCCCGACTTGGTGTCCATACGTTTGTTCTCTACCTCTGTTTCTCTATTTCTGCCCTGCAAACCTGTTCATCTGTACCATATATCTAGGTTCCACATACATGCATTAAGACAGAATATTTGTTTTGCTCATTCTGACTTACTTCATTCTGTATGACAGTCTCTAGATCCACCGACTTCTCTACAAATAACATAGTTTCCTTCCTTTTCATGGCTGAGTCATATCCCATTTTATATATGTACCACATCTTTATCCATTCTTCTGTCTGTGGGCATTTAGGTTGCTTCCATTACCTGGCTATTGTAAATAGTGCTGCAATGAACATTGTGGTGAATGTGTGTTTTTGATTTATGGTTTTCTCTGGGTATATGCCCAGAAGTGGGATTGCTGGATCCTATGGTAATTCTATTTCTAGTTTCTTTAAGGAAACTCCATACTGTTGTCCATAGTGACTGTATCAATTTACCTTCCCACCAATAGTGGAAGAGGCTTCCTTTTGTCCACACCCTCCCCAGAATTTGTTGTTTGTAGATTTTCTGATGACGCCGATTCTAACAGGTGTGAGGTGATACCTCATTGTCGTTTTGATTTGCATTTCTCTAATAATTAGTGGTGTTGAGCAGCTTTTCATGTGCGTCTTGGCCGTCTCTGTGACTTCTTTGAAGAAACGTCTATTTAGATCTTCTGCCCATTTTTGAATTGGGTTGTTTGTTTTATTAATATTAAGCTGCATGAGCTGTTTATATATATTGGAGATTAAACCTTTGTCCATTGATTCATTTGCGAACGTTTTCGCCCATTCTGAGGGTTGCCTTTTTCCATTTCCGTTTTTTTTAACCAAAAAAGAAAGAAAGCAAAAGAAGCAGAACACTAATGTGCGTGAAATATGCCTCTTGAAACTGTCGTTTTGAAATATGGACGTCTTTTGAACTTTTTGGTCGATATATGACCCCAGGATTTGTTTTCAGGGCTGGTGTCATTTATAGGCCTGCAATGATTTGGAATATCCACTGACCATTAGCGCTGGGATTAAAGCTGCTGTTGTGTGAAACGGCCACAAGGTGGCAGCAGTTCTCCCTTAGCAAATCTGGTTACTAAGGCAACAGAGCCTCAATAGAAGTCGTGTTCTAGATTGGAATTTAGAATGGAATGTGCCAGGAGAAAGCCCCTCAAGTTTGTCTCACTACTTCTTGTTCGTGTTTTCAATTTAATTTTTTATTTTTTATTACAGCAAGTTTGATTACAACGTTTGGCTTGTTGTAGGTGTGCAAGATGTGGTTCTTTTACACATATACATATGTCTGTTCTTCCTGGGACCCTTTTCCCATGTACGTTATGACAGAATGTTGAGTAGTCTTCTCTTGGCATTCCGTAGGTTTTTGGTGATTATATATTTCACCTGTGTTTGTATATGTCTCTTAACCCCAATATCGTAATGAATCCAATCCTCACACCTTTCCATTGGTGAACCATAAGTTTGTTTAATGAATCTGTGATTGCCCTTCTCCGTGGAAATATCTGCCCTGGTATCCGTTTTTAGGTAACACCTTTAAGTGATATCCTAGGATATGTGTCTTTCACTTTCTGACTTACTACAAGTCACGTGATTACCTGTAGACTCATCTACGGTGCTGCAAATGGCATTGTGCCCTTTTTTTCCTTGGCTAATATTCTGTCTTAGCGAGGTCCATTTTCTGCAATGTGATTCCCTGAGGGCTGAGGATTAGCTGACCTGGGCAGCCTGACCCTGCCGGCAAGCCCTCCCCAGGTGTGCCTGGGTTGAGGTCAATAGAAACAGCACTCCAGGCAGCAATAGCCCCTGCAGCTGTGCCTGACTCCATATTCTCTGCCCCGTCAGCAGTCTCGGGGCTGTGCTGGTGGGAGGGTGTGAGGGTCCACGGCTTTGTTGGTGGCCCGGTGTGAGTGGGGCTCTGCTGGACTTTCTGCAGGAGTTGCCAGGCTGCCACCTGTAAAGAAGAGGATGTGTCACCCATAACCTCCGCTGGAATTTCTCTCCGGGCTGAGGTGAGGAAGGAAAAAAAGGAGTGGGGGCCGGGACAGGAGGGGTATCTCAGGCAGGGAAATGGAAAGCTTCCAGAAGAGCGCCCGGGGCAAGGACCATCCTGGCTGGCCTGCAGGCACCAAGTTGGCCTGCGTGCTGTCACTGGTGTGGCTCCACGGCCCTTCCTCTAGGCTTTCAAGCCCTTGTACATATTCAGGTGTTTTACCTGGGAAGGGTGGGAACAGTTCAGCAGCAGCTGGCCTGGGGCTCAGCTCACGTTTACTCACAGAGGCCTCGGCACGGTCCCCCAGCTTTGCAATGAGGACGCTCCTTGCGTGGGGGGGCCGGGCTGCTGGCTGTATGGGAGATGATTCCCCACAACTGACCAATTTCAGAATTGTTTACCGCTGGAGCAAGTGCCCTGATAGGGTTTTCCTCTGTATAACTGCTGCGTTCAGGTTTTTTTTTTCTTTTTTGGTTCAAGTTAGAATTTATTCATCTTTTATGTATTTATTGATATAAGCATGGAAATAATTCATTCATAGAAATACATCTGTGTGAAGGGAAGAACTTTTTTCTGTTTTATTTTTAAATTTTACTTCTAAAAATTTTGAAGTTTAATTATATTTATTTTTCTATACAGCAGGTTATTATTAGTTATCTCTTTTATTCATATACATATATACAGGTCAATACCTATCTCCCAACTCATCTGACCAGCAACACCCCATGGCTTCCCCGACTTGGTGTCCATACGTTTGTTCTCTACCTCTGTTTCTCTATTTCTGCCCTGCAAACCTGTTCATCTGTACCATATATCTAGGTTCCACATACATGCATTAAGACAGAATATTTTTTTTGCTCATTCTGACTTACTTCATTCTGTATGACAGTCTCTAGATCCACCGACTTCTCTACAAATAACATAGTTTCCTTCCTTTTCATGGCTGAGTCATATCCCATTTTATATATGTACCACATCTTTATCCATTCTTCTGTCTGTGGGCATTTAGGTTGCTTCCATTACCTGGCTATTGTAAATAGTGCTGCAATGAACATTGTGGTGAATGTGTGTTTTTGATTTATGGTTTTCTCTGGGTATATGCCCAGAAGTGGGATTGCTGGATCCTATGGTAATTCTATTTCTAGTTTCTTTAAGGAAACTCCATACTGTTCTCCATAGTGACTGTATCAATTTACCTTCCCACCAATAGTGGAAGAGGCTTCCTTTTGTCCACACCCTCCCCAGAATTTGTTGTTTGTAGATTTTCTGATGACGCCGATTCTAACAGGTGTGAGGTGATACCTCATTGTCGTTTTGATTTGCATTTCTCTAATAATTAGTGGTGTTGAGCAGCTTTTCATGTGCGTCTTGTCCGTCTCTGTGACTTCTTTGAAGAAACGTCTATTTAGATCTTCTGCCCATTTTTGAATTGGGTTGTTTGTTTTATTAATATTAAGCTGCATGAGCTGTTTATATATATTGGAGATTAAACCTTTGTCCATTGATTCATTTGCGAACGTTTTCGCCCATTCTGAGGGTTGCCTTTTTCCATTTCCGTTTTTTTTAACCAAAAAAGAAAGAAAGCAAAAGAAGCAGAACACTAATGTGCGTGAAATATGCCTCTTGAAACTGTCGTTTTGAAATATGGACGTCTTTGGAACTTTTTGGTCGATATATGACCCCAGGATTTGTTTTCAGGGCTGGTGTCATTTATAGGCCTGCAATGATTTGGAATATCCACTGACCATTAGCGCTGGGATTAAAGCTGCTGTTGTGTGAAACGGCCACAAGGTGGCAGCAGTTCTCCCTTAGCAAATCTGGTTACTAAGGCAACAGAGCCTCAATAGAAGTCGTGTTCTAGATTGGAATTTAGAATGGAATGTGCCAGGAGAAAGCCCCTCAAGTTTGTCTCACTACTTCTTGTTCGTGTTTTCAATTTAATTTTTAATTTTTTATTACAGCAAGTTTGATTACAACGTTTGGCTTGTTGTAGGTGTGCAAGATGTGGTTCTTTTACACATATACATATGTCTGTTCTTCCTGGGACCCTTTTCCCATGTACGTTATGACAGAATGTTGAGTAGTCTTTTCTTGGCATTCTGTAGGTTTTTGGTGATTATATATTTCACCTGTGTTTGTATATGTCTCTTAACCCCAATATCGTAATGAATCCAATCCTCACACCTTTCCATTGGTGAACCATAAGTTTGTTTAATGAATCTGTGATTGCCCTTCTCCGTGGAAATATCTGCCCTGGTATCCGTTTTTAGGTAACACCTTTAAGTGATATCCTAGGATATGTGTCTTTCACTTTCTGACTTACTACAAGTCACGTGATTACCTGTAGACTCATCTACGGTGCTGCAAATGGCATTGTGCCCTTTTTTTCCTTGGCTAATATTCTGTCTTAGCGAGGTCCATTTTCTGCAATGTGATTCTTTGAGGGCTGAGGATTAGCTGACCTGGGCAGCCTGACCCTGCCGGCAAGCCCTCCCCAGGTGTGCCTGGGTTGAGGTCAATAGAAACAGCACTCCAGGCAGCAATAGCCCCTGCAGCTGTGCCTGACTCCATATTCTCTGCCCCGTCAGCAGTGTCGGGGCTGTGCTGGTGGGAGGGTGTGAGGGTCCACGGCTTTGTTGGTGGCCCGGTGTGAGTGGGGCTCTGCTGGACTTTCTGCAGGAGTTGCCAGGCTGCCACCTGTAAAGAAGAGGATGTGTCACCCATAACCTCCGCTGGAATTTCTCTCCGGGCTGAGGTGAGGAAGGAAAAAAAGGAGTGGGGGCCGGGACAGGAGGGGTATCTCAGGCAGGGAAATGGAAAGCTTCCAGAAGAGCGCCCGGGGCCAGGACCATCCTGGCTGGCCTGCAGGCACCAAGTTGGCCTGCGTGCTGTCACTGGTGTGGCTCCACGGCCCTTCCTCTAGGCTTTCAAGCCCTTGTACATATTCAGGTGTTTTACCTGGGAAGGGTGGGAACAGTTCAGCAGCAGCTGGCCTGGGGCTCAGCTCACGTTTACTCACAGAGGCCTCGGCACGGTCCCCCAGCTTTGCAATGAGGACGCTCCTTGCGTGGGGGGGGCCGGGCTGCTGGCTCTATGGGAGATGATTCCCCACCTCTGATCAATTTCAGAATTGTTTACCGCTGGAGCAAGTGCCCTGATAGGGTTTTCCTCTGTATAACTGCTGGGTTCAGGTTTTTTTTTCTTTTTTGGTTCAAGTTAGAATTTATTCATCTTTTATGTATTTATTGATATAAGCATGGAAATAATTCATTCATAGAAATACATCTGTGTGAAGGGAAGAACTTTTTTCTGTTTTATTTTTAAATTTTATTTCTAAAAATTTTAAAGTTTAATTATATTTATTTTTCTATACAGCAGGTTATTATTAGTTATCTATTTTATTCATATACATATATACAGGTCAATACCTATCTCCCAATTCATCTGACCACCAACACCCCATGGCTTCCCCCACTTGGTGTCCATACGTTTGTTCTCTACCTCTGTTTCTCTGTTTCTGCCCTGAAAACCTGTTCATCTGTACCATATATCTAGGTTCCACATACATGCATTAAGACAGAATATTTGTTTTGCTCATTCTGACTTACTTCATTCTGTATGACAGTCTCTAGATCCACCGACTTCTCTACAAATAACATAGTTTCCTTCCTTTTCATGGCTGAGTCATATCCCATTTTATATATGTACCACATCTTTATCCATTCTTCTGTCTGTGGGCATTTAGGTTGCTTCCATTACCTGGCTATTGTAAATAGTGCTGCAATGAACATTGTGGTGAATGTGTGTTTTTGATTTATGGTTTTCTCTGGGTATATGCCCAGAAGTGGGATTGCTGGATCCTATGGTAATTCTATTTCTAGTTTCTTTAAGGAAACTCCATACTGTTCTCCATAGTGACTGTATCAATTTACCTTCCCACCAATAGTGGAAGAGGCTTCCTTTTGTCCACACCCTCCCCAGAATTTGTTGTTTGTAGATTTTCTGATGACGCCGATTCTAACAGGTGTGAGGTGATACCTCATTGTCATTGTGATTTGCATTTCTCTAATAATTAGTGGTGTTGAGCAGCTTTTCATGTGCGTCTTGGCCGTCTCTTTGACTTCTTTGAAGAAACGTCTATTTAGATCTTCTGCCCATTTTTGTATTGGGTTGTTTGTTTTATTAATATAAAGCTGCGTGAGCTGTTTATACATATGGGAGATTAAACCTTTGTCCGTTGATTCGTTTGCGAACGTTTTCGCCCATTCTGAGGGTTGCCTTTTTCCATTCCCGTTTTTTTTTAACCAAAAAAGAAAGAAAGCAAAAGAAGCAGAACACTAATGTGCGTGAAATATGTCTCTTGAAACTGTCGTTTTGAAATAAGGACGTCTTTTGAACTTTTTGGTCGATATATGACCCAAGGATTTGTTTTCAGGGCAGATGTCATTTACAGGCCTGCAATGATTTGGAATATCCACTGACCATTAGCGCTGGGATTAAAGCGGCTGTTGTGTGAAACGGCCACAAGGTGGCAGCAGTTCTCCCTTAGCAAATCTGGTTACTAAGGCAACAGAGCCTCAATGGAAGTCGTGTTCTAGATTGGAATTTAGAATGGAATGTGCCAGGAGAAAGCCCCTCAAGTTTGTCTCACTACTTCTTGTTCGTGTTTTTAATTTAATTTTTTATTTTTTATTACAGCAAGTTTGATTACAACGATTGGCTTGTTGTAGGTGTGCAAGATGTGGTTCTTTTATGCATATACATATGTCTGTTCTTTCTGGGACCCTTTTCCCATGTACGTTATGACAGAATGTTGAGTAGTCTTCTCTTGGCATTCCGTAGGTCTTTGGTGATTATATATTTCACCTGTGTTTGTATATGTCTCTTAACCCCAATATCATAATGAATCCAATCCTCACACCTTTCCATTGGTGAACCATAAGTTTGTTTAATGAATCTGTGATTGCCCTTCTCCGTGGAAATATCTGCCCTGGTATCCGTTTTTAGGTAACACCTTTAAGTGATATCCTAGGATATGTGTCTTTCACTTTCTGACTTACTACAAGTCACGTGATTACCTGTAGACTCATCTACGGTGCTGCAAATGGCATTGTGCCCTTTTTTTCCTTGGCTAATATTCTGTCTTAGCGAGGTCCATTTTCTGCAATGTGATTCCCTGAGGGCTGAGGATTAGCTGACCTGGGCAGCCTGACCCTGCCGGCAAGCCCTCCCCAGGTGTGCCTGGGTTGAGGTCAATAGAAACAGCACTCCAGGCAGCAATAGCCCCTGCAGCTGTGCCTGACTCCATATTCTCTGCCCCGTCAGCAGTCTCGGGGCTGTGCTGGTGGGAGGGTGTGAGGGTCCACGGCTTTGTTGGTGGCCCGGTGTGAGTGGGGCTCTGCTGGACTTTCTGCAGGAGTTGCCAGGCTGCCACCTGTAAAGAAGAGGATGTGTCACCCATAACCTCTGCTGGAATTTCTCTCCGGGCTGAGGTGAGGAAGGAAAAAAAGGAGTGGGGGCCGGGACAGGAGGGGTATCTCAGCCAGGGAAATGGAAAGCTTCCAGAAGAGCGCCCGGGTCCAGGACCATCCTGGCTGGCCTGCAGGCACCAAGTTGGCCTGCGTGCTGTCACTGGTGTGGCTCCACGGCCCTTCCTCTAGGCTTTCAAGCCCTTATACATATTCAGGTGTTTTACCTGGGAAGGGTGGGAACAGTTCAGCAGCAGCTGGCCTGGGGCTCAGCTCACGTTTACTCACAGAGGCCTCGGCACGGTCCCCCAGCTTTGCAATGAGGACGCTCCTTGCGTGGGGGGGCCGGGCTGCTGGCTGTATGGGAGATGATTCCCCACAACTGACCAATTTCAGAATTGTTTACCGCTGGAGCAAGTGCCCTGATAGGGTTTTCCTCTGTATAACTGCTGCGTTCAGGTTTTTTTTTTCTTTTTTGGTTCAAGTTAGAATTTATTCATCTTTTATGTATTTATTGATATAAGCATGGAAATAATTCATTCATAGAAATACATATGTGTGAAGTGAAGAACTTTTTTCTGTTTTATTTTTAAATTTTACTTCTAAAAATTTTGAAGTTTAATTATTTATTTTTCTATACAGCAGGTTATTATTAGTTATCTCTTTTATTCATATACATATATACAGGTCAATACCTATCTCCCAACTCATCTGACCACCAACACCCCATGGCTTCCCCGACTTGGTGTCCATACGTTTGTTCTCTACCTCTGTTTCTCTATTTCTGCCCTGCAAACCTGTTCATCTGTACCATATATCTAGGTTCCACATACATGCATTAAGACAGAATATTTGTTTTGCTCATTCTGACTTACTTCATTCTGTATGACAGTCTCTAGATCCACCGACTTCTCTACAAATAACATAGTTTCCTTCCTTTTCATGGCTGAGACATATCCCATTTTATATATGTACCACATCTTTATCCATACTTCTGTCTGTGGGCATTTAGGTTGCTTCCATTACCTGGCTATTGTAAATAGTGCTGCAATGAACATTGTGGTGAATGTGTGTTTTTGATTTATGGTTTTCTCTGGGTATATGCCCAGAAGTGGGATTGTTGGATCCTATGGTAATTCTATTTCTAGTTTCTTTAAGGAAACTCCATACTGTTCTCCATAGTGACTGTATCAATTTACCTTCCCACCAATAGTGGAAGAGGCTTCCTTTTGTCCACACCCTCCCCAGAATTTGTTGTTTGTAGATTTTCTGATGACAGCCGATTCTAACAGCTGTGAGGTGATACCTTATTGTCGTTTTGATTTGCATTTCTCTAATAATTAGTGGTGTTGAGCAGCTTTTCATGTGCGTCTTGGCCGTCTCTGTGACTTCTTTGAAGAAACGTCTATTTAGATCTTCTGCCCATTTTGGTATTGGGTTTTTTGTTTTATTAATATAAAGCTGCGTGAGCTGTTTATACATATGGTTGATTAAACCTTTGTCTGTTGATTCGTTTGCGAACGTTTTCGCCCATTCTGAGGGTTGCCTTTTTCCATGCCCGTTTTTTTTTAACCAAAAAAGAAAGAAAGCAAAAGAAGCAGAACACTAATGTGCGTGAAATATGCCTCTTGAAACTGTCGTTTTGAAATAAGGACGTCTTTTGAACTTTTTGGTCGATATATGACCCAAGGATTTGTTTTCAGGGCAGATGTCATTTACAGGCCTGCAATGATTTGGAATATCCACTGACCATTAGCGCTGGGATTAAAGCGGCTGTTGTGTGAAACGGCCAAAAGGTGGCAGCAGTTCTCCCTTAGCAAATCTGGTTACTAAGGCAACAGAGCCTCAATGGAAGTCGTGTTCTAGATTGGAATTTAGAATGGAATGTGCCAGGAGAAAGCCCCTCAAGTTTGTCTCACTACTTCTTGTTCGTGTTTTTAATTTAATTTTTTATTTTTTATTACAGCAAGTTTGATTACAACGTTTGGCTTGTTGTAGGTGTGCAAGATGTGGTTCTTTTACGCATATACATATGTCTGTTCTTTCTGGGACCCTTTTCCCATGTACGTTATGACAGAATGTTGAGTAGTCTTGTCTTGGCATTCCGTAGGTCTTTGGTGATTATATATTTCACCTGTGTTTGTATATGTCTCTTAACCCCAATATCATAATGAATCCAATCCTCACACCTTTCCATTGGTGAACCATAAGTTTGTTTAATGAATCTGTGATTGCCCTTCTCCGTGGAAATATCTGCCCTGGTATCCGTTTTTAGGTAACACCTTTAAGTGATATCATAGGATATGTGTCTTTCACTTTCTGACTTACTACAAGTCACGTGATTACCTGTAGACTCATCTACGGTGCTGCAAATGGCATTGTGCCCTTTTTTTCCTTGGCTAATATTCTGTCTTAGCGAGGTCCATTTTCTGCAATGTGATTCCCTGAGGGCTGAGGATTAGCTGACCTGTGCAGCCTGACCCTGCCGGCAAGCCCTCCCCAGGTGTGCCTGGGTTGAGGTCAATAGAAACAGCACTCCAGGCAGCAATAGCCCCTGCAGCTGTGCCTGACTCCATATTCTCTGCCCCGTCAGCAGTCTCGGGGCTGTGCTGGTGGGAGGGTGTGAGGGTCCACGGCTTTGTTGGTGGCCCGGTGTGAGTGGGGCTCTGCTGGACTTTCTGCAGGAGTTTCCAGGCTGCCACCTGTAAAGAAGAGGATGTGTCACCCATAACCTCCGCTGGAATTTCTCTCCGGGCTGAGGTGAGGAAGGAAAAAAAGGAGTGGGGGCCGGGACAGGAGGGGTATCTCAGGCAGGGAAATGGAAAGCTTCCAGAAGAGCGCCCGGGGCCAGGACCATCCTGGCTGGCCTGCAGGCACCAAGTTGGCCTGCGTGCTGTCACTGGTGTGGCTCCACGGCCCTTCCTCTAGGCTTTCAAGCCCTTGTACATATTCAGGTGTTTTACCTGGGAAGGGTGGGAACAGTTCAGCAGCAGCTGGCCTGGGGCTCAGCTCACGTTTACTCACAGAGGCCTCGGCACGGTCCCCCAGCTTTGCAATGAGGACGCTCCTTGCGTGGGGGGGCCGGGCTGCTGGCTGTATGGGAGATGATTCCCCACCTCTGTCCAATTTTAGAATTGTTTACCACTGGAGCAAGTGCCCTGATAGGGTTTTCCTCTGTATAACTGCTGGGTTCAGGTTTTTTTTTTCTTTTTTGGTTCAAGTTAGAATTTATTCATCTTTTATGTGTTTATTGATATAAGCATGGAAATAATTCATTCATAGAAATACATCTGTGTGAAGGGAAGAACTTTTTTCTGTTTTATTTTTAAATTTTATTTCTAAAAAATTTAAAGTTTAATTATATTTATTTTTCTATACAGCAGGTTATTATTAGTTATCTATTTTATTCATATACATATATACAGGTCAATACCTATCTCCCAATTCATCTGACCACCAACACCCCATGGCTTCCCCCACTTGGTGTCCATACGTTTGTTCTCTACCTCTGTTTCTCTATTTCTGCCCTGAAAACCTGTTCATCTGTACCATATATCTAGGTTCCACATACATGCATTAAGACAGAATATTTGTTTTGCTCATTCTGACTTACTTCATTCTGTATGACAGTCTCTAGATCCACCGACTTCTCTACAAATAACATAGTTTCCTTCCTTTTCATGGCTGAGACATATCCCATTTTATATATGTACCACATCTTTATCCATTCTTCTGTCTGTGGGCATTTAGGTTGCTTCCATTACCTGGCTATTGTAAATAGTGCTGCAATGAACATTGTGGTGAATGTGTGTTTTTGATTTATGGTTTTCTCTGGGTATATGCCCAGAAGTGGGATTGTTGGATCCTATGGTAATTCTATTTCTAGTTTCTTTAAGGAAACTCCATACTGTTCTCCATAGTGACTGTATCAATTTACCTTCCCACCAATAGTGGAAGAGGCTTCCTTTTGTCCACACCCTCCCCAGAATTTGTTGTTTGTAGATTTTCTGATGACAGCCGATTCTAACAGGTGTGAGGTGATACCTTATTGTCGTTTTGATTTGCATTTCTCTAATAATTAGTGGTGTTGAGCAGCTTTTCATGTGCGTCTTGGCCATCTCTGTGACTTCTTTGAAGAAACGTCTATTTAGATCTTCTGCCCATTTTGGTATTGGGTTGTTTGTTTTATTAATATAAAGCTGCGTGAGCTGTTTATACATATGGGAGATTAAACCTTTGTCCGTTGATTCGTTTGCGAACGTTTTCGCCCATTCTGAGGGTTGCCTTTTTCCATTCCCGTTTTTTTTTAACCAAAAAAGAAAGAAAGCAAAAGAAGCAGAACACTAATGTGCGTGAAATATGCCTCTTGAAACTGTCGTTTTGAAATAAGGACGTCTTTTGAACTTTTTGGTCGATATATGACCCCAGGATTTGTTTTCAGGGCTGGTGTCATTTATAGGCCTGCAATGATTTGGAATATCCACTGACCATTAGCGCTGGGATTAAAGCTGCTGTTGTGTGAAACGGCCACAAGGTGGCAGCAGTTCTCCCTTAGCAAATCTGGTTACTAAGGCAACAGAGCCTCAATAGAAGTCGTGTTCTACATTGGAATTTAGAATGGAATGTGCCAGGAGAAAGCCCCTCAAGTTTGTCTCACTACTTCTTGTTCGTGTTTTCAATTTAATTTTTAATTTTTTATTACAGCAAGTTTGATTACAACGTTTGGCTTGTTGTAGGTGTGCAAGATGTGGTTCTTTTACACATATACATATGTCTGTTCTTCCTGGGACCCTTTTCCCATGTACGTTATGACAGAATGTTGAGTAGTCTTCTCTTGGCATTCCGTAGGTTTTTGGTGATTATATATTTCACCTGTGTTTGTATATGTCTCTTAACCCCAATATCGTAATGAATCCAATCCTCACACCTTTCCATTGGTGAACCATAAGTTTGTTTAATGAATCTGTGATTGCCCTTCTCCGTGGAAATATCTGCCCTGGTATCCGTTTTTAGGTAACACCTATAAGTGATATCCTACGATATGTGTCTTTCACTTTCTGACTTACTACAAGTCACGTGATTACCTGTAGACTCATCTACGGTGCTGCAAATGGCATTGTGCCCTTTTTTTCCTTGGCTAATATTCTGTCTTAGCGAGGTCCATTTTCTGCAATGTGATTCCCTGAGGGCTGAGTATTAGCTGACCTGGGCAGCCTGACCCTGCCGGCAAGCCCTCCCCAGGTGTGCCTGTGTTGAGGTCAATAGAAACAGCACTCCAGGCAGCAATAGCCCCTGCAGCTGTGCCTGACTCCATATTCTCTGCCCCGTCAGCAGTCTCGGGGCTCTGCTGGTGGGAGGGTGTGAGGGTCCACCGCTTTGTTGGTGGCCCGGCGTGAGTGGGGCTCTGCTGGACTTTCTTCAGGAGTTGCCAGGCTGCCACCTGTAAAGAAGAGGATGTGTCACCCATAACCTCCGCTGGAATTTCTCTCCGGGCTGAGGTGAGGAAGGAAAAAAAGGAGTGGGGGCCGAGACAGGAGGGGTATCTCAGGCAGGGAAATGGAAAGCTTCCAGAAGAGCGCCCGGGGCCAGGACCATCCTGGCTGGCCTGCAGGCACCAAGTTGGCCTGCGTGCTGTCACTGGTGTGGCTCCACGGCCCTTCCTCTAGGCTTTCAAGCCCTTGTACATATTCAGGTGTTTTACCTGGGAAGGGTGGGAACAGTTCAGCAGCAGCTGGCCTGGGGCTCAGCTCACGTTTACTCACAGAGGCCTCGGCACGGTCCCCCAGCTTTGCAATGAGGACGCTCCTTGCGTGGGGGGGCCGGGCTGCTGGCTGTATGGGAGATGATTCCCCACCTCTGACCAATTTTAGAATTGTTTACCACTGGAGCAAGTGCCCTGATAGGGTTTTCCTCTGTATAACTGCTGGGTTCAGGTTTTTTTTTTCTTTTTTGGTTCAAGTTAGAATTTATTCATCTTTTATGTATTTATTGATATAAGCATGGAAATAATTCATTCATAGAAATACATCTGTGTGAAGGGAAGAACTTTTTTCTGTTTTATTTTTAAATTTTATTTCTAAAAAATTTAAAGTTTAATTATATTTATTTTTCTATACAGCAGGTTATTATTAGTTATCTATTTTATTCATATACATATATACAGGTCAATACCTATCTCCCAATTCATCTGACCACCAACACCCCATGGCTTCCCCCACTTGGTGTCCATACGTTTGTTCTCTACCTCTGTTTCTCTATTTCTGCCCTGCAAACCTGTTCATCTGTACCATATATCTAGGTTCCACATACATGCATTAAGACAGAATATTTGTTTTGCTCATTCTGACTTACTTCATTCTCTATGACAGTCTCTAGATCCACCGACTTCTCTACAAACAACATAGTTTCCTTCCTTTTCATGGCTGAGTCATATCTCATTTTATATATGTACCACATCTTTATCCATTCTTCTGTCTGTGGGCATTTAGGTTGCTTCCATTACCTGGCTATTGTAAATAGTGCTGCAATGAACATTGTGGTGAATGTGTGTTTTTGATTTATGGTTTTCTCTGGGTATATGCCCAGAAGTGGGATTGCTGGATCCTATGGTAATTCTATTTCTAGTTTCTTTAAGGAAACTCCATACTGTTGTCCATAGTGACTGTATCAATTTACCTTCCCACCAATAGTGGAAGAGGCTTCCTTTTGTCCACACCCTCCCCAGAATTTGTTGTTTGTAGATTTTCTGATGACGCCGATTCTAACAGGTGTGAGGTGATACCTCATTGTCATTGTGATTTGCATTTCTCTAATAATTAGTGGTGTTGAGCAGCTTTTCATGTGCGTCTTGGCCGTCTCTGTGACTTCTTTGAAGAAACGTCTATTTAGATCTTCTGCCCATTTTTGTATTGTGTTGTTTGTTTTATTAATATAAACCTGCGTGAGCTGTTTATATATATTGGAGATTTAACCTTTGTCCGTTGATTCGTTTGCGAACGTTTTCGCCCATTCTGAGGGTTGCCTTTTTCCATTCCCGTTTTTTTTTTAACCAAAAAAGAAAGAAAGCAAAAGAAGCATAACACTAATGTGCGTGAAATATGCCTCTTGAAACTGTCGTTTTGAAATAAGGACGTCTTTTGAACTTTTTGGTCGATATATGACCCAAGGATTTGTTTTCAGTGCAGGTGTCATTTACAGGCCTCAATGATTTGGAATATCCACTGACCATTAGCGCTGGGATTAAAGCTGCTGTTGTGTGAAACGGCCACAAGGTGGCAGCAGTTCTCCCTTAGCAAATCTGGTTACTAAGGCAACAGAGCCTCAATGGAAGTCGTGTTCTAGATTGGAATTTAGAATGGAATGTGCCAAGAGAAAGCCCCTCAAGTTTGTCTCACTACTTCTTGTTCGTGTTTTTAATTTAATTTTTTATTTTTTATTACAGCAAGTTTGATTACAACGTTTGGCTTGTTGTAGGTGTGCAAGATGTGGTTCTTTTACGCATATACATATGTCTGTACTTTCTGGGACCCTTTTCCCATGTACGTTATGACAGAATGTTGAGTAGTCTTCTCTTGGCATTCCGTAGGTCTTTGGTGATTATATATTTCACCTGTGTTTGTATATGTCTCTTAACCCCAATATCATAATGAATCCAATCCTCACACCTTTCCATTGGTGAACCATAAGTTTGTTTAATGAATCTGTGATTGCCCTTCTCCGTGGAAATATCTGCCCTGGTATTCGTTTTTAGGTAACACCTTTAAGTGATATCCTAGGATATGTGTCTTTCACTTTCTGACTTACTACAAGTCACGTGATTACCTGTAGACTCATCTACGGTGCTGCAAATGGCATTGTGCCCTTTTTTTCCTTGGCTAATATTCTGTCTTAGCGAGGTCCATTTTCTGCAATGTGATTCCCTGAGGGCTGAGGATTAGCTGACCTGGGCAGCCTGACCCTGCCGGCAAGCCCTCCCCAGGTGTGCCTGGGTTGAGGTCAATAGAAACAGCACTCCAGGCAGCAATAGCCCCTGCAGCTGTGCCTGACTCCATATTCTCTGCCCCGTCAGCAGTCTCGGGGCTCTGCTGGTGGGAGGGTGTGAGGGTCCACGGCTTTGTTGGTGGCCCGGTGTGAGTGGGGCTCTGCTGGACTTTCTGCAGGAGTTGCCAGGCTGCCACCTGTAAAGAAGAGGATGTGTCACCCATAACCTCTGCTGGAATTTCTCTCCGGGCTGAGGTGAGGAAGGAAAAAAAGGAGTGGGGGCCGGGACAGGAGGGGTATCTCAGGCAGGGAAATGGAAAGCTTCCAGAAGAGCGCCCGGGGCCAGGACCATCCTGGCTGGCCTGCAGGCACCAAGTTGGCCTGCGTGCTGTCACTGGTGTGGCTCCACGGCCCTTCCTCTAGGCTTTCAAGCCCTTGTACATATTCAGGTGTTTTACCTGGGAAGGGTGGGAACAGTTCAGCAGCAGCTGGCCTGGGGCTCAGCTCACGTTTACTCACAGAGGCCTCGGCACGGTCCCCCAGCTTTGCAATGAGGACGCTCCTTGCGTGGGGGGGCCGGGCTGCTGGCTGTATGGGAGATGATTCCCCACCTCTGACCAATTTTAGAATTGTTTACCACTGGAACAAGTGCCCTGATAGGGTTTTCCTCTGTATAACTGCTGGGTTCAGGTTTTTTTTTTTCTTTTTTGGTTCAAGTTAGAATTTATTCATCTTTTATGTATTTATTGATATAAGCATGGAAATAATTCATTCATAGAAATACATCTGTGTGAAGGGAAGAACTTTTTTCTGTTTTATTTTTAAATTTTATTTCTAAAAAATTTAAAGTTTAATTATATTTATTTTTCTATACAGCAGGTTATTATTAGTTATCTATTTTATTCATATACATATATACAGGTCAATACCTATCTCCCAATTCATCTGACCACCAACACCCCATGGCTTCCCCCACTTGGTGTCCATACGTTTGTTCTCTACCTCTGTTTCTCTATTTCTGCCCTGCAAACCTGTTCATCTGTACCATATATCTAGGTTCCACATACATGCATTAAGACAGAATATTTGTTTTGCTCATTCTGACTTACTTCATTCTCTATGACAGTCTCTAGATCCACCGACTTCTCTACAAATAACATAGTTTCCTTCCTTTTCATGGCTGAGACATATCCCATTTTATATATGTACCACATCTTTATCCATTCTTCTGTCTGTGGGCATTTAGGTTGCTTCCATTACCTGGCTATTGTAAATAGTGCTGCAATGAACATTGTGGTGAATGTGTGTTTTTGATTTATGGTTTTCTCTGGGTATATGCCCAGAAGTGGGATTGTTGGATCCTATGGTAATTCTATTTCTAGTTTCTTTAAGGAAACTCCATACTGTTCTCCATAGTGACTGTATCAATTTACCTTCCCACCAATAGTGGAAGAGGCTTCCTTTTGTCCACACCCTCCCCAGAATTTGTTGTTTGTAGATTTTCTGATGACGCCGATTGTAACAGGTGTGAGGTGATACCTTATTGTCGTTTTGATTTGCATTTCTCTAATAATTAGTGGTGTTGAGCAGCTTTTCATGTGCGTCTTGGCCGTCTCTGTGACTTCTTTGAAGAAACGTCTATTTAGATCTTCTGCCCATTTTGGTATTGGGTTGTTTGTTTTATTAATATAAAGCTGCGTGAGCTGTTTATATATATTGGAGATTAAACTTTTGTCCGTTGATTCGTTTGCGAACGTTTTCGCCCATTCTGAGGGTTGCCTTTTTCCATTCCCGTTTTTTTTTAACCAAAAAAGAAAGAAAGCAAAAGAAGCATAACACTAATGTGCATGAAATATGCCTCTTGAAACTGTCGTTTTGAAATAAGGACGTCTTTTGAACTTTTTGGTCGATATATGACCCCAGGATTTGTTTTCAGGGCAGGTGTCATTTACAGGCCTCAATGATTTGGAATATCCACTGACCATTAGCGCTGGGATTAAAGCGGCTGTTGTGTGAAACGGCCACAAGGTGGCAGCAGTTCTCCCTTAGCAAATCTGGTTACTAAGGCAACAGAGCCTCAATGGAAGTCGTGTTCTAGATTGGAATTTAGAATGGAATGTGCCAGGAGAAAGCCCCTCAAGTTTGTCTCACTAATTCTTGCTCATGTTTTTAATTTAATTTTTTATTTTTTATTACAGCAAGTTTGATTACAACGTTTGGCTTGTTGTAGGTGTGCAAGATGTGGTTCTTTTACACATATACATATGTCTGTTCTTCCTGGGACCCTTTTCCCATGTACGTTATGACAGAATGTTGAGTAGTCTTCTCTTGGCATTCCGTAGGTTTTTGGTGATTATATATTTCACCTGTGTTTGTATATGTCTCTTAACCCCAATATCGTAATGAATCCAATCCTCACACCTTTCCATTGGTGAACCATAAGTTTGTTTAATGAATCTGTGATTGCCCTTCTCCGTGGAAATATCTGCCCTGGTATCCGTTTTTAGGTAACACCTATAAGTGATATCCTACGATATGTGTCTTTCACTTTCTGACTTACTACAAGTCACGTGATTACCTGTAGACTCATCTACGGTGCTGCAAATGGCATTGTGCCCTTTTTTTCCTTGGCTAATATTCTGTCTTAGCGAGGTCCATTTTCTGCAATGTGATTCCCTGAGGGCTGAGTATTAGCTGACCTGGGCAGCCTGACCCTGCCGGCAAGCCCTCCCCAGGTGTGCCTGGGTTGAGGTCAATAGAAACAGCACTCCAGGCAGCAATAGCCCCTGCAGCTGTGCCTGACTCCATATTCTCTGCCCCGTCAGCAGTCTCGGGGCTGTGCTGGTGGGAGGGTGTGAGGGTCCACGGCTTTGTTGGTGGCCCGGTGTGAGTGGGGCTCTGCTGGACTTTCTGCAGGAGTTGCCAGGCTGCCACCTGTAAAGAAGAGGTTGTGTTACCCATAACTTCCACTGGAATTTCTCTCCGGGCTGAGGTGAGGAAGGAAAAAAAGGAGTGGGGGCCGAGACAGGAGGGGTATCTCAGGCAGGGAAATGGAAAGCTTCCAGAAGAGCGCCCGGGGCAAGGACCATCCTGGCTGGCCTGCAGGCACCAAGCTGGCCTGCGTGCTGTCACTGGTGTGGCTCCACGGCCCTTCCTCTAGGCTTTCAAGCCCTTGTACATATTCAGGTGTTTTACCTGGGAAGGGTGGGAACAGTTCAGCAGCAGCTGGCCTGGGGCTCAGCTCACGTTTACTCACAGAGGCCTCGGCACGGTCCCCCAGCTTTGCAATGAGGACGCTCCTTGCGTGGGGGGGCCGGGCTGCTGGCTGTATGGGAGATGATTCCCCACCTCTGACCAATTTCAGAATTGTTTACCACTGGAGCAAGTGCCCTGATAGGGTTTTCCTCTGTATAACTGCTGGGTTCAGGTTTTTTTTTTTCTTTTTTGGTTCAAGTTAGAATTTATTCATCTTTTATGTATTTATTGATATAAGCATGGAAATAATTCATTCATAGAAATACATCTGTGTGAAGGGAAGAACTTTTTTCTGTTTTATTTTTAAATTTTATTTCTAAAAAATTTAAAGTTTAATTATATTTATTTTTCTATACAGCAGGTTATTATTAGTTATCTATTTTATTCATATATATATATACAGGTCAATACCTATCTCCCAATTCATCTGACCACCAACACCCCATGGCTTCCCCCACTTGGTGTCCATACGTTTGTTCTCTACCTCTGTTTCTCTATTTCTGCCCTGCAAACCTGTTCATCTGTACCATATATCTAGGTTCCACATACATGCATTAAGACAGAATATTTGTTTTGCTCATTCTGACTTACTTCATTCTCTATGACAGTCTCTAGATCCACCGACTTCTCTACAAATAACATAGTTTCCTTCCTTTTCATGGCTGAGACATATCCCATTTTATATATGTACCACATCTTTATCCATTCTTCTGTCTGTGGGCATTTAGGTTGCTTCCATTACCTGGCTATTGTAAATAGTGCTGCAATGAACATTGTGGTGAATGTGTGTTTTTGATTTATGGTTTTCTCTGGGTATATGCCCAGAAGTGGGATTGTTGGATCCTATGGTAATTCTATTTCTAGTTTCTTTAAGGAAACTCCATACTGTTCTCCATAGTGACTGTATCAACTTACCTTCCCACCAATAGTGGAAGAGGCTTCCTTTTGTCCACACCCTCCCCAGAATTTGTTGTTTGTAGATTTTCTGATGACGCCGATTGTAACAGGTGTGAGGTGATACCTTATTGTCGTTTTGATTTGCATTTCTCTAATAATTAGTGGTGTTGAGCAGCTTTTCATGTGCGTCTTGGCCGTCTCTGTGACTTCTTTGAAGAAACGTCTATTTAGCTCTTCTGCCCATTTTGGTATTGGGTTGTTTGTTTTATTAATATAAACCTGCGTGAGCTGTTTATATATATTGGAGATTTAACCTTTGTCCGTTGATTCGTTTGCGAACGTTTTCGCCCATTCTGAGGGTTGCCTTTTTCCATTCCCGTTTTTTTTTTAACCAAAAAAGAAAGAAAGCAAAAGAAGCATAACACTAATGTGCGTGAAATATGCCTCTTGAAACTGTCGTTTTAAAATAAGGACGTCTTTTGAACTTTTTGGTCGATATATGACCCAAGGATTTGTTTTCAGTGCAGGTGTCATTTACAGGCCTCAATGATTTGGAATATCCACTGACCATTAGCGCTGGGATTAAAGCTGCTGTTGTGTGAAACGGCCACAAGGTGGCAGCAGTTCTCCCTTAGCAAATCTGGTTACTAAGGCAACAGAGCCTCAATGGAAGTCGTGTTCTAGATTGGAATTTAGAATGGAATGTGCCAAGAGAAAGCCCCTCAAGTTTGTCTCACTACTTCTTGTTCGTGTTTTTAATTTAATTTTTTATTTTTTATTACAGCAAGTTTGATTACAACGTTTGGCTTGTTGTAGGTGGGCAAGATGTGGTTCTTTTACGCATATACATATGTCTGTACTTTCTGGGACCCTTTTCCCATGTACGTTATGACAGAATGTTGAGTAGTCTTCTCTTGGCATTCCGTAGGTCTTTGGTGATTATATATTTCACCTGTGTTTGTATATGTCTCTTAACCCCAATATCATAATGAATCCAATCCTCACACCTTTCCATTGGTGAACCATAAGTTTGTTTAATGAATCTGTGATTGCCCTTCTCCGTGGAAATATCTGCCCTGGTATTCGTTTTTAGGTAACACCTTTAAGTGATATCCTAGGATATGTGTCTTTCACTTTCTGACTTACTACAAGTCACGTGATTACCTGTAGACTCATCTACGGTGCTGCAAATGGCATTGTGCCCTTTTTTTCCTTGGCTAATATTCTGTCTTAGCGAGGTCCATTTTCTGCAATGTGATTCCCTGAGGGCTGAGGATTAGCTGACCTGGGCAGCCTGACCCTGCCGGCAAGCCCTCCCCAGGTGTGCCTGGGTTGAGGTCAATAGAAACAGCACTCCAGGCAGCAATAGCCCCTGCAGCTGTGCCTGACTCCATATTCTCTGCCCCGTCAGCAGTCTCGGGGCTCTGCTGGTGGGAGGGTGTGAGGGTCCACGGCTTTGTTGGTGGCCCGGTGTGAGTGGGGCTCTGCTGGACTTTCTGCAGGAGTTGCCAGGCTGCCACCTGTAAAGAAGAGGATGTGTCACCCATAACCTCTGCTGGAATTTCTCTCCGGGCTGAGGTGAGGAAGGAAAAAAAGGAGTGGGGGCCGGGACAGGAGGGGTATCTCAGGCAGGGAAATGGAAAGCTTCCAGAAGAGCGCCCGGGGCCAGGACCATCCTGGCTGGCCTGCAGGCACCAAGTTGGCCTGCGTGCTGTCACTGGTGTGGCTCCACGGCCCTTCCTCTAGGCTTTCAAGCCCTTGTACATATTCAGGTGTTTTACCTGGGAAGGGTGGGAACAGTTCAGCAGCAGCTGGCCTGGGGCTCAGCTCACGTTTACTCACAGAGGCCTCGGCACGGTCCCCCAGCTTTGCAATGAGGACGCTCCTTGCGTGGGGGGGCCGGGCTGCTGGCTGTATGGGAGATGATTCCCCACCTCTGACCAATTTTAGAATTGTTTACCACTGGAACAAGTGCCCTGATAGGGTTTTCCTCTGTATAACTGCTGGGTTCAGGTTTTTTTTTTTTCTTTTTTGGTTCAAGTTAGAATTTATTCATCTTTTATGTATTTATTGATATAAGCATGGAAATAATTCATTCATAGAAATACATCTGTGTGAAGGGAAGAACTTTTTTCTGTTTTATTTTTAAATTTTATTTCTAAAAAATTTAAAGTTTAATTATATTTATTTTTCTATACAGCAGGTTATTATTAGTTATCTATTTTATTCATATACATATATACAGGTCAATACCTATCTCCCAATTCATCTGACCACCAACACCCCATGGCTTCCCCCACTTGGTGTCCATACGTTTGTTCTCTACCTCTGTTTCTCTATTTCTGCCCTGCAAACCTGTTCATCTGTACCATATATCTAGGTTCCACATACATGCATTAAGACAGAATATTTGTTTTGCTCATTCTGACTTACTTCATTCTCTATGACAGTCTCTAGATCCACCGACTTCTCTACAAATAACATAGTTTCCTTCCTTTTCATGGCTGAGACATATCCCATTTTATATATGTACCACATCTTTATCCATTCTTCTGTCTGTGGGCATTTAGGTTGCTTCCATTACCTGGCTATTGTAAATAGTGCTGCAATGAACATTGTGGTGAATGTGTGTTTTTGATTTATGGTTTTCTCTGGGTATATGCCCAGAAGTGGGATTGTTGGATCCTATGGTAATTCTATTTCTAGTTTCTTTAAGGAAACTCCATACTGTTCTCCATAGTGACTGTATCAATTTACCTTCCCACCAATAGTGGAAGAGGCTTCCTTTTGTCCACACCCTCCCCAGAATTTGTTGTTTGTAGATTTTCTGATGACGCCGATTGTAACAGGTGTGAGGTGATACCTTATTGTCGTTTTGATTTGCATTTCTCTAATAATTAGTGGTGTTGAGCAGCTTTTCATGTGCGTCTTGGCCGTCTCTGTGACTTCTTTGAAGAAACGTCTATTTAGATCTTCTGCCCATTTTGGTATTGGGTTGTTTGTTTTATTAATATAAAGCTGCGTGAGCTGTTTATATATATTGGAGATTAAACTTTTGTCCGTTGATTCGTTTGCGAACGTTTTCGCCCATTCTGAGGGTTGCCTTTTTCCATTCCCGTTTTTTTTTAACCAAAAAAGAAAGAAAGCAAAAGAAGCATAACACTAATGTGCGTGAAATATGCCTCTTGAAACTGTCGTTTTGAAATAAGGACGTCTTTTGAACTTTTTGGTCGATATATGACCCCAGGATTTGTTTTCAGGGCAGGTGTCATTTACAGGCCTCAATGATTTGGAATATCCACTGACCATTAGCGCTGGGATTAAAGCGGCTGTTGTGTGAAACGGCCACAAGGTGGCAGCAGTTCTCCCTTAGCAAATCTGGTTACTAAGGCAACAGAGCCTCAATGGAAGTCGTGTTCTAGATTGGAATTTAGAATGGAATGTGCCAGGAGAAAGCCCCTCAAGTTTGTCTCACTAATTCTTGCTCATGTTTTTAATTTAATTTTTTATTTTTTATTACAGCAAGTTTGATTACAACGTTTGGCTTGTTGTAGGTGTGCAAGATGTGGTTCTTTTACACATATACATATGTCTGTTCTTCCTGGGACCCTTTTCCCATGTACGTTATGACAGAATGTTGAGTAGTCTTCTCTTGGCATTCCGTAGGTTTTTGGTGATTATATATTTCACCTGTGTTTGTATATGTCTCTTAACCCCAATATCGTAATGAATCCAATCCTCACACCTTTCCATTGGTGAACCATAAGTTTGTTTAATGAATCTGTGATTGCCCTTCTCCGTGGAAATATCTGCCCTGGTATCCGTTTTTAGGTAACACCTATAAGTGATATCCTACGATATGTGTCTTTCACTTTCTGACTTACTACAAGTCACGTGATTACCTGTAGACTCATCTACGGTGCTGCAAATGGCATTGTGCCCTTTTTTTCCTTGGCTAATATTCTGTCTTAGCGAGGTCCATTTTCTGCAATGTGATTCCCTGAGGGCTGAGTATTAGCTGACCTGGGCAGCCTGACCCTGCCGGCAAGCCCTCCCCAGGTGTGCCTGGGTTGAGGTCAATAGAAACAGCACTCCAGGCAGCAATAGCCCCTGCAGCTGTGCCTGACTCCATATTCTCTGCCCCGTCAGCAGTCTCGGGGCTGTGCTGGTGGGAGGGTGTGAGGGTCCACGGCTTTGTTGGTGGCCCGGTGTGAGTGGGGCTCTGCTGGACTTTCTGCAGGAGTTGCCAGGCTGCCACCTGTAAAGAAGAGGTTGTGTTACCCATAACTTCCACTGGAATTTCTCTCCGGGCTGAGGTGAGGAAGGAAAAAAAGGAGTGGGGGCCGAGACAGGAGGGGTATCTCAGGCAGGGAAATGGAAAGCTTCCAGAAGAGCGCCCGGGGCAAGGACCATCCTGGCTGGCCTGCAGGCACCAAGCTGGCCTGCGTGCTGTCACTGGTGTGGCTCCACGGCCCTTCCTCTAGGCTTTCAAGCCCTTGTACATATTCAGGTGTTTTACCTGGGAAGGGTGGGAACAGTTCAGCAGCAGCTGGCCTGGGGCTCAGCTCACGTTTACTCACAGAGGCCTCGGCACGGTCCCCCAGCTTTGCAATGAGGACGCTCCTTGCGTGGGGGGGCCGGGCTGCTGGCTGTATGGGAGATGATTCCCCACCTCTGACCAATTTCAGAATTGTTTACCACTGGAGCAAGTGCCCTGATAGGGTTTTCCTCTGTATAACTGCTGGGTTCAGGTTTTTTTTTTTCTTTTTTGGTTCAAGTTAGAATTTATTCATCTTTTATGTATTTATTGATATAAGCATGGAAATAATTCATTCATAGAAATACATCTGTGTGAAGGGAAGAACTTTTTTCTGTTTTATTTTTAAATTTTATTTCTAAAAAATTTAAAGTTTAATTATATTTATTTTTCTATACAGCAGGTTATTATTAGTTATCTATTTTATTCATATATATATATACAGGTCAATACCTATCTCCCAATTCATCTGACCACCAACACCCCATGGCTTCCCCCACTTGGTGTCCATACGTTTGTTCTCTACCACTGTTTCTCTATTTCTGCCCTGCAAACCTGTTCATCTGTACCATATATCTAGGTTCCACATACATGCATTAAGACAGAATATTTGTTTTGCTCATTCTGACTTACTTCATTCTCTATGACAGTCTCTAGATCCACCGACTTCTCTACAAATAACATAGTTTCCTTCCTTTTCATGGCTGAGACATATCCCATTTTATATATGTACCACATCTTTATCCATTCTTCTGTCTGTGGGCATTTAGGTTGCTTCCATTACCTGGCTATTGTAAATAGTGCTGCAATGAACATTGTGGTGAATGTGTGTTTTTGATTTATGGTTTTCTCTGGGTATATGCCCAGAAGTGGGATTGTTGGATCCTATGGTAATTCTATTTCTAGTTTCTTTAAGGAAACTCCATACTGTTCTCCATAGTGACTGTATCAACTTACCTTCCCACCAATAGTGGAAGAGGCTTCCTTTTGTCCACACCCTCCCCAGAATTTGTTGTTTGTAGATTTTCTGATGACGCCGATTGTAACAGGTGTGAGGTGATACCTTATTGTCGTTTTGATTTGCATTTCTCTAATAATTAGTGGTGTTGAGCAGCTTTTCATGTGCGTCTTGGCCGTCTCTGTGACTTCTTTGAAGAAACGTCTATTTAGCTCTTCTGCCCATTTTGGTATTGGGTTGTTTGTTTTATTAATATAAAGCTGCGTGAGCTGTTTATATATATTGGAGATTAAACTTTTGTCCGTTGATTCGTTTGCGAACGTTTTCGCCCATTCTGAGGGTTGCCTTTTTCCATTCCCGTTTTTTTTTAACCAAAAAAGAAAGAAAGCAAAAGAAGCATAACACTAATGTGCGTGAAATATGCCTCTTGAAACTGTCGTTTTGAAATAAGGACGTCTTTTGAACTTTTTGGTCGATATATGACCCCAGGATTTGTTTTCAGGGCAGGTGTCATTTACAGGCCTCAATGATTTGGAATATCCACTGACCATTAGCGCTGGGATTAAAGCGGCTGTTGTGTGAAACGGCCACAAGGTGGCAGCAGTTCTCCCTTAGCAAATCTGGTTACTAAGGCAACAGAGCCTCAATGGAAGTCGTGTTCTAGATTGGAATTTAGAATGGAATGTGCCAGGAGAAAGCCCCTCAAGTTTGTCTCACTACTTCTTGCTCGTGTTTTTAATTTAATTTTTTATTTTTTATTACAGCAAGTTTGATTACAACGTTTGGCTTGTTGTAGGTGTGCAAGATGTGGTTCTTTTACACATATACATATGTCTGTTCTTCCTGGGACCCTTTTCCCATGTACGTTATGACAGAATGTTGAGTAGTCTTCTCTTGGCATTCCGTAGGTTTTTGGTGATTATATATTTCACCTGTGTTTGTATATGTCTCTTAACCCCAATATCGTAATGAATCCAATCCTCACACCTTTCCATTGGTGAACCATAAGTTTGTTTAATGAATCTGTGATTGCCCTTCTCCGTGGAAATATCTGCCCTGGTATCTGTTTTTAGGTAACACCTATAAGTGATATCCTACGATATGTGTCTTTCACTTTCTGACTTACTACAAGTCACGTGATTACCTGTAGACTCATCTACGGTGCTGCAAATGGCATTGTGCCCTTTTTTTCCTTGGCTAATATTCTGTCTTAGAGAGGTCCATTTTCTGCAATGTGATTCCCTGAGGGCTGAGTATTAGCTGACCTGGGCAGCCTGACCCTGCCGGCAAGCCCTCCCCAGGTGTGCCTGGGTTGAGGTCAATAGAAACAGCACTCCAGGCAGCAATAGCCCCTGCAGCTGTGCCTGACTCCATATTCTCTGCCCCGTCAGCAGTCTCGGGGCTGTGCTGGTGGGAGGGTGTGAGGGTCCACGGCTTTGTTGGTGGCCCGGTGTGAGTGGGGCTCTGCTGGACTTTCTGCAGGAGTTGCCAGGCTGCCACCTGTAAAGAAGAGGTTGTGTTACCCATAACTTCCACTGGAATTTCTCTCCGGGCTGAGGTGAGGAAGGAAAAAAAGGAGTGGGGGCCGAGACAGGAGGGGTATCTCAGGCAGGGAAATGGAAAGCTTCCAGAAGAGCGCCCGGGGCAAGGACCATCCTGGCTGGCCTGCAGGCACCAAGTTGGCCTGCGTGCTGTCACTGGTGTGGCTCCACGGCCCTTCCTCTAGGCTTTCAAGCCCTTGTACATATTCAGGTGTTTTACCTGGGAAGGGTGGGAACAGTTCAGCAGCAGCTGGCCTGGGGCTCAGCTCACGTTTACTCACAGAGGCCTCGGCACGGTCCCCCAGCTTTGCAATGAGGACGCTCCTTGCGTGGGGGGGCCGGGCTGCTGGCTGTATGGGAGATGATTCCCCACCTCTGACCAATTTCAGAATTGTTTACCACTGGAGCAAGTGCCCTGATAGGGTTTTCCTCTGTATAACTGCTGGGTTCAGGTTTTTTTTTTCTTTTTTGGTTCAAGTTAGAATTTATTCATCTTTTATGTATTTATTGATATAAGCATGGAAATAATTCATTCATAGAAATACATCTGTGTGAAGGGAAGAACTTTTTTCTGTTTTATTTTTAAATTTTATTTCTAAAAAATTTAAAGTTTAATTATATTTATTTTTCTATACAGCAGGTTATTATTCGTTATCTATTTTATTCATATACATATATACAGGTCAATACCTATCTCCCAATTCATCTGACCACCAACACCCCATGGCTTCCCCCACTTGGTGTCCATACGTTTGTTCTCTACCTCTGTTTCTCTATTTCTGCCCTGCAAACCTGTTCATCTGTACCATATATCTAGGTTCCACATACATGCATTAAGACAGAATATTTGTTTTGCTCATTCTGACTTACTTCATTCTCTATGACAGTCTCTAGATCCACCGACTTCTCTACAAATAACATAGTTTCCTTCCTTTTCATGGCTGAGACATATCCCATTTTATATATGTACCACAACTTTATCCATTCTTCTGTCTGTGGGCATTTAGGTTGCTTCCATTACCTGGCTATTGTAAATAGTGCTGCAATGAACATTGTGGTGAATGTGTGTTTTTGATTTATGGTTTTCTCTGGGTATATGCCAAGAAGTGGGATTTTTGGATCCTATGGTAATTCTATTTCTAGTTTCTTTA